>NC_091189.1:15313566-15363566 GCF_040958095.1 Procambarus clarkii
AGCTCTTAACCCTAGCGTTTCCAACATTAGTAGTTTAATGCAATGTCGTCCATCCACTTGGACTGGTCATTAGAGAGACGGTCTCGCTTCTTGTTGTTCTGTTGTTCGATCCCTGATGGTTCAAGCGGGTGGGCAGCATCCCGTCTCCCCGCTTCCCTGTCCTGTTTGTATGTCCCGTCTATGTGTTATATACTCATACTCGCATAGTGCTTTTGTCCTCACAAGGGCCTGCCTTTTCTATTATCTTGGTTTCTCATTATATTTACATTTAACATTGTGTAGCTCAACGACGGTCTTCGCTAGCTCAACGAGGGTCTTTGCTAGCTCAACGACGGTCTTCGCTAGCTCAACGAGGGTCTTTGCTAGCTCAACGACGGTCTTCGCTAACTCAACGACGGCCTTCGTTAAGTCCCCCCTCTGGGAGCAATACCCCTCAGATAACCCAAACCCGACCTCCGAAAAGGGAAAGAGGAGGAGCAAATGGAGGGTAAACGAGGAGGGGAAGGGGAAGAAAGGGGGAAGATAGAGAGGGAAGGGATGATAGCGGGGAGATAGTGAAGGAGATAGTAGTAACGGGGGAGGCGGAGAAGGGAGAGTTGAAGACACCCCAGAGACTATAGAAAGATCTTAAATGACATATTAGGGTAGCCCCAGACGTCCTGATTAGACGAGCCGGTGGGGTTGTGAGGTAATGGTGGTGGTGCTGGTGGACTGGTGGTAGCCTTGGTCATGACTGTGGTGGTGGACTGGTGGTAGCCTGGGTCATCACAGTGGTGGTGGACTGGTGGTAGCCTTGGTCATGACTGTGGTGGTGGACTGGTGGTATCCTTGGTCATCACTGTGGTGGTGGACTGGTGGTAGCCTGGGTCATCACAGTGGAGGAGGACTGGTGGTGGAGGGTTGTGGTGGTATCAGGATGGTGGTAGCCACGTTACTGGTTGAGTGGACAGCCATGACTATGAATGTGGTTGTTGTTGATTGGTGTAATATTGGTGATGGTGCCACAAGGTTGGGAAACTTGACAGCCTTACGCCCGTACTATATAAATATTATATATATATATATATATATATATATATATATATATATATATATATATATATATATATATATATATATTATATTATATATATATATATATATATATATATATATATATATATATATATATATATATTGCTGGAGCTGGAGGAGCTATACAATTTGTGACAAGTAGCCTTGTACCCTGCATGTAACCAATGTTGTAACCCTTTTTGTGTAATGAAATTGTAAAATAAAGTTAGATATATATACACACATACTAAAAGAATAGGGTCTCTTTCACCCTGAGTTACATAAACTGAACAAAAAAAATAACATTTCATCCCCTATGATCATCGGAGCCTTCAGCTACACGACACCATCGCTTCCCCGACTTCATGAGACTCTGTTGGATACCAGTTAGGTACCTCTGAGATCCTTCCTTACGGTGAGTTCTCATAGCAAAGACGATAGAGCAAGGGGAGGGGGGTTAGCACCTTTTGAAATTATATGAAATGTATGCACTGTACATGATCTAGCAATTATCGTTACTGCCACCCGATTCTCTCATTCATACATTTGTATACATGTATTCTTGTTGAGTATTTCTTTAAATCTGCATTATCGTTTTGCATTGCATCGCTGCATGTTATGTTATGTATCTCAATCCTTCAAGTTATGTATCCTGTTCCATGAACAGGCACATGGGATATATATAACAGAGGAGCAACAGGAACATAGGATATATAACGGAGGAGCAACAGGAGCAACACCAGCCAGAGCAACGGTAGACACGACTGAAGCAGCAAAATCAACAGAAGGAACAGCAGCAGCAAATGCAAGAGCTATATCAGGTCCATCTGCTAGAGCAACAGCAGGAGCAGAAAAAGCACACCCGACAACAGAAACAAGAGTCAAAATCAACAGGAGCAACAAAGGCGATAGTAACAGAAGGATTAGTAACAGCAGCATAAGCAACAGCAGTAACACCAGGAGCAACAAAAACAGTACCAAAACAACAGGAGCAAGCAACAACAGTACAGAAACAACAGGAGCAGCAGCAACAGTACCAAAACAACAACAACAGAATCAGTGTGTGTGTGTGTCTAAAAGGATCGCTTACTGAGGTTGAAAATTTCATAGGTTTGAATCACTTTAGCTGTGAGGGAAAGAGAAGAGAGGGAGGAATGTTGGGTGAGGGGTGTGTAGGGTGGTGAGGGCAGAGGTGAGGAAACAGAGTGGGTAGAGGGAAGATGGGGGGGGGGGGAGGACAACAGGAGGCCGCTTGTAGGCCTATTCGGATTCTGATCTTCCTGTTCGTGTGGCCACTTGTTAACGCCGTTCTTCCAGACGTTATTACTCGTCGAACGTTCATCCTTGGCCCAAACGTTTCTCGAAGCAACATTTTCCGAAGATGTCCACAAACAATATTTTCCCCCCTAGAGATCCTGAAAAATATTCCCCCTAGATACCCCGGAAAAATATTTGCCCTAAAGGTATGAGTTTAACCTGTTAAAGAGATTGGTCTAAGGGACGGAACAATGCTTGGAAAGACATAAGGCATTGAACTGGGAGAAAATGGTAATGGTATGGATGTAAGCATTGAAGAATGGATGTTAGAGGTATAATCATTAAAGGGAGGAACACAGGACTCTCGTGGTAAGAAAACAGGGCGTTGGAAAGGAAGTGGATAGCACACAAAGAAAAAGAAACAATAATATGAGAAACAAGAAGAGACTGACAACAAAGCCTCAACAACCCGAAACCCGCTTTGCCCGAAACGCTTTGCGTAATAGTGGCTTTAGGCATTGTATGTACTAGCTCTATCTATAAATCCATCAACTTTTGTATTTCACCTTGTATGTATGTACTTTACCTGAATAAATATTTATATTTGTATTTGTTTGTAACAATGCCTGGTATATACACACTACACACAGCCTAAAGCATCACTCCACGCACCAATAAAATAAATAAAAACACGCTAAACTCAACACAAACAGATAACCCTGACACACGCACAACGGCATGGATAGACACGCTCTCGCGGGATAGATTTCAAGGCATATCAATCCGCGTGGGGTTTGGATCGGTAGAATGGATATATTGGCCTACAATTACGGGCAACCTGGTTGATACCTGGTTGATGGGGTTCTGGGAGTTCTTCTCCCCCCAAGCATCGGTGTGATGAACAGATAGGTCTACCTGAGCGGGTAACGAACCCTGTGGTGTACAGGCACTTGTTGCGGCAAGTAGTAAAATGAACAGACCTATCCGGGTGAGTAAGGAACACTGGGATGGATAGATACCCGCGCTAAATTAAAACCCCGCGACCTGGATGGGGGCCAATTAGGCCTATCCGCTCGGCCAAATATTGTCTGCTTCCTCCTCCCTTGAAAAAAAAAAAGATTTAACACCGAGTTTGAGAAAATGTAGTGTTGGTGTTGCCGGCCCCCACGACATGGCATTAATGAGGGGAAGAGAGGGTACGGAGATGAGGGGAAGAGAGGGTACGGAGGTGAGGGGAAGAGAGGGTAGGGAAATGAGGGTAAAAGAGGGTAGATAGATGAGGGTAAAAGAGGGTAGGGTGAATAGGGGAGGTAGAAGATGAGCCAAGAGGGGGGGGGGGAAAGGGGGTTACTTAGCACATGACATGGGGGGGGGGGGGAATAGAAACGAGAGAAGTGGGAGAGGGGAGGGAGAAACTCAATTTACCTTTTTTTCTTATTTAGACGGGCTTTGCACTTTGACGGACAAGGGGAAACAAGAGGAACACAATCCATGGCGGTGCGTGTGGTGGCGACCCAAACACCGGCAGAGGGAAAACTCTGCCAGAGAAGACGGGCAGGCAAAAACAAAAAGCGAGAGAACAAACAGTAAGGTGAAACACTAATCGGGCGACGAGGTGACGAGACAGGGTTAGGGGAAGGGAGGGAAGGGGGGAGAAATGGTGATGAAGGCGAAATGACGAAGCGGACGAAGCGAGGGGACGAGGAGACATGCCAAGGGGAACACCGAAGCGCCTACTGACAACAGCACTAAACCTTAATGACATTTTTCATCATCGTGGGAATTGCATTTATTATGAAGGCAGAATCAGCCCTAGGCTGCGGGAGCTCCCTCTGGAATCTACATGTTTAGGGTCTACATTATTTTGAGCCGAGAAGCTGGTGAGTGTAATCAGGCAACGTGTACACTACACGCCATCAAGGCCCCCCCCCCCCCCCATCATATGAATTTGTTATGCTGTATCTAGTTTGCGGAAAATGTCATAATAACGTGACTGAACGTAACTAATCCAACCTACACATGTAAGTTAATATCAGGCCTTATACTGACTCACTCTTGGCTAGGGGTTCCCAGGACAGATTGAAACGTCGACACTTTCTTTAAAATTTACATTTCACATGTGTAGATTGGGTTACTTATTCACCCTTTAAACACTAAAAAGTGATGAGTGAAAGTGAGAACTTGTCAAGCTGTGGATGTGAAGACTTGTCAAACTATGGCTTTAAGGACTTGCCAAGCACTAGCGCTGAGGTCCAGTTTGCTAGGGGGTGACTGAGAGAGATCATTAATTTTTCTTGTGACAAATGATGTTTTGCTTTCCCTTTTAACGAGAGATCATACGTTACGTCACCCCTCAGAGCAAAGACTTACAAGGATGAGCATCAGATCAGTGTCAACTCGATCATTACACAGGAACAAAGACACACACACGCATGCGCGCACATATATAACGCCAGTGGCGTATACGAAACTGACGAAAATACAGATAGTCTTTAGGATCCTGGACAAGGCGACCTTCCGAGCACTAGGAAGCACCTGCGTGAGACCAGTACTAGAGTATGCAGCCTCGGTATTAAAATATGACCTGCTATGCAAGTACGCCAACTGCTAGTTGTTCACGATGTTGTTCGATGAGAAAGAAACTAATGAAAATGAAGCAGAGGTTGAAATGTCTTTTGGACAGGAAGCAGAGAGGTCAAGATCCTTATGGTCAGGAAGCAGAGGTCAAGATCCCTTTGGACAGGAAGCAGAGGGGTCAAGATCCCTTTGGACAGGAAGCAGAGGGGTCAAGGTCCCTTTGGACAGGAAGCAGAGGGGTCAAGATCCTTTGGGACAGGAAGCAGAGGGGTCAAGATCCCTTTGGACAGGAAGCAGAGGGGTCAAGGTCCCTTTGGACAGGAAGCAGAGAGGTCAAGATAAGAAATTAAGAATGTCGAGCTGTCATAAACGACAAAGTAAATAGGATCTGGCACATCCATATTTGCGGACGATACGAAGTTAAGAGGAAGATTAAAACAAAGGCAAACTCCTGGAGGACGCAGGACTTAAGCTGCATTTTATAAACGGTCACAAACATGTCTTCTGAACTGTAGCCAAAACCTGACAAATGCACAATTCTAAAGATAAGACTAATGGGATAAGAATAAGAGCTGAGAAAACACCCGCGGCAGTAGATGATCAAAGGATCTGAGTTAGATAAAATCCCAAACCACACAACAGATGCACACACTAGCAGACAAATTTATGCAGCACATGCAAAATTAGCAAATGTCCTTGGTAAAAAAACCTTCAGAAAATTTTATACAACCCCCCTTAATGATACACTAAAAAAAAAATAGTTATAAGACAGCCCATGTAACTAGGCCTATGCAACAAGGCCGGGCTTGGGGAGTAGAATTCTGGAAATCAACAACAGATAAACTGAAGGTAAACTTAGCCCAACTCTAGCGAAGGATCTCATCACTGGTGGAGAGAATAAACAGGAAGGACAGGCTATGACGAGCCTTCGTACTATATTACTACTTTAACAACATACATTGTGACACGTAATCCCTCACACCTCCCTGACCTCACCCCACCTTCACGTAGTTGACCTCACCCCACATTCACCTTCCTGACCTCACTTCTTTATAAGCACTGTTCGGTGCATCTGTTGGGACTTCACAAAATACTTTCAGGCGGAACGTTAACTAGCAACAAAGCCTGGTCTCACCTTAGTGGTTCTCAACAGCATTTTTTGCTGTGCTCACTTCTACCACACAAAATATTAAGGTAAACAACATCGACAATACAGCAAATATTATGACATTGGGTGGGATCGAACTCGTGTCTCTGGATTTCCCAGAAACACCCACTGTACAGAGTAAACAAAACAACTTTGTTCAGAATGATAGGCCACAAAACTAAGTGATCGCGGTGGGAATCTTAGAGAAACAACCGAGCTGCAGAGATGTCAAGGGATGTCAAGGAAGCGTCTTCGGCACAAGGAGAATTTGCTGAAAGAAAAACTCCATATCTTACACAGTGCCAAAGAAAACATGACAAGAAGGAACACGACGAAATTAAATCATTATATTATTCGACCAGTAATCGGAGACGGTACCTTGGAGCTGACGCTCGACCCTGCTCTCACCAGTAAGTATAACTAGGTGAGCACACACATACACAACAGTTGCAATAATATGTTTGTTATAAATGTAAGCAACAAAAAAACACACACACAAATCCCCATCTCAGGACCCCACCCAACCACCGCATCTTAGGACCAGGGCTTACCCTCTCCCACTCCCTCAACGTCTCCACATGGGACGGGGCGTGGGGAGGAGGTACCTCTGAAACCTACAAAAGTGCCAAACCCTGGTGGTGTCGGGTTACGTGGGAGAGCGAAATATAGGCCCACCGTCACCACAACCACCACCACTACCACCCCCATCGCCTCAACCACCACAAACACCGCCGTCATCACAAACGTTACCGCCCTCACTACTATCACCAACATCACATTCACCACCACAACCTCCAATACTACTACCATCACAATTCCCACTAGGCCTACTGTAGTACTTACAATCGCCAACACTACTACCGCCCCATCACAATCACCACCAGTACCGACACCACAAATACCACTAGACCTAGTTAAAATTATAACCGTCATTACCACCACCAGCACAGTCACTACTTACTACAACATAATGACCCCTAGCATCACCATGTCCACTAAGCCTACCATCAAAATCACCACTACTTCCATAATCACAACTCTCACCACTACTACTATCACCATTACAATCACCGCCGTGACAATAATCACGAGACTCTAACATACTCCTCAATCCCACTCCCTCCCTCTCTCCCTCCACCTCTACAACACCCACTACCTTCCTTCCCATACCAACCCACAAACCCCGACCCTACCCATAATCACCCCTCTTCCTCCCCCATACCACCCAACCCACATCCTGCCTCCCACCTCCCTCCGCCCCAACTCACTCTCCTCTAACCCCTGATCTCTTCTGCCCTTCGACAGATTTCCCTGTTTCTGTCGCTTTTTCTTGTGATATAATAGCATTAGCCAGGGCGTGAGAAAGCAGAGGTTCCCTTTTCCTGCATGTGTTTGTGTGTATGAGACCCGACGCCAATCCCTGGGATGAGGAGAACCGGCTAGGCTCACAGAGTCGTTGAAAAACGACCTGGTCCTCGGGTCGCCTAAAATCGAAGTGGTCCTCGGGTCGTCTAAAATCGAAGTGGTCCTCGGGTCGACAAGAAATCGTAGTGGACTTCGTATCCATGCCGAACGGTGGTGGTTCCCGAGTCGAGGAGGAATCGATGTACGCCTCCAAACGAGCAGGTCCTGGCGGCGGCCGCAAGGTTAGGAGGGACGCCATGACTGATTCACCTCTCCTGTGAATCGCACCCAAATTCCCTATTCACCGACACATCAGCGGCTGACAACTTTCCCTTAAATATACATGACACTATTCGAAATAACCTAAAAAAAAAAATATTTTTATTCAGATTCCTTGAATATAATATTCAACTAAAGAAACTTGAAGTTATATATATATATATATATATATATATATATATATATATATATATATATATATATATATATATATATATATATATATATATATATATATATATATATATATATATGCGGAAAATCCACAGAGAAATATGAAATGAGGTGACACCTCATTTCATATTTCTCTGTGGATTTTCCGCATAAAATGATCAGTGTTTTGTGATCGTCAATTGCATATATATATATATATATATATATATATATATATATATATATATATATATATATATATATATATATATATATATATATATTTTAAACTGATCGATTCTGCAACTAGGCCACGGTATAAGCAATATTTACACTAGGCTAGTGGGAACCACGACGCGTTACCAGTTGAAAATAACGACAATAACCGCCCTGTGTCAATAGAGACGAGATGAGATTCTGTCTGAATTTCGTCACTGCCTCTTAATCGTTCACATCCGATAATGGTAATGATGTCTGGCTAATACGGATTATTCTGTATTTGCCTTTCCCCGCCCCCCTCCCCCTCCCTTTTCCAACGCTAATATTCTCGCAGTCCTTACCCACCTCCCCCTCCCTTTCCTCCTGTATTTTGCATTTCTCTCTTCCTTGCCTATTCTCTTCACTACATCCCTCCCTTATTCCTCAACTCACTTGCCTTTACCACACCCCCTCTCCCTTTCTTTATTGCCCCTACCACACACATATACCCACTCTTACCCTCCCCACACGCCCATTCCTCCTTCCCTCACACTTCTTTCCCCCCTCTCTGGGTTCCCCCTCCCTGGGGGGAAGTAACCCCCCCCCACTGGGTGGTGTTGGGGTGAGACAGAACATGTCTTTTTGAGAGCGAAGTAGTGGAAGAGGAAGGGGGGGAGGGGGCTGTAATGGGCAGAGTCAAGGTGCGAGATCCAGGTGCGGTGCGGAAGATGTATCGAGAGGGAATGTGTATCACAGGGAGGTAATGTGTATCACAGGGAGGTAATGTGCATCACAGGGAGGTAATGTGTATCACAGGGAGGTAATGTGTATTACAGGTGTATGGAGGTAATGTTGGCGTTGAGAGATTTGTGTGTATTCACCTAGTTGTGTTTGCGCGGGGTTGAGCTTTGCTCTTTCGGCCCGCCTCTCAACTGTCAATCAACTGTTTACTAACTTTTTTTTTTCCTCCAAACCCCCCCCCCCCCACACACACACACTAAGAAGCAGCCCGTGACAGCTGAATAACTCCAAGGTACTTATTTACTGCTAGGTAACAGAGGCATTCAGGGTGAAAGAAACTATGCCCATTTGTTTCTGCCTGGTGCGGGAATCGAACCCGCGCCACAGAATTACGAGACCTGCGCGCTATCCACCAGGCCCCTGTGTGTGTGTGTGTGTGTGTGTGTGTGTGTGTGTGTGTGTGTGTGTGTGTGTGTGTGTGTGTGTGTGTGTGTTTAGTGGTTGTTGTGGTAAAAATCTTAAGATTTAGTGCTGGTGTAAATGATGAGTTGATGAGAGCTGGGGTTAGTGCTGGCGTGTGTAGGGGGAACACTGACGTGAGCTTGGTCTCAGAGTTCCAGGGATTACTGATGATGAGGTGGGAAAAGGGAGGGGGGGGGGTAATGATGGCAGTGTTGGAAATGTAAGTAATTTTCGAGAACGTCGGGGCGTTGACGCTCGTGTTGAAGGTTGTAATGGAGTGTTGTATGTAGTGATGAACTATTTCGAGGCAAGGAGGTAGTGAGGAAGTGCTGGAGGTAGTGAGGAAGTGCTGGATGTAGTGGGGGAGTGCTGGAGGTAGTGAGGAAGTGCTGGAGGTAGTGAGGAAGTGCTGGATGTAGTGGGGGAGTGCTGGAGGTAGTGAGGAAGTGCTGGAGGTAGGGAGGGAGTGCTGGAGGTAGGGAGGGAGGGAGTGCTGGAGGTAGTGAGTGATGGATGCAATGGAGTAATATTATAGGTAGTCGGGAAAAGTATTGGGCATTGGGAGGGGGATGATGTATTAGAACTAGTTGGCGGTAGTTGACTGATGTAGATAGTTGTGTGTTGGAAGTGGTGAGGGAGTAGTGGAGACTGTGGGAGAATGAAGAGGTAGTGGCGGAGTATTGGAGGTGCTGGACGATAATTTAAATGTTTAGAAATCAATATATCCCTACAGACTTGTGAAAGAATGAAACATATTTTAAGCAATAATAATTATATGAGATAATTAGGTTAGGTTATCTTGAGATGATTTCGGGGCTTAGCGTCCCCGCGGCCCGGTCCTCGACCAGGCCTCCTTTTTGTTACACACCTCCAGGAAGCAGCCCGTACCAGCTCTCTGACTCCCAGGTACCAATTTACTGCTAGGTAACAGGGGCACCAGGGTGAAAGAAACATTTTGCCCATTTGTCTCCGCCTCCAACGGGGATCAAACCCGGAACCTCAGGACTACGAATCCGAAGCGCTGTCCACCCAGCTGTCAGGCGCTCACTCGCCATGTAAAGGTAGTGTGGGGTAAACATAGATAAAAAAATTCATTATCATTATTACTATTATTCTGATTGGTATCATCAGGGACGATATTATCATAATTATTCTAAGTGTTCAATCCGACTTTTCCTTTACCAAATCACCATGCACTCCAGAGATGTAATAAAGTGCAAGGATGTAAGCAGAGGTACGTTAGTCAAATCGAATTTTTTAACTGCGAGTAGCTGTGTCTAACAGCCTGGTTGACCAGGTTGTTACACCCAAAGACCGGGCCGCTGGGAACACTGATCACCGGAACCAGCGCAAGTTAGACACACAAGGTAGGTATAGGTACTCACTATATTTTCTTAAACTCAAGTGTCTACAATGTCAGCTGAGCAAATCGCATTTATACATTCAGAAATCCATTGGTGGTCTGCAATAAACAAAAATGTCTCGTAAAACTATAATAATAATAATAATAACAATAATAATACAGGGTAATAATAAAAATAATAATAATAATAAGATCCAAATGTTCCTTCCCAGCACAGCTACACACGTACACCTGATCTGTGGCAAAACTGGTGTTATTGGTTATAAATTACTAGCCCACGTGAGTTTCAAACATTTTATGTCTTCAGATGTCAACATCAATCATGACAAGGACGGGTATTAGTGTTATGGCCTTAATTTATTGCCTTTAAGGTCATGCAAGATATTAAATCTGTTTCACGCATGGTAGTGTGCTCCTAGCATGTATATGTGCGTGTGTGTCTGTGTGTAGTTACTATTTGTATTTATTATTTGTGCCTGCAGGATCAAACTGTTAGCTCTTGGGACCCCACCTTTCTACCCGTCAGTTGCCTACATATATTTCTTTCTAAAAGATACATCCCCAGGAAGCAACCCATAGCAGTTGTCTAATTCCCAGGTACCTATTTCCTGTTAGGTGAACAGAGGTGCCAAATGAAAGTGTCTATTTGCTTGTCTTGGCCGAGAATGGAACCCGGGTTGTGTGGTGTGTGTGTGTGTATTATGTGTCGTATGTATATGTATGATGTACGAGTGTACAACAAAAACGTATCTACTGCGTACATCACTTCTAATTTTTTGTTATGTTATACTGTATAAGGAATTAACTCAAGAAGTGGAACGTTTTTCCATGAGTTTACCTTAAAAATTTTTATTCCTCTTCCATGAGTTTATCAAAAAAGTAGTAAGTAGCCTACGTCTGTTCTTTGATTTTACTTGAAAAGTGGTATTTCCTATAGTTTGCTCGAAAAAGTAATTGTTTTGGAATAAATATAGCTTATATTGACGACAGAAAAAAAAGAGAGAAAAAAAAGCTGCAACATCATTATTACTGGTACAGGGGATGAGCTGACCCCGCTCCCCTCCGCCCTCAGCCTCTATTAACTATCAATACTACTCTATTAACTATCAATACTATGTCCAGCACACCGCTAATAACTACACAAGAGAACTATCGCCTAATATGCAACGTTTGCTTCTTCTTAGTGCAGGGACATTCCCCCGTGACGAAAATTCCCTAAACAAATTTGATGCGCCTCGAAAACTTGACGTCTGAAGCACCCACCCGCTTTTTGCCCGGCACTTGTTTTTACCCGCCATCTTCCCGTCACAAACTCGTTCATTCTGTACGTTCGAGTAACAAGAATATTTATGTGAAAACGCTTGAGTTACTCTGACACGAATCTTGCCTGTTTCCCGTGAAAACGCCACTTGCTCACATATTTGTTGTTTTAAGCTGAGAAATCTTTACCAGTCCATGATTCATCATGTTTGAACAAGCCGGGCGAGGAAAAATCATTGACGGTAAGGAATAGTGCTCTGAGGTAGCCTAATTTTTGTTTTCATTTAACGCTCTACTGTCTCTCAGGCTAACATGCTGACATTAAAAAGGTTAAGATATCTCGAATATAAATATATTTTTAAGGACGTATTTGGTGGTCGCACCTGGATACTGACAGTCACAGCTTCCTTGATTAGGCTACGGGGCATATACCAGGTCACACACTCGCCTCTTCTGACACCACAATCATAAGTCCTAATTTCTGCTTTCACGATATAGGTTATCTTGAGATGATTTCGGGGCTTAGTGTCCCCGCGGCCCGGTCCTCGACCAGGCCTCCACCCCCAGGAAGTAGCCCGTAGCAGCTGTCTAACTCCCAGGTATTTACTGCTAGGTTACAGGGGCATCAGGGTGAAACAAACATTTTGCCCATTTGTCTCTTCCTCCACCGGGGATCGAACCCGGAACCTCAGGACTACGAATCCGAAGCGCTGTCCACCCAACTGTTAGGCGCCATACCACATATACAAGGTATACCAGATATCCTCCATTCTTATGGTCTACACTCTACAGTGACTACACAACCATGTGCCATCTGGCCTGATATATTCTTCCACGCACACATGCATGCACACACCTTCACGGATTTGTATAACATATGCCAGACCAATTCTTGAATATGAAACGCCAGCGTGGAGTCCTTTTATCAAGCACAAAACGTCTTGAGATATTGCTAGCAACCAGACCAGTCCGAGAGGAATGAGTTATGAAGAAATACTACAATTATTAGTGATATTTTTACCACTATTAGCGATTATTACTGTTGCTACATCATTAGACATAATAATATATTGCAATCATTATTATCAGTATTCGAGCTATATCAACACAATATTTTAGCATTCAAAATATTTATATATCGTATAATCAAGCAGAGTTGTGCTGACAGAGATATCCTCTAACAGCACAAGCGCAAATTTATATTATAGTGATTATAAATGTGATCGTCACGCTATAACATGCATCTTCAAAAGAAGAACTCGTGGACAACCACCGAGAGGAGACACGTCTACTCAAAACCCATCACCTATCAGCCAAAAGTGACCCCACAACTACAGAATACTCGGCAGAGCTTCTTTCTCACCCCCAAACCCGAAAACAGAAATATGGTGGTATGTTCGGTCACAGCATAAGTGATGCTGCCCAATAAACTAGCCCTAGGGGAGCAAAATTTACCGAAAATGCTTAGAAACTGCAACTTAAGCGGGAAAAAACTATATCAATCCACTGAAGGGTCTGTCATTCTTTTGTCTGGTGGGAGTTGAGATACGTGTCCCAAACCACAGGGTTCTAAAAATGTATATTCAAGTCGAAATTGGATAAGGTTTCAAAAGAATAAAGAACGCTGTGGATACAGAATGCTCAATGGTCAGGTTTTGAAGGTCATTCTCTCAAGCATTCCACTACACCTTCCTTCAGTGAGGCGTCCACAACTGTCGTCCTCCACAGGTTCCCACACCCTTGATATTATAGTTATATATTATATATATATATATATATATATATATATATATATATATATATATATATATATATATATATATATAACCATCGATCCCGGACGAAGGAGGTTCGAACCCTGGTCAGGTAAAAGTGTACAAGTACACCCTGTTTCATCACCTCCTACAGCAGAAGAAAATAACCATTCCTAAAACACACCTGCTCCCAACAATAATAAGTTTCCCTACAACTTATCCCTATATATAGCCTAGGAATATCCCTATAACACGCCATACACCACACTCACTCCTACAAGAAACCAACCTCCTCTAACACAATCCCTACAACCTTCCCACTCTCCCAAACAAAACACCTCTACTAACAACACACACTCAGCCCTACCAACACCCATACAATATACACACAGTGCCCTCCAAACTAGCCTAGGCTACGAGAGCCCACAGCCATATGGACAATAGCAGTAGCCTCCTAGGGAGCCTACCTGGGCCATTATGCGCCAGCTATTACCTCACCTTATTATCCCACACTCGGCCCGATGGGGAAAAAGAGCAGTTAGAAAGATAAAGAAATTATATTATGGGTTCGTGCTTTCTGTTATGACCCGCCCGCCCGCGGTGGAAATGCAATGGCGAGTGGGAGGAGGGTTAGGGACGTGGAAGGTGTAAAGATGGAATAGCAGGGTGGAAGGGCAGCAGGATGTGGAGATGGTGGTGTGTTGGTGTTTGAAGTGGGTGATAAAGGGGGGGGTACAAGCCTATTAAGGAGGGCGGTGTTGAGATAGGTATTTAAGAAGGTTTGGTGGATGGATCTTGAGATGATCTTGAGATGATTTCGGGGCTTTTTAGTGTCCCCGCGGCCCGGTCCTCGACCAGGCCTCCACCCCCAGGAAGCAGCCCGTGACAGCTGACTAACACCCAGGTACCTATTTTACTGCTAGGTAACAGGGGCATAGGGTGAAAGAAACTCTGCCCAATGTTTCTCGCCGGCGCCTAGGATCGAACCCAGGACCACAGGATCACAAGTCCAGCGTGCTGTCCGCTCGGCCGACCGGCTCCTCGGATGGAGGGGGAGTCGGTGCTGTGGAGGATAGTGCGATGGAAGGTAGCCTAGTATGGTGGTATGAGCTAACAGTGGTTTGGGAGGCAGCAGCGAAATGGTGAACAGTGAGAGAATGTGGTGTGGCACAAAGACGCTAGGCTAGGTGGCGTTGGGGGAGGATGGTGTGGTGCAGAGAAGGAATAGGAATGAACACACAGAAATCACAATAGTTAAGCAAGTCCCAGCTGTGTCTCGGTATAAGTGGCAGGATGAACAACCCAGCGGGTTTTCTTCCTATTGGTGTGTTGTACATGCTGCTATGGCGGTATGTCCACTCACAAGATGAGTGACGCTGCCCAATAAACTCGCCCCTCGGGGCAAAATTTAAAAAAATTAATAGCGTGATGCATCAAATGAACAAATCAGGATGCAACCGGTAGATAAGGATGACTTCCCGGTTGCATTTCTTTTACCATGTCGTAGCTCAGTCGTTTGAGACAGAGTCTGGGATCCTCTCGGACGTAGGTTCGAATCCTCGTCACGGCCCTTGTGGATTTGTTCAATAGGAATGAAGATAGCATTTGGTGCGGGGTCAACGCTGAGATAAGATTAAAGAAGTGGGAAGTAGTGAGAACTGATGCCTGGAAGGGAGGTGGAGGGGAGAATAAGAATTTTGCACACTAGAGGAAAATATTAACATGTTTTAGCGGAATTTATAGTCACAAATTATTAAATTAGAAACCATTGCCTATAACGATAGGAAAGGTAGAAGGTACAAAATCATAATACCAAACCTATTAGCTCCCTGATATCGATAAAATCAAACTCTCGTTCAACATTGGTGATTATTTCACTATGTGTCAAGAGCCAATATATTTCTCAATAGAAGACCTGGACAAAGCTCGCTTGACGGATTCATTACAACATTAGAGGCCACGGGAAACAAAACAAGAAACATGCAACAAGTTTCAATGATGAATTCGAGAGCGTCAAGGGACCCAACTCGCATCATTGAGAGCAATCCTGAGCGCAACAAACTACCCGAGCAGCAGCCAATCAGAAATTACACAATTACAAACCACACGGTAATCAGGCAGTAATTTCAAGGTCTTAGGATATGGCGGCGACGAGGTCTTGGAGCAGACAGGGGATGAAAAGAACTCCGCCAGCACTCGACGCTTTGTGCTGGTAATTGTCCCTCACTCGACAAAACATGCAAATGGCCGTCACGGAACTAACAATGCTGCTTTTTAATCAAGTTGCGAGATGGATGGGGCCTTTGTGGCCCAAGTCTGTCTCGTGTCCGTGTAAAGGGGCTCCCACTGCTAAAGTGCAGCACCCTACTCTCATCACCTTACAGTATATCTGTAGCTACTATCATATTATTATATTCATATTTTAGCAACTCTATCCTGGTGTCTGTTGGAAAACGAGTCAAGCAGGTACGGCTAATTGCGACATTGCCGCAATGTATTTAAAGATTTCTTTTACTGTCCGGAATACAAATTAAGATATGAATATGCAGCCCATCTTTCTGTTTTGGTAGTACTTATAGGAAGGATGAGGACTATAGTACATATACCGACGTATAACGCAATTGTAAAGTAGAAATCGGTACGACTGAATTTGGACAAATTTTAAAACAATTTTCTACTTATGTTGCAAAGACAAACTAACCTAACCTAACCTTCCTAGGTCTAATACACACTATCCGAGGTCTAATATAGTACATATATGTGCTACACTAGGCTAGGAATATTTAAGTTTTTATCCTAATTTTTTCGGACTATAGAGTGAACAGTACAAAGTTCTACTATCTAATTGCTTAAAACGTCAATATTTGTACTATGGCACATAGTTAAAAAGAAGTACTGTATAAACAGGAAGATGGATTGGAATATGCTTCTCTCTTAACATCAAAATATGAATATGCATCTCCCATAACAAATGGCGAACTACATTTTGAACCGTAACTATTTCCTTAAATCCTTTGATTAGCCATAGATTAGAGCTACAATAGGTCACGTCTGGATAAAATCAGGAAGGGGCACTCTCTTAAGGACTACAAATTATTTCTCAGCGCATCACTATATTCTTTAGTACCTGGAGCAATGATTCTAAGGACAAGAGAGCAGATGGTGAAGCAAGTGGTCAGACACGTGTCATCTGTCACGCAGCTCATCTATCACAGACACGGCCTCATCTGTAACACAGACACGGCTTCACCGTCACGCACCTCACCTATCCCCGGTTGAGAAAGAAGCAGTGTTCACCTCCTCGAAGTCACCACCTCACACCAAAACACAATCCAGTGTATGAAATGTATACCGCAGCGCTTTATTCCGCAATGAAATTGACAACAAAACTTGAACTTTGACAGACGACTAGGGGTGGCTATGTCCTCTTGAGGCAACATCATCTTGAAACAGCATAACCATGCTATCTTGAGGCAGCATTGCCCAGTGCTTTAGCGGCAGTACAGCCATGCCCTCTTGAGACAGCATGGCCCGGTCCTCTTTTGATAGTATGGCCATGTCCTCTTGAGGCAGCATGGCCCAGTCCTCTTGTGGCAGCATCATCTTGAAGCAGCGCGGCCTGAGACGACCCACATTACATACCTTTCATGTTTTGCCCTCATTCTACATTTAAAATTTTGTGTGAGCGCCACCTACGGTGAATTCGAGAAGTATTTACGTCACTTTAACTTGCGTGTCAGAAAATTTTTAATGTACATTACCACAAGAAGACGCTTGCTTGGGTGGAATTAACCTCCACACTGACGGAAGGAATGGCAGACAAGGAGCTAGTCGCCAGTAAAAACAAAAGCCCTAAGAAAACCCTCTTCAAGAAGCTCTCTTAAATCTTCTCAGACCTCTCTGGTTACATAAACTTTTTGCAACTATATTTTATGCTGTATTTTCTCCACTTTAATTTCTGGCTCGGTTCTCAAAGCAGCGAGGTGTGACGCATTAATGACCACGGCAGCTACAAGAACGGCAGTAGGCTAGTTTGCCGGCGCGACGCTCACCATAAAAAACCTCAACCAGCATTGCTAATCACCAGGTTTTGAAAAGTTGATGGACAAGCAAATTACCTTACGCGCATGGCACAATAAGCACCTCCATACGAGCACAACACAGATTTATGATAATAAATCATATCCGCAGGCACGAAGTCATATTCTAAAATATCAAAACTATAGCATTGTTTGGTTAACAAATACACAAGAGAGTTTCACTAAATTTAAACCGCAGGAAAAAATCTATGTGGGAAGAGAAATAAGAGAGGAGGGGAGGGGAGAAGACCACCCCCCATGACAACCACTCACAAAGGGATGCCGCCAAAATGTTTACGAAAATGTTTACAATGATATCGTTATAACGTTTACAAGGCGATCGTTAAAACATTTACAAGGGCATCATTAGTGCCATTGTTGCGACGCCTTTCAGGAGTGGCTGAAGGCTTCATAGTCAGACCATCGGCAGGGCTCCGGACAGGCACCCGCCAGCTGAGGCTACTCTGTTCCAGGACTCTTCTGGCACCCATCGTCCCACATCATTAAAAAATAAAAGGCTATTACACTCTTCCATGGCAAAAGTTCAATTAATATATTATTCTTTCAGGCAAATATGTTCTATATTTACTTAGCTTTGGGAAAAATTACCCTTTAAAATATTCCCTTTTGTCTCAATGTCCAACTAAATTATCCGGTATGGAATACCTGATGAATAGGGCTGCGATTCACACACACACAGCAGACTGCGTGCAACAGCGTCTAACTGCCTGGTTGACGAGACCGTCATCATGGAGGTCTGGCCAGAGACTCTGAGGAACATTTATCCTAGGAACCAAAGGTAATCTTGAAGTTGTTACAAATAAAGTCCCTGATTTTAAGTCTTGTGAGATAATTTCAATGGTAACAAGAGTACTAATGTGTATGTATATATATGTATATATATATATATTATATATATATTATATATATATATATATATGTCGTACCTAGTAGCCAGAACGCACTTCTCAGCCTACTATGCAAGGCCCGATTTGCCTAATAAGCCAACTTTTCATGAATTAATTGTTTTTCGACGACCTAACCTACCTAACCTAACCTAACTTTTTCGGCTACCTAACCTAACCTATAAAGATAGGTTAGGTTAGGTTAGGTAGGGTTGGTTAGGTTCGGTCATATATCTACGTTAATTTTAACTCCAATAAAAAAAAATTGACCTCATACATAATGAAATGGGTAGCTTTATCATTTCATAAGAAAAAAATAGAGAAAACATATTAATTCAGGAAAACTTGGCTTATTAGGCAAATCGGGCCTTGCATAGTAGTCCAAAAAGTGCGTTCTGGCTACTAGGTACGACATATATATATATTATATATATATATATATATATATATATATATATATATATATATATATCTTCTACATTTTTAAGGATGTATATATCCGAGATCCTCTCAATAAATAATTTACGAGGCATAAAAACTCATTAGGATGCCATGATTAAGCTCAAAACCTATAAGCATATTTTCGCTAACATTACAAGTGAAAAGAACTGGCCTTGAATAAGCTAATAACCATAATATTAGCAAGTAATAAGTCCGGTTCTTCAACTAAATGTGGTTCGACATAATTAGCAAGATGAAGATAAATTTCATGTTTCTAGTTAATGTCATTGTCCACAGTTTATATGTTGTTTCAGTTTACCATGATGTGGTTCGGGGTTCACTGTTCTTGGTTTCTTAATTAATGGTTGGACTCATTAAGCAGTTAGTACTACTTACGAGATTTGTACTTCTTTTCTTAGCTCGATTATGCAGATAAGTCGGTACTGTATTTATAAAACAATTTACGAGCTCTGATGCCAGTGAATCAGGTCTTTCAATGGGTCACAGAAAAATAATATGACGTTTAATGAAGATAAGTTCCTGCGCTGTGGAAAAAGCGAAAATACTGTATATAAACTATATAAATGGAAACCACATATAAGATGCAGTAAAATCACACTATAGAACGAAAGAGCAATGTAAAATATATGGGATTAATCATGTCGGAAGACCTTACTTTTACAGAACACAACAAAACAGTTGTCACAATTGCAAGAAAAATTAGAAGTTGGATAACAAGAACCTTTCAAACAAGAGATGCCAAACTAATGATAATACTCTTCAATACACAAGTGTGGCTGAAATACTATTGCACGATAACAGCTCCAACCACTTGGGCTGGATGGTAGAGCGACAGTCTCGCTTCATGCAGGTCGGCGTTCAGTCCCCGGCCGTCCAAGTGGTTGGGCCACCATTCCTTTCCCTCCGTAACATCCCAAATCCTTACCCTGACCTCTTCCAAGTGCTATATAGTCGTAATGACTTGGCGCTCACCCCCTGATAGTTCCCTCCCTTCCCCATTTAAAGTTGGATAAATTGCTGACCAGGAGAACGTGCAAAGATCCTTTACTACCATAATCCACTCAAGAAAACATTAAAATTATTAGGAACGACTCAAATTATTAAATCTGTATTTTCTAGAACGCAGGCGAGATATAAAATAATAAACATTTAGAAAATATTAGAGGGACTGCTTTCAAATCTGCACACGGAAATAACATCACATGAGACCATGAGACATGGCAGGATGTGCACAATAGCTCAGCTGAAAAGTAGAGGTGCAACAGGCACGCGGAGAGAACTCCATCAACATCAAGGGACCAAGATTTTTCCAGCATGCTCCAGCTACACAAGGGCGCAGAACTGGCCGACCTCTCACAGTGCTCAAAGGAGAACTGTACAAACACCTCCAAATGATTCTTGATCAACGAGGCTGTGATTTATACGTCAGGCTGCGAGCAACCGCATCCAACAGTCTGGATGACCAGCCCACCAACCAGGACTTATCAGAGACCTGGCCGCGGGGATATTGTCTCTCGGAACGATCACAAGGTAATCACAAGGTTTGGTGACAATTGGGCAGCCTTAATATAACTTAACCCTTACGCAAAATACAATTTTCTGCTATACAACCTAACTGCCCAAATTCCTACGTTTTATCTGTCATGTTAATAATAAGCGCTGTGTCTAAAACATAATGAATATGTATTTCAAGAAAAGAGAAACAATTAATAACATAAGATAACAAAGGAACAGTTATTACGTAAATAGAAACTGCTAAACATTTTAACGAGTGACGTCAATGAGGCTTAAATAAGACTTAAACAAACTTAAAAATTACAATGTAAATTAATTCATTACATATCAGATTCCGAAGCCTCAGCCAGATTAGAATGGAGAGAATAAAAATAACTCAACATTTCGACATTCATTCTGTTTCGTTTTGACAATATAAGCCAATATAAGTTTATTGTGAACCAAATCATTTGTAAAAAAAAATCACTTTATCCACATATTGTGCTCATTACCTTTGTCCCGAAAACATCATCTTTTGGCCTATAAAAACCAGGTGATTGATATTTTGGTAATAAGCTCTTTTCATGAAATAACCTTTTCAAGTGCATTGCCATGATAAAACCCGTAAACAAAAACTAAAAGCAATTTTAAAATTTTATATTAATTTCAAAATTGGGTAAAATAATCTAAAGTTTAAGTCCAGCATGACTAAAAAATATTAAATTTTGTGTAGGCTAGCAGCTTGCTATATGAATATTCGTTTTAATTCCGGATTGTATTACTTGAAGAATCCTTATCCGAGAGACTGGCATACAGGCTAATATTCCTGTAATTTTAACAAGGTCAAAACCCCTAACCTAACCTTTTTTTATGGCTCATTATGCACTTTCAAATATCTCACTCGCATGGAAGCTGTACAGAATAACAAAAACAGACCCGTTCCCTAACCTGGTCTAGGTCAATGTACTTATTGAAATATAGAGATAGACTGAAGATAATGAGATAGCGCATAAACTGGAACATCTAAATTAATATTACAAAGACTGAATAAACTTTAGGAGGGTCTTATAGAACTTTCACGTATTACAATTACATTACAGAATCTTCAATGTGGTACAACACTTCAGTATTTTTAAAGAACATTATTATTGTTATACCGTGTAACTTGTTTTTATAATAATGGGAAGCCTATATTAGCAATTTAATAATGACGATCCTAGATAACATAAGATAGCCCAGCAGATTCAACTGGAAGAATGATTCATTACAGATATAATGGAATAACTTGAAATCAAATTAATTGTTATGTCTCCTGTCTTTCTATAATGTACAGTACCTATTAGTGTACTTAGAACTGTTTGCACTGTCTTTTTTAATTTATTTAGAATTATGTCGTACTGGGCACTGATATTTTAGTTATATATACTGAATTGTTATAATTACTGGTATTATTAATATTGTATTGTATAAATGAGGAATACACTTAAAATTTGGCAAACTATGTAAATTGCATAATTTACAAGCTTTTGTTAAGTTCACAAAAGGTTTCGTTAGACTGCTTGACTTACGAAACGTGATCTATAAATTAAAATGCCATATAAAATTCAATATTTTGACTGTCAGCACTTCCACCACATTCCCTTGTGGTGTTAAGCAGCATAATGCAGATGGGTTAGTGTTTAGCATAAACCCTGACCCCCACCCTGTAGCCATAAGCACAGCACTGAACATGAATGTTTGTAATAATTATATATTTGTACCGAAGTTTATTGGCGTATATTATTATTTTGTCCATGTAAATGTTCACAATTATTTGCTGCTATAAAGAAAAGATTGCATAATAATATATGTTATTACTATGATGATACTGCATAATTTTGTAAGGGCATTTTATGGTACCTTGAATACTGCTTTAAAAAATATAAAACATATTAGTTCAGAAAACTGGCCCTAGTGTATTGGGGTTAAAAAGTTACATAATCAAGGGCTTTGCCGAGCAGACTAGCAACAATAGTGCACTAAAGTTATATCAAATAATTATGTAGATTTAGCATACTATAATGACAACTACTACTGTATAATTAATTATTTGCGGAGAGGAAAAGTATTTCTTGTGTCTCATTACTATTTCAAAGATTATAAGATTGCCAGGCCAGGAAAATGTTTTTATTTTAGAAAATATCTGACTTACATTTGGTCCAAATGTAAACTAATAAATGTTCTAATGCATCAGTTAGACTGATATATGATATTAAATTTAAACGAATATCTTTGCCAGCTGAAAAGACATTTCAAGACAGCTGCCAAGTATATACTGTACAGCTCAATATATTTTATAATTTAATGAGAATCGCTTAAATTAATTAAATATGAGATGACGTGATTATTTCTCGTTTCATATTCCAATACTGTATATCTCACAATACTAAATTCTATTAAATAATGCAGGCTTAACTTAAAGAAAATAGCATCCTGGGACAACTGACCATTACTCGTTCACTATTCACCCCTTGAGAATAATCTATTCGTACATAATCTACAAATGTCTTAAGAATGTTCCACGAATCAACGTCCCTGCGGCACAGTCTCTGAGGACCTGTATGTAAAATAATTGAAGTAGCACACTATATTATAGGGGAAAACATGGTGTTGAATAACTAAACTTGTTCCTTACTGAACGCCAAAAAAAATCGACTAGGTATGTTCGTATGATTAGAGGGAGTTGAACAGCCATAAGAGCCCTAATGCTTATAAAATTGTCTCTTTTTAAGAGTATGTTTTGCAACTCTACTTCTAAAATGGTGCTCTTTTACACATTCTGCCATATCTCCTGGTTTTATAAGGCATTATTTCAGTGTGCAGAAATGGAAACAATAATTTATAGTATTTTCAATTAATATTATGTTCATATCTCTCATTTAAACTTAATATTTTTATTAAGTAAAACAACTTTACTTAATCAAATTATTCTAAATAGTGAACAATTCTTAAAAAACAAATCGAACATTTCCATGAAGAATTCATGAAATGAAAAAAAGAGAACAATGAACCGAGGAGAGACGATGGCTGGGATAACAGTATCTACATAAAATCATTAACCTATTAAAGAATCAGAGGGACAGTCTGTCTTGGAATGGTCTGGTGACAGACTTACAGCAAAAGCCGTGAACCACAGCAAGACTAGGGGTGGAGAATATGCAAACCAATTACTTTACTTACGGACCACCTGTAAGGCCCGAAGTGACTAATGCTATCTAGACACTTGGTCAAAGAGGTCGTCAAAGCGTCTTCAAACCCTGGGAAAGTCTCAGACCTTTGAGTCAGCACTTGTAAATTTCAATCAATCAAAAACTTTATTCATAAATGTTGTAGTACATGTATAACTGTCAGCGTTTGTAAACCCAATGATTTATAGAGACTTTAGGATTGGTAGGCTCAATAAGGAGTTGTTGTGAATGGTTTTCTATTGTTAGGGATGAGCCTATTTTTCTCATTTTGGAGAGAATCTTGAGACAAGCTATAGTACACCAACCCCAACAGCAACCCTTATACATGTCCGCTTGCGTCACATGAAATATTTTGGTCTATCTGGTACAAAACCGCCTTATGACATGAATTTTCATTGTGGAAATTTAAGGAAATTGGGTTTGGTTGATAAATCGTATAAATATGCAGAAACAAATATTTAAATGTATGAATTTTTGAGAATGCGGCACTATTGCACCAAAAATTTATTAAAAAGAATAAGTTATGGCCCATTTATTGTATTTTTCTCCGTTCACCAATGCAGTATATATTTTGTTTTCTCTGAATCCTACAAGAAGGCAACATATAAAATCAATGTGTAATGCTCTTCATAAATTTCCGGAATTGATATCAATATCACAATTTAATTAATTTGAAGTTTTGTAAATTTTAAGACGTAGCTTGAATATTTTTAATTTTTTTTTAACTCTTATTTGGCCCCCCCCCCCAAAAAAAAAAAAAATCTACAATAAAATTATTGTTTCTTCAAATATTTTTTAATTGCGCACTGCGCTGTGAAGACCCAGAGCCAAGGGAATTGCACCTTCCAAGGGTTACAAGCCTCTTCTCTCACGTGCTTAGTTATTCATGTAGATTGATTTTACTACTGGGTCTGGGGCCAGGCTTGACTCGTGATAACTAGATTCAGTAAGTTGCTGCTTGGTGCGTCCCGTAGGCCCACATATTTTCTACAACCCGGTTGGTCCAGCACTTGTTACAGTAACGTGTCTAAATACTTGTATTAATATCTTATAAGCACTGCTAATGTTATTAGCGCAAAATAATGGATTATCCAGAAAAACGTAGCTGGTCTATTTTAACACACATCTACGGCATAGACAGGTATTTTGAGAAGGTACTTAGCAGCAAAGTCTAAACTGTTTGTTTATACTAAGACAAAATTGAAGTAAATCACATAAAAAGTAAATATCCCAGCGATAGATAAACTCATCCATTTCGCCGAACAGTGAAATTTAACCTAAATCTTCCTTATTCCACTAATAAATACTACAAAACTTAAGTGAAACTTTGCCTATATTTCATGTATATATTCCATGAAAAAAATAGAGCTGAAAAAGATATGTTGGGCACCACACTACCGGTACCTACCGGCTGACCCCTGGCTCACCAGAGGCCATATATGCACGCCTGCTGGACAAATAGTCTATATAGGATCAGGAGCAACGCAAGGATCCCAAACCTAACTCTGCAACACCCGCTTAATTAATGATTAAAATATTAACTACAATACCAAAGACAATAACTGAGTAATTAGTAAATAATAATAAAGATTTACTAATAAAAATAGCAAAACTACTTATATAACAATGTAAAATAAAATAATAAATTATAGCAAACAATAACAGTAATAGTAATAATGATAATCAATACAAGTATATAATAACTAATAATTAAAGAGATAAAGCAAGTGGCTATTCCCGCCCTGGAGGGTCCCACAGACAGGCGGGATGCTGAAGTGGTGGACTCTACGCTACAGCTCCCGCCAGCGCCCGCCGGCTACCAAACGTTCAAATGTGCCGTAATTGCAAGGGGCATCGCGAAGAGCCATCAAATCTTTAGTGTAAGTGTCAAGTATTTGCTTAAAAGTGAGCCGAAACAGCGTGTCTCGGCTCGACGCGAATGCGAGAGTCCTTCGTGGTGTAGTTCGCATATCTACCCCAATGGGGGGTTCCACCCGTTTAAAATTATATTTACCGTCATGCTCATAGATGAACGATCACCCGTACCAGGTCAAACTACCCGGATGATGAGGGCCCGGCTCTAAAATATGCCCCAGAGATAAAAATGTGGAGGGATGCGGCACGGGATGGCGCGGGTTCTCCCAGCTAATGACAGTTGTAAAGCCTGACCATGGCCGCCCTCGCCCTGTACACCGGCCTGTCAATCATCCACGTCACGGAAGTCGACCACACTCACTCCGTTGCCCTCTTTAAAACTCAGTCAGAGCACTGGACGTGAAGGAAGCCTCGTCCAACATTTTATCTCTTCTTTTTTTTCCAGGGTTCAACGATGCATTATATAATGACTTCTTACATTAATCTTCATACTCGAAATAATTATTAAAGCCGTGTAAATCTTGCTACTGCTTGGGAGTGTGACATTCTTCATTTGCTCAGGTTTACTTTCAGTTTCCGAATTTTTAAATCAACCATTCTCGAGGAATCAAAAGCAATACTAGAGTTGCTTACCTAACCATTATTAATTGTGCAGAAGAACTCAATAATAACAAAATTCAATAGCAAGTAGGAATACGAAATTTATAACGTGCCAAATGTTCAGTACAAGAATAACCCTTCCATTAGCATAAAGCCCATCTTGTTACGCATGTCAGGTCTATGCACGCACGCGCCAGCTAGCACGTGTGGACTTGTAACCCCCCGCCGTCCTCCAAGATGCAAGAACCACTATAACATACCATTTCCTACACAATAAACAGCAAATTATTGAACACGTTGGACACCTGTGCGGGCCGGTCAAAGATCTTACGCACTCCCTCTCGGGCTCTAATTGCCTTCTTAATTAGTTTCAAAGTTTGCCCAGTGATATACATATCTAAATTGAATATGGATTGCTAGGCCTAACACTGATAATGCTCCACGCTGTAGACATCAGTCAAGCCTTTACGCGGCCGGCCACCCTCGTGCCGCGCCCACAAACTTCCTCAAAATGTCCATCGCTGACAGATACACGGGACATTATTGCTACTGCGATAGGCTTGTGACTCCTGCTGCAGTCTTTGCAACTGGTCGGCGTATCAAGTCATATATGTCACACACACGTAAATTCTATTTCCTCGTGCGCGAGTCGGAAATAACCTCAAAATTACTAAAGAGGGATACATTCCGCACTCAACATTTAGATCCCAAATAATGTTCTGAGAATTTTTAGCACTTTCCCGACCGGCAATTTGTAGCACAATATCGGTGGTGGGGCGGTGATGACATCAGGGAGGCAGGCTGGCTGCACTCACCCTCCTTGCACTGCCCTGCTCGCTCGCCCTGTTCCCTCCTCCCTCCATGAAACACAATTAGATCAGTATCCCAATTTTTCGCTGAAGGACATAGAAACACTGGTGGTGATTCTTGAGCCGTGAAGATAGCAGTAATGGGGCGGAGTGGCGTGGGCTCCACCCACTCCCTCCTCCAGATTCTGAGGCTCCTATCATTTCTTCTAATTTTGTAAAATCAATGCTTTCCAGAACTAGTATATGTAAAATTCACACTTATGCAGAATTCCCCTCGTGCCGTCATTTTGATGTGCCCTTGAGGCGAAAATGACTTGAAAATGTAAAGATTAAGTCACGCGTCATCGATTCCTCGTATTTTTAAGATTATAAGCATTGTGGTTACATGTTCAAGGTTCGTCGTTTGTTCATGGGGTGACTTGCTGCATGAACTGTGTCGCTACGCACCTACGAGCAAAGGAAAGTTCAAGTCATTTTTCTCTTTACCAAACTTGCGTTATATAAAACAAAACAAAAAACAGTAATTATCCTGCCAAGCTCTTCTAGATCTCAAAAGAAACTAATACTAAGATGCGCTGCTCGAGAGACGGTTAGAAAATTGTTGTTACTCCTTTTGGAGCGCAACATTTCAGACCCAGCCCCACCGTTGTAATATATCAACTGTTGAAAGAAACATCCTTTCTCTCTCCCCTCGTCTGGAGCCAGTTCTTCCCTCCAGCGTGTTGTTCCCCTTTATCGTGTCTGGGGAAGGGGAAAAGGCACCCTTTCCCGCCAGCAAGACATTACCACTTTTAGATAATGTTAACAACCAGTCCCTACTTATTGGGCTGCTTACCATCTCAACCCGAACTCCACTATTACGAAATCTGCCCATCGCCATCACGTGGGATCAAAAACCTGCGAAAAGTATGTACGCCTTTACATCATCGCCTGACTGTCCATGGACAGTGTTCGGGATTCGTAGTCCTAAGGTTCTGGGTTCGATCCCCGGCGGAGAAGGAAACAAATGAGCAGTTTCTTTCACCCTGATAGCCCTGTTCACCTAGTAGTAAATAGGTACCTGGGAGTTAGACAGCTGCAACGGGCTGCTTCCTGGGAATGTGTAATAAAAAAAGGGCCTGGTCGAGGACCGGGCCGCGGGGACGCCAAGCCCCGAAATTTCAAGATAACCATCGCTCCTTTTTAAACACACACCTAACGCAAATAAGATATAAAATGTTGTGTGTTATGTATGGTGTAGACGAGGTGTGACGTCATAATTTTCCATGGCGGTACATGTGTAAAGACCCTACTGCCATCACACACATTCCTTCCTGGACCCGGTTCTTTAACACCAACACCCACGCACCCTTCACCATCCCCTGAATATGTCTTTTTCCGTTTTAAAATCCAACCCAACATTTTTCCACTTTAATCCCTTCGCAATCCATCTACATATATCCTAATTTTTCAGGCCGCAACTCAACCCCTATCGCGGCTCTCCTAAGATATCAGCCCCTATCCATAGCCAGACCTGACCGTGGACTAGGCTATTCTAGGACTTCTTTGGATGTCAATCATGCCCATTCCTTAAGTCGGCCAGGCCTTTCAGAATAAGATGAATATGCGTAAATCAATTGAGGACTTGTTATATACACTTGACTGGCTTCGCCTAGCGTTCACCCCCTCACCCAGCCACCAACTGGTCGTAAGTTACGGAGATTATTAGTCCATTTCTTTGGATTAGAAAATAAGAATAACGGGTAAGTAAGCTTGAATGAAGATATATATGACCTGCATCATATCAAGCATATCGTTAATTCAGATATTTCAAACATATCACCATTATTACCACACTAAATTACGGATACAAATACCAATCTTAAGAAGAGTGTGAAACTTTCCTTGCCAGCTAAATAGCATTTACATATATCCTTACAGGATTTACACGTATCACCAGTACCTGTCAACAATATCTACATCAAGCATTAAGAGCCGAGAGGGGAAGCTCAGATCCACCCACCGCTGTTTTTATTTTTGTCGTGTGGAGGACATCAATCATGCAGATTTGTCAAGCGATCACCATCTGTAACTTTTTTCTCATTACCCCTCTCAGTGTATTGCACTGTGTTGTGTTTTGTGTGTGCTCATCTGCTTGTGAATGCTGCATCGAGCTCCAGCTCTTGAACACCGCTTTCCCAACCATTGACGATCTAATACAATGACTCTAGCCCTAAATTTATAGTGCTATCTTCTTTTAACATTGCAAATAAAAAGTGGCCTTTACTAGTTCCTTCACAAATTCATTACATTTTCCCACTACTGTAGAATTATGCTAAATAGGTACTTTATTATACCTCCATCTCTCGGCTATCTCTAGTTTCCACCCATGCCCTCACGATAAAATTCGTGTTCATTGTAGATTTATTCTTCTGCTGCGCTAATTTCTCCAAGTATTTTATGTCTCTTAACATGTCTCCTCTGTCTCTTTTCTTTTATAGCGTCGTTAGATGAATCTTTTTCAACCTTCAAACCCCATCCATCGTGGTGTTGAGACGAGCCTTATTGTAAATCTCCGTGCCTTTTCAAGCTTCCTTAGCCAATGAGCTTTTTAGAGGTGCGAGTTTCACGTCGGTACAGCATACCTTAGAGCTGGTATCACATTGGTATATAGAGGTTTACAGGTTTCTAAATGCCTCTATTCAGGTTTGTAAACTGTGTTCTGATCGATCGTTTCGCGAATAACCGATGTTATTCTAATCCAGGAATATGGGTTCGATCCTATTGTATAGCCTCAACATTTTCTCACCATACATCACGTTCTTGTGATTTCATTTTGGGAGATATTCTTAAGGTAGGCCTATGTGTGTTCACAAGAGAACTCGATAAACACCTGCAAAGGAGACCTGATCAGCCAGGCTGTGATATACGTCAAGATGAAAACAGCCGCGCCCAACACCGGTTGACCAGACCACCAAGCAGGAGGCCTGGTCGGAGACCGAGACATGGCCACGCTGATCCTGGGAACCATGACAAGGTAACCACCTTGTGGTTACTAGTGTTGAGACGAGCCTCATTGTAAACCTCCCTGCCTTTTCAAGCTTCCTTAGCCAATGAGCTTTTTAGAGGTGTGAGTTACACGTCGGTACAGCATACCTCAAGGTGGATTACCTTATTTGTTTCAGCCACGTTATTGTGACTTATTCTTTGCTTATTTGTAATAACTTGCAAGGAGAAGGTTGGACAGTGACACTGGTCTAACTATGTACCTGTCTGTCCTCTTGTATATTGGTAACACATTTGCCGTCTTTCACCTGCTGGGCAATTCTCACAGACACAATTAGATGAGTACACACGCATTTATAATTAAGATTTTCCACTTAATCACTTGTGTTTAATTATATACAAACTAAATAAGAAACATCTTCTCCCGGGTATTGTACAAAAAGTATACAGCGGAAGCGAAGAAATACAAAAGGATGATAATAAGCGCTAATTAACAGCAGATATGGGCAGGAGAGAAGGGAGGAGAGGAGAGGAGTGGTGAAGGGAGAGGCGGAGGAAATGGAGAGGAAGGGAGGAAGAGAGGGTTGGGGTGAAGTGGGCGGAGGGGTGAAGGATCAAAGGAGGAAGAGAGGGACGGAGGTAGAGATGGGCGGAGGTGGAGAGAGGTGGGGGGGGGGAGGTTAAAAGCGGAACGGATCAGGCATAAAGAGTGAATAGTAAAAATGAAGGAGGGTGGGGGTAAAGAGAGACAGAGCAACAGGGGTTAACCTCAAAACGGAAAAGAGGGGGGAGCAAAAGTGAGAATGTTCGTTTCAATTTAAAAAAGAAGCCATTCAGGCGATTTAAATTACAAGCGTTTCCACGTATACAATTCAAAGCAGGGCTAACTTCTAAGTTAACGGGTCACCGGATGCTTTCCGGCGAAAAGACCTTTCAAAATGTCACATCCTACATCATCTGTCACTTATCACGCAGGTGAGATCTCAATTATAGGCCTAACACGACTTTAGTTCATGTTTCCTAAACACATACACACACTATACAGCTTTGTATTATTTGACACACAAACGACTCCTCTTATCCCCGACTGTTCGGCCTGAATGATTCTCTGTTTTTTAACTGGCGTTACTGCCTCCCGACCACTAACAAAGAGCTTATCTACCTAGCGTCGCTGCCTCCCGACCACTGACAAAGAGCTTATCTACCTAGCGTCTGCCTCACGACCACTAACAAAGAGCTTATCTACCTAGCGTCTGCCTCCCGACCACTAACAAAGAGCTTATCTACCTAGCGTCGCTGCCTCCCGACCACTAACAATGATTTCATCTACCCAGCGTCATAGCCTCACGACCACAAAGATGTTATCTACCTCGCGTCGCTGCCTCACGACCACTAACAAAGATCTTATCTACCATGGACACCCATGATAGACACTAGCGAGACTTATCAAAAACTTGATCTCAACAAGACGGGAGGAGTAGAGGGGCGTCGTGTTCCCTCGGGCTGCTTATAACCAATAGCAATCATGCCTACCGAAAATTGAACAAATACACCAGTTTCATTATTAATCGCTAAATAAATAATCACAGAAAAAGGGCTCCATAAACCAATCCGACTATTATGCTATTTTGTCCCCAATATTTACAGTAGATTATTAATCATATTTCACCCTCATTATTATCCTTAGAGTTACGATGTAATTATGAAATATGGTGTACCAAACTAAGTTATTGGTTTTACCACCCATTACTATCAACTTTTTCTATATATAAATTTCAGGTTTTTAATCTCAATAACGATGCCGACGTAGCGGAGAGAGCGTCAATCATTTCCTCATATCAAGAGACTTGCTCGAGAAATTCCATCGCGCCTCGGCTCTCCAAGGTATATACTTAACAAAATAAAATTATCCCCAAAGAAAATGTAAGTATGTGTTTGAGCTGCAGGAGTTTTTGTATAACAAAAAGCAACGTATACCAGAAGGTCACATCCTCGCCTTGTGTGACCTGCAGCACGTGCCATAAGGTCATAATATCACCGTACGGGTGCCATAAGGTCATAACACTGCTCAGCGCGTGCCATAAGGTCATAACACTGCCCAGCACGTGCCATAAGGTCACGCCATAGCCCTACACGTGCCAAAGGGTCATACTATCACCCTATACACCCTACATATACCTTGAGGTCACAACTTCACCCTATACGCGCCTTAAGGTTGCACCATCGTCCTACAAGTGTCACAGGGCCACAAAACCACCCAATACATTCCATAGGGTCACAGCATCGCCCCCACGTAACCACAATACGTTCCACAAGGTCATAACATGTCTGCGTGACCTACAACACATACCAAGAGGCCACACCATTGGCCTGCGTTAACCTAAAAATTCCGTTAAAAATAAAAAACGTACCTCCAACCACTCCGGTCAGGTTTTCTGGCTTATTTGAGACAGGCGAGGCAGAAGCTACATCACCATTCCTATCCATTATAAAAACCACCACCTCACTATCCACCTTCAAACAACCAAATACCGACCAATTCCCATCCCCGATGCATGCCACACGAACACTGAACTGATCAGAGGAAACCAATTTCCTCAAGCCAGCCTCCTCGATCAAATCGTGGCCAACACCGTACTACCACCAGCGTCGCCACTACCACTACACTTGGTTGGGGTATAAGGCTGGTTAGTTAGGATGTGGAGGTGTGCGTGGGGAGGGGGGATGGATGTGGGGGGTCTACGATGAGGGTGGGTGTTTAGGGGGAAGGAGGGGGGGGGGGGTGTGAGCCACACAACCTCGATATATAGAATTTTATCCGCTTCAGTTTGCATATATTCCTGTTTAATCATTTTGTTTAGAGCATGTCTGTTTGTATTTGCAGTCAACATAGTTGTCAAGTATATCACAGTTTTGCAAGGGTATGAGGATACTAGGCCAAGGAGACATGGTGGTAATATCATGGGTGTATCGGTACTGGGGAGAGGTGGTGTGCCCACTCACAACCGCCGCCTCCCGCTAAAACCCCCGCTCTACACACATTACAACTATCAATTACAACATAACTACACACAACACTACTACAAGAACCCCTCTCAGAGACTCGCAAGCCCGGCAGCCACTTGAAAGTTGCAGATATACGCCGTCGGGATGCGACACCCGTATAAAGGGAGGAAGTCCTGTGGGTATACCCAGATACAACGCCTTACAAATAGTACTGGCGACCCTTGCATGGACGTCTTCCTCTTTTAGAATCTAGTTCGTTTTTGTTTTTCTTTCCCCATACCGTCTTCGGCTGGTAGTCTGGATTATTTACCAGCGTGCCTACCTCCGCGTGCATCACGGTCTGAATATTTCTCCTGAGGGAGAAGATGAGTTTGAGATGATCGGAGAACTGGGTTTACATGGAATGTCGGGTGGTTCGTGGCCACTCCCAACATTGCACCTCACCACAGAAACGGGTGTCGGGAATGGTCGAGACGCACAAACTTAAATTTCGGAACTCTAGCACCATTCTCTCCTACCAAGGAAATTGTTCTCTTACCAGAGGCAATCTCTACTAGTACGGATGGTATCACATCAGGTATGGCCTTTCATACCAGGAAAAGCCTCGCTTACCAAGAAAGGTTGCTCTTACTAATGATGGTCACTCTTACGGACGAAGGTGCCTCTTAACAGGGAATTAACAAAACCCAAATATAATTATCGCTTAACATTTTTTCTAACGTACCAGTAGGAAATAAAACATGTAATGATATTAATAGCAGTAGTAGTTCAGAGCAGCTGAAGGAGGAAGAGTGGAAGCAGTAATAACCTAAATAATACAGTAGTAGTAGTAGTAGTAGTAATAATAGTTGTAGTAATAGTGATAGCGATGATATTGACTGTGCTAGTGATAGTACTATTAGTTTTTGTTGTTGTAGTATTAGCATTAGTAACAACGCCAATAACAGCAGTAGTAACACCAGAACTAGTAACAACAGCATTAGTTGTGGTATTAGTAACCTAGCTGACGTAGACTACAACTACGTGACATAACCAGAAATAGTACTATTAAGCAACAAGAGCAGCATTCTTCACAAACACCTCCGAAACCCATTAAGCTCAAGTGCATCCCAACACACGTACGGCTGATCTCTCTCTCCCCTCTCACACCACGTAACACTACAGTACTACAGAATGAGGCTCTTTCAACCCCTATCACTTACGAGATACGCTACTCGAGGGTATCACACCCAGGAGCCACCGCTACACTTGACTTACAGCTGACGGAGTGTGATAACGCACTCTGGTGTGCCATAAACAGAAAATACACTTTTATCACCCCTCTCGCGCGTATTTATGGAGTCATGCGTCATACTCACGGACAAGACGCATACACCAGCGGTCGTTAAGACGGACAGTGCTTTATAAAGGTATATTACTGCAAGTCGTGCCGGAGTGCATTAAACATGACGACTCCCCTAGGTCAACTTTACGTCATATCTGCTCTACATTATTTTAATTCCTATAGAGTTTGTCAATTTCGTCTTAACCAAATTATTAAATTATATTCTAGAAATGATAACTAGAACTCTTGGGCCTGTTGTACACATTTACAATAATCAGAATCTTCGAAAGTCAAGCGCATAACCTAACGGCAAAGTCAATATACAGTATTTACAAAATATATGTTTAAATGTTTAAAATAATATTTTACGCTTTTTTGAATAGAGCAGAAACATTGAGCAAATATCGGACTTCATCATGCAAGATTAGGTGGGTCTTTCAACGTACGTTTAGAACTGTTAATTGCAGGGTTGAGTTATCACTAGACCAAAAAGAATTACTTAATGAGCGATCTTTACGTGCAGATTTGACTATTAACACCACCGCCCCTGTGCTGGTATGTTCCCTCCCTGCAGTCGGCGGCAGCACCAGTACCTTCCCCCAACTCCTCCCCCTGTAACCACCACTCCCAAGCTTCTATTCCCACCTTCACTACCACCACTACTTTCAAGCCTCCACTCCCACCTTCACCACCACTCCCAAGCCTCCTCTCCCACCTTCACCACCACTCTCAAGCCTCTACAATCACCTGTACTACCACCACCACTTTCAAGCCTCCACTCCCACCTTCACCACCACCAACACTGACCATCGCTCCCACCACCATCCCCACACTTAAAATACTGCACCGTACCTTCAGTTACAAATCACAACAAGTGAGAGAACATATGCTGAACTAAGACTTACCTATACTAGACTATGCCACTTATTTATACATCTCGATTTTCAAAGAGAACACATTACCCTCATTACCCCTCTTATCAATATTCCAGTCAATGAACACAACTGCAGGCCTAGCCCACAAAACACCACAACCAACACACAAAATGCACGTTGATCATAAAGCATTCGGGAGAAAAACATACTGATCACAAACTACTAAGATAATAATATCAAACCACACTAATCATAACACCACGACCATAAAATTCCACAGCCTAATCACGAACCCTCCGGATTACTCCATAAAACAATTATATAAATAAACCAATGATTAAAATTAAATAAATTTTCCATAAGAACACTTTTACTATAACGACGAGAATTCAAGAGAAAATATGAAATTAATAAAACTATCTTTAATCATACCCCAATAAAATACCCAGCTTTATTACAATAAACATGAACAAAGCCCGTAAGTACGAAGAACAAAGTAAAGTAACATTAAACTGATTAAAACAGATATACTGTATATGAAACCCTCAACATTAACTGGCACACAAACTACAATGAAACTGGTTAATAAATCGGTCTCTTTAGGCTATAACAAAATTCAAGATCAGTCTTAATAAAGTTAGTAGAAAAAGAAATCCTCTTCAATAAGGTCAGCCTTAGGAAAAGAATTAAAACATTACCATATCAATTGAACAAATATAAAAACGAAGCAAACTGATAAACGGGCAAGAAAAAAATACATATAAAAAATTGACTAAAAAAATAAAGCAAACAAAATCAATTGAGCTTTATGAAAGAAAGAAATACGAAAGTACTTAAGGAAACTCTTGTCTTAATCCTTCGTAGTCTGACATTGTCATATACAGTACATGAAAGACATGGAATTAAATATATATATATATATATATATATATATATATATATATATATATATATATATATATATATATATATATATATATATATATATATATATATATATATATATATATATAAATAAATAGTTAATTTTTCAATTACCCCCGATATCGAAGAAGAACGTAAGACATATTGAGAAGATTCGTGTTAGAATCATTAATCTTACCTTTTCATATATATATATATAATAAAATTAAAATTTAGCTTGTATGTATTGATATTGCTATTAACACTGCATTTCTGATGCTAATCCTAAATGATGACAATAAACGCTTTATTTATAATAAGCGCTATGTATAATGCTGTTATTAGTCGTGGTCTCCAAACTAATGCCTTTCCCGCACCATCAAATTTCCAGCGGAGCAGCCGAATAATGATATATTTGTTTAACTTTATAGTCATTATATTAGCAAAAAAGACAAAAATGGCAGTATACATAATAAAGGTATGCAAGGTTGTATTATAAAATAATATAAATGAACCTGAAGTCCAAAAATTAAATGACATTAACAATGTAAAAATATCAGGTTGTAACAATTAATTTTAGCTGGGCGAGGCAGGGCCAGGCTGCAACTCAACCAATGCTACCATGCGCTGACAAAAGTTACCTTCAAATGTAAGGCATTTATTTTGTAATCAGTCTTATTCCATTATTGTAAATATGCTCTAAACCTGCAATTATTATCATCATTAATATTTTTTATAGATCTAATCTTATCTGAAAACTACAATATATACACGCGAATGACAGGGAATTAAGGTATAACTTAACGGCACAATTTTGTTTTTAGGAATAATTTTGTTTTTATATTTTTTTAATATACAAAGTTCTATTATATTTTAAAGAATGTTATAATACCACGGTATTATATAAATAAAAAACAAATTGTAGAACTTGAATAGTTAAGGATAGTGAGAGCAGTTCTCACTAGTCATTAAGAATTTGAATTACTCGGGCCAAAAACACAAATACAAAATATAAAGGTCTAACTATTTTTAATAAGGAATATGTGGTGATGATGTCCCATTTACATTTCAATTATAATTCTAAGACAAATTACCTTATCTAAAAAATTAGCTGTTATTACCCAAAACGGAATATATAATTGAAAAGTATGAAATGAAAACCCCAATCTTTGGCTTTTGAGTTCATGCCTTGCTTCTGTCAAGCCAAATTTAATGCAAAGGTTTGAGTGTGAACATTACTTATTGAAAATTTTACCGATGAAATTATATAGAATACAAGTCGCTTATGTTAAATGTTTGCAAAATATTTGGGCTCTGTTTAACAGAGTCGTATTTCCAAAAAAGGAGCAAATTAATATTTTTTTACACACAGTAGGCTATCCATACTTATTACACATAATATTCTTTGGTTATTGCGAGAATTTTACTGCATTAACCTACCGGTATATATTATATTTTATTACTATGTATATAAACAAATGTGAGCGATATAGCAAGAAGTACAGTATAGTAAAAACAGTGACCCTTAATAAGGTCAAATCTATCAAAAGTATTACAGTATGTGAGAACAACCTGCTTAAGAGGCATGGTAAGTGTGCAATTGCAGTTTAAATGGTACCCGCGGTACAATTTGGACAACTCCTTGACTGGATCTGTCTGCCTATATCTCTTGACACCTTGTTGCCCAAGGGAACTACCCTCTGAAGAGGTGAAATTCCCCTCTGAAGTGGTGGCCAATGACAGAAAAGCCTCCAGGCAGCCTTATCAAAATAATCTTCTAGGCTGCCATCTGCCCCTTACGCCATTGTGGGACCGTTCTCGTTTTCGTTTCTCTACCGTGCCTTGCCAAGTTGCTGGATGCACATCAACCAACAATCAATCTAGCACTATGCGCTTCATTCTTGTATACTCCACTTACAGTACATTCCAATGATCCAACGTCCTCTCCACATGCTTAGAGGGCTTAAACCATCGTAAAATATTTATTTAATACATTCAACTAAGCTACGTCTCATATCTTGTTCCGTACCTTCAAAACATTTCGCTATTTAATACTTATTCTTTCTTATCCATCAATGCCACAAACATCTCTGATATATATGATTTAATGCTAGATTTAAAGTTTGTGTATCTAAATTTATTATCGCGTTTTGCACCCACAGATTAAGGAGGGAATGCTCTGAGTTACAGGTTAAGGGAGGATAAGAATTGTCCCAAAATAATTATCTTCATATCCAAGGTTACCTTCGAGGTTACCTTGAATTGTATCCGAGGATCAATGTCCACGCTGCCCGGTCTCTGACCAAGACTCCTGGTTTACGGTCTGGTCAACCAGGCTGTGGAACACTTCTGCAGGCAGTCAAATGTAGGAAACACAGTCCTTATAACTTTCTGCATTGTGCAATGTTAGCACACTACCGATCCCGGATACTGTATTTAAATTCCTTGTCCTCTTCCAATATTTGACTATCAGTTTGAGCTTTATTCTTCGTCATATATTTCTAATTATTATGCAAGACGGCAAAATCCAGTACATCCTCCTCTCGCCTTTTAATAACTTCCCAGCTTTTTTTTTATTTATTAACTTGTATTTTCTTTGCGAAATATGTGAACTCATGTCACTTTTGAAGAAAATCTCGTTTCACGTCATTATCAGTAATGAATCATCAATGTAAAACTGGTTAGAAAGTGCTGTCCACCTGAAGGTCATGTAAGAGGGTCATGAAGGTCGCGAACATGAAGGTCATGTTCGCGAGATCAAAGATCCCCGGAACCACTGCAAGGTTGGTATAAAGCCATGGTCTTGCCCTGTCTATACTCTTTTGATCACCGCGTGGTTGGTATCAGACGTAGTTCTTGCCCTAGTAGTTCAAATATTTATTTCACCTAATAGTTCAATCTTCCTTCCAGTACAATCAAAACTACTATTGAACGAAGAGTATAACAGTGTGGGGCGGCGAAAGTGATAGATAACCCAAAATGGATCTGGAGCAGCAAGAGTGATCAAGCCAGAGGCAACAGGATCACAACTGCCAACTAGGCTAGAGATCTCAACTGTTCGTCCAGGACACAGACGGAGGGGGAGAAGGGGGGAAGAGACTCTGGGGCAGAGGGGTACGGACATTGGAGGAGAGCGCGCGGACACTAGGGAGAGGTACGCTCACTGGTGGAGGGGGATTGGGTCACATGGGAAGGGAGCACATATGCCGTGGTGGGCAAAGGTAGGCACGGAAAATAGCACAGAGGCGACTGGAAATTTGGGAAAAAGCACGTACCCTCTTCCACAACATTAGTGGAAGAGGGTACGAACATTATCGGCGGGTACAGACATTGAAGAGCGCGCGGATTTCGGTGGAGGAGGGGGGCTGGAATAATTAGAGGATGGGGGTTACAAACATTGGCGGAGGAACGGACGCTAGCAATGTGAAGTCGGCATTTGGTACTCCCTGATACCGTACGCATGTTTAGTATTCCTTTATACCGATCACGTTTTTAGCATCTATGATGCGGTATGCATTTTTTTCAATTGTTGATAGCCTATGATAAGCGTACCTGGAACTCCATGATCAAGTACGAGTATTAGGTATACCCTGATGTCCCAGATATTACATGTTAGGAAGTCCCTAATTCTGACCACTTATTTTGACTCCCTTTTGACCGCATTTTTGGAACTTACTGATAATAATCACATCGTTGGTACTTCTTGATGATGACCACATCTTTGGGACTCTATCATACATGTATGTGTGCTTGGAATAAATACCGACTGGAGGTTAAATAGTACCTGATACTAACAGTTTCGTTGATACTCCATGATACTGTGTTTGGTACACCATGATACTGAATGTGCATTTTGCATTTCCTGATACCCCCTGTGTGGTTGATACTGATACAGTAAGTGTGCTATTGATACTAACTTCGTAGATAGTATTAGGTAATACTAACCTTCCATAGCCAGTTTAGAACTCAGTAATACTATCCATATATAGTATATGATACATCCTAATACGAAGCTGTTTGGTACCCTGAAACCACTGGCGTGTTCAGTGCTCCCTACTTACCTAACAGATTGCAGGACCGAGCTTCAGCTAATGGGTCATTTCTGTCTTTGGTCTAATGCAATGACTCGCAGCCCCTATGTTTCTGTCGCATTTGCTTTTAACACTAAAGACGAAGATAGTCTGCACTCTTTCCACGTTTAGTTCGTTCCACCTGATTACTGTCCTTACACTGAAACTGGGTTAACTGCGAATCTAGTTTTCCTGTGTGTTCTCTCGTTACGTAACTGCTCAATCTAAACATGCTGCCTCTATTTTATCGATACCTTAGAATATTATGTTTGGCTTTATTATGTCCTTGATACCGAAAGCTTTCTTGGTAGGCCACGATACCTTCTAGTACATGGAATTCCCTGATAACAAGTGTCGTAGTAGAGAAGCAAGTCAAAATAATCAGTATTTATACAGTATGTGCTGGCGCACCATGCTTAGTAACACTATACACTTTATACAAGAATTAGAGCTCAATGAGTTCTGACATCTTCATTCGCAGTTGTTAATGTAGTCTGCCAACACCACAACACTTCTTAGTGTATTTCATTTATTCATTATACTGACAATTAATTTAATTTGTTTGTCCAATATCCCAGTTGCTTATGTGGGAACCCGTATCCCCTCTTTAGTGTACCACTCATGCCCACTGTCCACCACGACTCCACCCTCCCGACACCGCTGCCCACTCCGACCCCACTCTACTGACACCGCTACCCACTCCGCTGCCCACTCCGACCCCACTCTACCGACACCGCTGCCCACTCCGACCCCACTCTACCGACACTGCTACCCACTCCGCTGCCCACTCCGACCCCACTCTACCGACACCGCTGCCCACTCCGACCCCACTCTACCGACACCGCTGCCCACTCCGACCCCACTCTACCGACACCGCTGCTCACTCCGACACCACTCTACCGACACCGCTGCCCACTCCGACCCCACCCTCCCGATACCGCTGCCCACTCGCGACATTCTATTATTTACATAACCACTAACATTAGTTGAAATAATAATAAATACAAATCACAACTAAACAATTTAATAAAAAATTCAAATTAACACTAAAATAATAAATATAAACAATGAATACAAATATATAATAATAGTAATAATAAATAATAAATAAACACTCGTAATAAAATACAAATACTGTAGCAAAGACGAAACGAAACACACACACACACACAACTGTGAATTATCTCGGCAACAAATCATTATTGCGTCTTTCACTGTAAAGAATGCTTTCATTTATTATTCATTCCAAATATCCGTTCATCAGCGAGTGGTTCGTCTCATCAGCGTTCCTGCCAAACCACTATTTCTTGGTTTGTTATGGTAGTCAACCATCAATTACCAGTTTGTCTCGTTTCTAAATTTACATCTCAATTTCCAACACCCCACTCCCCCTAACAATACTGTTGGATTTTATAATTTTGATAGATTACATTATAATGTAGAATACCATTTTTATTTTTTTTCCCTGACGCCGGGCGAGTAACTGCTGTTTACAATTTTATAATTTGTTCTTGTTTATACTTGGAGTTCTGTAATTATGAGAATATTTAATAAACTAACTCATTAGGTTAGCTCACTGAGTGCCTAGAACGCTATGCGCGCGTTAGTGGCTTTGCCAGAATTTCAAATACCAGTCTTATGTAGTCTCACATACCCATTGTACCTTCTTGTAAATAATTATTATTATTATTTTTATTATTATTATTATTATAGGTGAGGAATAGTGCTGGGGATTAATAAATGACGAGATTTACAGTGCAAACATTGTTAACGCTGTGACGTCATATGAACCGGTCGTGACGTCATACACCCGCATGCCGTGACGGCATGTGCACCGACTATGACGTCACACCCGCATGCCGTGACGGCATGTGCACCGACTGTGACGTCACACCCGCATGCCGTGACGGCATGTGCACCGACCGTGACGTCACACACCCGCATGCCGTGACGGCATGTGCACCGACCGTGACGTCACACACCCGTATGCCGTGACGACATGTGCACCGACCGTGACGTCACACACCCGCATGCCGTGACGGCATGTGCACCGGTCGTGACGTCACACACCCGCATGCCGTGACGCCAAAAGACCACATCATAATAATTAGGGAAACTGCGGAAGGCCTACCGACCTTTTATTTAACAGTTCATGTGCTCCGAACCGCTAGGAGGCTGTTATAACAATTATAACATTTGATTGGGAAGTTTCGATGCTCGTAAACTGTTTAATAAATGTAAACAAAGCCGCCAAAGATTGAGAAAAGACGTACAGGTTCGTAAGTAGATGCGTAAATGCTTTTTGAATCCTGGCCCTGTTCCGCAACAGGCGATGCGATCCTTCTGGTCTAGATAAAGGGATAACGTAATCATTGTCAGGGAAACGTTTGTAGTCAGCGGTAAAAGCTGATGAAAACGTTTCTTCACAGAACATAAATTCTGTAAAAACAGAGTTCGCTTGACCATCTGCAAGATTTATAACTTGTGATGATCGTTTATCAAGTAACGGTTGGATGGCGGCGAATGTTGTTAGTTGTCTAACAAACGTTATTATTATCTAGTTTAACAAGGCCCCCAGCGTAGTTACAACTTCTTCAATAGGTCGGATGTAACACTAACAAGGAGCAACGGTTTAAAGCTCAACAAGCCGCACTGTACGACTGAAAACAGGAGATGCCTTTTCACCCACCGGGTTATAACCTCATGGAACTAGCCTACCCGCCGAAATGCCAAAACTGTTGAACTTTAAATTTAAAATCCAGCTTGAAAAACTCATCAGGACAAATGGGGGGGGGGGAAAGGGCTTTTGACAAGCCGCCGGCTTTCTGTCCTCGTCGAAGCTACTGGTGAAGCCACTAACACACTAGTGGCTTCGACGAGGAGAGAAAGCCGGCGGCTTGTCAAAAGTCCCCCATATGTCCTGATGAATTTGTCCTCAGGTAAATAATAGATAAAAAATGTCTCCTGGATGTTGAGGGACACGAAAAATGTCCCTTGGGCGTAGTAAAACAAGAACAAATATCACAAGCACCTGGGATGAAGAGGGGACACTAAAAACTGTCCCAAGAGCGTAGTGGAACGAGAAAAATGTCACAAGTATCTAATTGGAGAAAAAAATGTTCCAGGGAGAACAAAACGAAAAAGTTCCCGTGGAGTACAGGCAAAAAACAATTTCCTAGGGGCGTAGATGAACAAGAAAAATCCATGAGGGTTGTAGTGGTACAATATAAATATCCCAGTGGCCTAAAGAAATAAAAAAATTATCCCTGGGGCGAAAAAGTCCCAATGAGAATTAAGGGACACAAGAAACAGAACACTTAGCTAAATACAGTACTAGAATTTAAGAACACTAAAAGTCCTCCACTCTAATAGCAGGGAGTAAATTTCAGAGACGAAATTATGCACCAAATTAATATTTTATATAATGTATGCTGGGGAGTACAACTGATGACTTCATTATAAGCTATGTACATACATATATACCTAAAGACTTAACATAGTCTCAATGAAATAATGTTTTATGTTACTGTATATTCAGTCTGAAATGCAGGTGGTATTTGCAATTCCTGGGGAAACAGCATTTATATTAACGTCCTAACGAGTTGAGGTTGTAAGACCACTAGGCCTACGTACTTGATGAGCTATAGTGTAGTAAGACCATTAGACCCGCATATGTGGTGTTCGATAGTGTCGTAAGACCGCTAGGTCTAAGAACTGGGTGTAGATAGTATCGTAAAACCCCTTACATAGTTGCCTACCTATGACTAGAAACATGAAATATAACAAGAACAAAAGAAAGCGGGGGGAAATAGTCAAATTCCTGAAGGAAGTGCCTAATCAGACGGATTGTGATGGTTGCGGGCCCGTAAACAGCAATAGCCTCACTGATCCCAAGAAGCCTAGACTCAGGACGATGTGTAGGAGTAAAAGCAAATTGCGAAAAAGATTTCAGGTGAATCAGTGTCGTGTCAACCAATGGCGGGGGAAGAGGGGGATGAATAACCTAAGGGAGGGGGGGTGGGAGAATGGGGGGGGGGCACGAGGAGGGTGATGAGGAAGTGTGATGTTGTTGTTCGTTTAATTATTAATATTTGCTTATTTATCATTTATTGTACAATTAATTATATTGTCTTATAGTTCAGAATTTAAGTTATATATATTTTTTAAATTTCAAACGAAAAATTTGATAAGGCAACACAGGTTAAAACTACTGATAATTTAAGAAAAATTCATAGCCATACCAGAATTGGGTTGACCCCATCACATCAATACAGCCACACCGCCTTATGCCCCACCACACCCCTATCCACACCACCGTATACCTCGCTGCCACACCACCATACAGGCTGCCTAGCCACCCCTTCACACTGACACACACTATCATACACACTGCCATACTGGACGCCGCCACACCACTGCCACAACCCCAAATAAGAAGGCACACACCACCGTTCACAATGCCACACCACCCTCTACACCGCCACACCCCCGTCCACACCGCCGCACCCTCATCTACACCCCCAAAACCATCGTCCATACCACTACACCACCTACCCATCAATCACACCGCCACACCACCTACCCATCAATCACACCGCCACACCACTATACCGCCGGCCTCTTCCTATACCACTGCGGCACCTCGCTACCCACCAAATAAATTCTTCACTAAGCACAACATTGCGTATTACACAAGAACCAGAAATAATTTGATATAAGATCAAACGCAGCCGTAATTTTCCTCACAGCTCTGTCGAGAGATCACAAGTTCCTAGTAAGACAAGACAGGGAAGAGACGAAATAGTTGAGGGTGTGGGGGATGGTGAGAGGTGCAAGCATTACCCAGGACCTCTATGCAATCAGTCACACACGGCCGAGCGGACAGCACTCGGGGCTTGGTAGTCCTAAGGGTCCAGTTGGATTCCGGGCAGAGGCATAAACAAATGGGAAGAGTTTCTTTCATCTGATACTACTGTTCATATATAGTCACCTAGCAGTAAATAGGTACCCGAGGGTTAGATAAGTGCTACGGCTAAGTTCAGGGATGTGTGTGTGTTAGAGAGAAATATATGTAGCAGATATGAGATGAAAAAATAGACCCGGAGTCAGAATATTAGACAGTCGAGGGTTAGAAAGGCGGGGTCCAAGAGGTAACAACTCGATCCTGCAGGTACAAATAGTAAACACACACAGTCACACACAATATGACTGTATATTTTTCATATGACAAAGAGTGCTGGGAAGACGGGAGGGACACCTCGAGCGTAGCTCTCATCTTGTAACTACACTTAGGTAATTATTAAAAAAAAAAACGACGGTTAGATGGGCAAAAGCTAAGAGGTCGATTCTGCAGGCACAAATAGGTGAAAACAAGTTATAAATATAGACACACAAGCGCCTGGTACTGCTCCAGCCACTGTAAACCCTGTGGTTATCACCCAACCAGTAATCAACCAGAGTACTCCCTCCCACATTTATGCTTCTTTAAAATCTAAATACAGTACTCTTTATTTTATTGTAATATAAAAATCTAAATACAGTACTCTTTATTTTATTGTAATATAAAAATCTAAATAACCTTTATTTGACTGTAATATAATGAGTATAGCGGCATAAAAAATACCAGAATTTGTTACTGAAAAATATAAAAATTATACCGGAACACGAAAAACTTTTCATCCAATTCTACGCCGAACTTTGGTCACACAAGTGAGAAATTTAATAGAAATTCACACACTCCCAGTATGATCATATTAGCGCTGGTACCCGCTGTGTCTTCCCCCTGATCCACCAAACCCTCCAGGCATGCGTTACAATGAATGATATTACTTCTACTAGAATGACTGGTATTCATTTTAACAATACTAGTATTTGATAATACAAAGCTATTATTGCTTTCCATATTTCTAGCACGGGTATTATAATTATTTTCGGTAACATTGCTGCGGCTAGTATCACTAGTTCAGGTTATAATAATGGGTTATTATTATTATTATTATTATTTGACTATTATTGGTGTCCGTATTTCTAGCACGCATAATTATTCCCGAAAAAATAATGATTTACTATCATTATCAATATTATTACTGATGATGTTACAATTCTGCTTCACCAATTGCTATTATATATATATATATATATATATATATATATATATATATATATATATATATATATATATATATATATATATATATATATATATATATTATTAAATATGACCGAAAAAAATAAGATTAATAATTCTAACACGAATTTACTCAATATTTCTTTATTTTATCATCAACCGTGAAAAGAACCATAAGAAATATTGAGAAAATTCGTGTTAGAATTATTAATCTTACTTTTTCGGTCATATTTAATATATGTCTACAGGAAAGACTGCTACCAAAATATACTATATATATATATATATATATATATATATATATTATTTAAATAATAATTATTAGTTCTGGGTGTTAATACTGTATTTGCATATAGTACATCTTTTATTATTAGCATCGAATTACGAATATTTTTCTTATTAATATTACTATTATTACTAGCTTTAAAATTTTCAAAATAATATAATTCTATATTAACTTTATTCATTTATTCTATGGTAATATCAATGCTTTTAATAATAATATATTAATTTTAAAGGTTTAGAAAACATTATTATTAGGCTATATTTGTATTTTAAATTTTTGGATTTTATTAACATTATTAATTTACAACTGATATCAGTATATAAATTAGTACTGTATATAAATTTGTATACTAACTGATTATTTATATTACTGTATTAATTTAGTGTTGTTAATATATTTAATACTGATATTAATATAATCAATATTATCATCATTACAATTGTTAATGTAAATACTGCACTGTATTAGCTAGCTATTAAAAATAATGTTGATCAAATTTATTTAAATTCGATTCAAAATAAGAATTACACTATGCGTATATTTTATTAATTTGATAATTTAAAAAATACAGCAATTATTATTTTCTAATTAACCAATGTTATTTTCATAATTCATATTAAATATATAACTTTAACAATACTAATTCAAGTAATAACTGTAAATATAATTTTGTTAATATTATACATTAGTTATTATTATTAATAAATTGGTTTAACGTCACCTAGATAGAGTTTACTTTAAAGTTTGCAAGCTAAAACTGCACTTTTTTGTATAGCAATCTGGGATATGATCATTCTTGAACTAGAATTTGTATTACATAATTAACGTTACATTTATTACATTAACGGCATGTATCAACGAGGAAATCAGCAGGAGCCACGAGGAGGCTTCGAATCCACACACTTATATCTCTTCCAGAGGAACAGAACACAAAGACTTGCAGGGCGACATAGGCTGGAGGCGCATGTTAAAATAGCTATGGTGGCAGTTTATGCAAAACTGACAAGCGTTAGACAACATATAGACATGGAAGTCTTTGGAATATTGTTAACAAAGATAAGCCTATGTGAAACCCACACTTCATTATGCTTCCCTAACTGAAGAAACAAGATATAACTAGCTCAGAAGAGTACAAACTCATGCAACAAAGTTTGTCCTGGCATTGAGAATGAGCTACAGTACAAGCCCCAGGAGAGGAGGCGGGGAAGAGACGGGAGCTATGAGGAGAAAGCGCCAAACCATTACTACCTATATAGCACGTGGAAGGGATTAGAATAAGGATTTGGGATGGGCCGGGGGGAAGGAATGAGCTGATGGGACATGTTAGAGATATACTACAGGATTCTACAAGGAATCAACCAGATTCCCTGTAAAGTGGACAAATAAGCAAATGAGAAAACAGTAAAACGTGGAGTTATGAAGAAAATTTGAGATGCAGAGGTAGCAGAAATAACTACTACATATCAATTAAAAAAAAAAAAGAGTTGCGAACAACGAATCGGGTTAGTTAGGTATTTTGTTGTTAAAGCAAACTCTACACATAACTTCAAATGTAAATGCGATGATATATATTTAGGAAGTAACTGAACTGACTATCCAATAGCTGAAGCTCCACACTACCAACATACATATGAGTGAACATTTACAGTACACACACACGCCATGAAGTACACTATATCTTACCAACCAATAACAATCTTATACTCCGCACTTTTCTTGACAATAAAGAAACAAGCTCAGTAGCCATAAAACTGATAGTGTATGTGCATGATTTCAATAAAAACAAGCGGCGACCAGCTACTTGTTATGAATCAACTGTTATATATCCCCATCCCATGACCTTATCAAAACAATAACTAAAATGAGATAAAATGAAACAAAACACCCATAAATTCGGAGTTTAGCTATCACGGACACCTATTTTGTATAGGGTAAGTAGTCATTAGGAATGAATGTAATTCATACACACACACACACACATGTATATATATATATATATATATATATATATATATATATATATATATATATATATATATATATATATATATATAGTTATAGTTGAGCATTTCATGATTGTACTTTTGTAGTTATTCAAATAACCGAAATTGAAATGGAACTTTCGATTGGCTAGTTATAATTTAAATCACTTTACCAGCTATTTTGCTAAACAAGCCATTAAACAAAAGTAATAATCTTACAATTGTGTTGCTTTTGTGATAACTTTCTCAGCAGTAGTAGCTATATAGTGTCATGTGAAGCTTGTTTAGAACAGCATTTAAAGAGATTTGGGTCTAAACAGCATATGAAATACAAAGCTAGCTCATTTACCAAATTTACATTATTTGTTATTTGTATTGGCACCTTGTTTTTGAAGCTCTATATCTGTATTAGAACTTAATGATTTTTAAATTAAAAAATATGTATTTTTTGCTTTTTCGTTACTTGGCAGTGTATAGAACTACTGTACTATATTTGTATTTCGGCAATGAGTAATTGTTCCCATCGCTGTAACAGCACAGTAACTTCCTGTATTTTTACTTTATGCAATAATTTATTTATTTAATATGCAGAAATGGATAAGAGCTTACAACAAATACAAACGTAACAATTATAGTTCAACAATCCATTCCAGGTTTTCAGATACATTCCCTCTGCAGCACCGAGGAACAGGAACTGCACACTGAAATTGTAGCTCTGTTATCATTGTTGGTTTTCCTAGTTACTTTCTTTTTTTTTATCTCCAGACTCCTTCACGAGCTTGTATGTGCAATTACTCTAATTTGCTAAAGGTAGCATTATGACCCCATTTGGATGCTTTTGTCCTCGGCCGGCGAAGTAAAGAGCAACATCAATGAAATCAGCTATCAATTACAGATAGCCAATACGAAATTCCCAACATGAGCACAGTGGGTCTACTTGCAATCTTTTGGGTAAGCATGTTGTTATGAAGAGGCTGGGAAATTATCCCAGTATATGGTGCCTTCAATAAACTTCGCGAGAGTGGAATCTTTTGGCAGTCCAATTCATTAGAAACAGTGCATAGGGATAAGAATGTAAATAATATTATCAATGTATACAGATATCTATACCCAAATCTACCGGAAAACAATAAGCGAGCCCATTGGTAGTCTTTCAAGTAAAGTTTGATAGCCTTTAAGGATATTGACTTCATGGGCTTATCTATCTTATTTTAGTGTACAACTTAGGAAACAGGTCAGTTTGGACAAAGTTTGGCACTTTGTGGGAAGTTACAAAGAATGATATTCAACCCGCAATTGATAATGAAGAAAGAACATTTCGGTCTGTCATGGACTTGATAATG
>NC_091189.1:15368566-15406066 GCF_040958095.1 Procambarus clarkii
TATGCCCTCTAGAGTCTAGAGTGTACACCTCAAGGTAAGGTAGAGTGCATTGGTCGCGTTGCAGCGCCCGCACTGATCTATCATTAATTAACAAAGAACTGCACAAATTGGACACTCGCTCCTCAGCAGAGGTGAAGGGCACACACACACACGCAGGCAAGGTAGCCTCGTCGTCACCTGGATAGCCCCTCCCATCTCTGGCCTCAAGATACCAATACCTCAAAATATTAATACCAACTCTGCGCCCCATAACATTACACACCGCTGAAACTACCATTAAGCATTCATATATTAGTAATACATGAATAATGCGAAGGTTTAAACAGGAAGAGCTGCCGGGGTCACCACAAATTCGTAGTCACCACGTCACTACGAAGTTTACATTCTAAATAGTATTTCAAGTCAATGAGTACTTCTTTGATAACTTTACTATTACCGCGTAATAAACAAGTACAGTACCGCAAAATAACGCGTAGTACATGCCAAAAAGAGAGAAGGTCGATTTATTTGCATAAAAAAAGTCACGGAGCCCGATCAGTTCAATGTTTCGTCCCAATCTCGGTGAGGTTGCAACGAGCCAAGACCTAATCTATGTAATCTGTTAAGCCTGGCCACGACTCTTGTCACCAATGAAACTGTCTGACGTCCCCTCCCTCCCCCCTTCCCCCCACCCTTTAACACACACACAAACACACAAGAGTCGGCCGCTTAAAAGAGGAAAACTAATCCGGTTATCGGGGGAGGGGGGTACTTATCCGGCATCATCCATCTGGTAGACTGGGTGTTGCTGTTGATAGCGTTGTTTTGGTTGTCTTGATATGGGTGGAGGAGGAGGTGTGTGTAAGGCGCATATACATCACTTGTTCCTTCACACACACACTCACTAGTCATCCCTTGTTTTTGCCTTTGATCACTTCTAGTTTCTTACTGATTGCACTAACGCACACATTGGTTTCCCATCAATGAATTTTAATGCAGTTTCTTCACATTCAACACATTTTATTTGTATTCAGAAGTAAGATACTGATATCCAATAGCACTTTATTTAACATTTATCAAAATATAATAACTTTTCAAGAAGCCGATGAGGCGTGGAAAATGCCTCTCTCAATATCACACGAGTTATATAACCAGCCACTCTAAACCAGTATTTACAAGCTCATAAAACATATTTCTGTCGCTGCTGTTGTGTTGGGTCACACTGGACGACCCCTGGACTGGCCCAGGCCGCCCATGACCCTCAGGAGCGCTACCCGCCCCCCACACAGAACCCATGCGTGAGACCTGCTGGGGCGCGGAGGGTGACCAGAGGCGTGAAGGGGGGAAGAAGAGGAGGAGGGCGAGGCCGCACCTGCTTGGAGAAGACTGCGATGTCCTCGTTGAAGGACTCTGAGGAACATACGTCTCCGCCCGCCACTCCTGGTTCTCGAGGGGTGCAGGTGGCCAACTCACACTTCTCGAAGATCAGCGCCAACAGGGGAAACAACGGGTGCCTGCCGGGAGAAGACAGTGTTAATACATACTAGTGGAAGATTACAAGTCAGCTGCATTTACATTTCATGAGTAAATACCACACGGGAGGATAACACTACATGGGAAGATGATTAACTATATTATTCTCCAACACACTGAAAGGGAGGATAACTCACTACATGGAAGGAGATCTCAGTACGCTGGAAAATATAACACTACACAGAAAAATATAACTTAATGTGGACATTTATATGGATACAACACGGATTAAAATTTCTGCCGCTTTAGAACAGTGCCATCTCGCTGTTTCAATATATATATTTAGACTTAAAAGAGCATAAGTTTGGTAAGAGAAAAAATTCCACGCCTTATTCAGACGTTCTTAATGCACATATATTTTAGAAGACTGCACCTCATTCAAATTACTTTTTTGACTAGGAAAACAATTATCAGGCAAATGTAATTTAAGTTTAATTAATTAAGTAACACGATGATAAAGGAATGCTTTTGTTTTATGTCTAGAAATTTAACACAGTTCAGTAAATATATAAAATAAGCTACATAATTTAAGGAAAAAATTCTGTGTATCTCAGGACATTCAGAATATTATTAGAATATCAGCATAAATCTTACGCATTGACACCGTAATTGATAAAAATTCTTTAAATCCCAAAATAATCTTGACGCGAAAAGCCAGTCATTCGCTCCCAACCACTATTAAAAAGCAGAGATTTACCCCTGCTGGTGCTCACACACACACCCCTCCCCCCCCCCACACCCCCGTATCACTCCAGCAGGGTAATCCAAGCTGTTAATCGCCAGTCAAGGGCTTCGCTGGCCGCACGCCCTCCTATGGCCTCCTCAATATCAATCCTGGTTGCTTTTCCCCCCACCTCTTGTGCCTTGCTTTACCCCCCCCCTCGGCACATCATTTTCCCCCCAGATGAAACCCGTCATATTACACCATAAAAATCCGTTCATTTACCTCACGTTAAGGGGATGGGGGGGGGAGGGTTTGTAGGAGATAAAAGGCGTTACTGCCCGCTCAATAATTTAGTTCGCTCTAAGCCCACTATCATATAAAAATGAAAACATCTTATCGCTTGGGATGGAGTTTTTAATTCCGGTGGAACGACTGAGTTTTTCGGCATAACGGACAAACAAAACTATATACATCTCCTGCCACACCACTCAAGTCTTACTGCCTCATTCATCATGGGGTCAACAGCAGGTCCCGAAGAGTGAGAAAGAGGGGGGAGGGGGAGCAGAGAGAGCGCAGGAGAGGCCGACGATGAAGCCATTAAGACGTCTGGTAGTGACTGGCTCTTGTGTTCCAGTGACACCCTCAGCTGGGAGCAAGGTGGTGTCAGCAGCACCCGCCAGGGACACCTCACGCGTGATGAGGGACAGGAAGCGCACCTATGATACATGCATCCAGCACGGTGAAGTCCAGCACGGTGAAGGGCATTCACGATGACCGATACACTGTGAGGTGCATCCACGGTGAGCAGGTATGAACGGTGACCGGTATCCGGTAAGACGTGGACAGGGAGTGGCACACGAGTCATCAACACTACAAGAGCCATCGACGGAGTAGTACAGGAATCATCAACAGTACACGAATTATTAAGAGAAGGCAGCACACGAGGCATCTAGGATGAGCGGTACACGAAGAGAGGGGTAGTACACGGACAAAGACATATATAGTGAACGGTAAACATAAAAATATTACGGGCTCACTATAGCCGTGCTACATGGAAATTTTGTTCCGAGTAGCTGAATCTAAAACAACATCTAGAAGTCACAGTCAGCGGTACACGAGGAGAGAAGCAGCTACAGTCAGCGGTACACGAGGAGAGAAGCAGCCACAGTCAGCGGAACACGAGGAGAGAAGCAGCTACAGTCAGCGGTACACGAGGAGAGAAGCAGCCACAGTCAGCGGTACACGAGGAGAGAAGCAGCTACAGTCAGGGGTACACGAGGAGAGAAGCAGCCACAGTCAGCGGTACACGAGGAGAGAAGCAGCTACAGTCAGCGGTACACGAGGAGAGAAGCAGCCACAGTCAGCGGTACACGAGGAGAGTAGTAGCCACAGTCAGCGGTACACGAGGAGAGAAGCAGCCACAGTCAGCGGTACACGATGAGAGAAGCAGCCACAGTCAGCGGTACACGATGAGAGAAGCAGCCACAGTCAGCGGTACACGAGGAGAGAAGCAGCTACAGTCAGCGGTACACGAGGAGAGAAGCAGCCACAGTCAGCGGTACACGAGGAGAGTAGTAGCCACAGTCAGCGGTACACGAGGAGAGAAGCAGCCACAGTCAGCGGTACACGATGAGAGAAGCAGCCACAGTCAGCGGTACACGATGAGAGAAGCAGCCACAGTCAGCGGTACACGAGGAGAGAAGCAGCCACAGTCAGCGGTACACGAGGAGAGAAGCAGCCACAGTCAGCGGTACACGAGGAGAGAAGCAGCTACAGTCAGCGGTACACGAGGAGAGAAGCAGCCACAGTCAGCGGTACACGAGGAGAGTAGTAGCCACAGTCAGCGGTACGAGGAGAGAAGCAGCCACAGTCAGCGGTACACGATGAGAGAAGCAGCCACAGTCAGCGGTACACGATGAGAGAAGCAGCCACAGTCAGCGGTACACGAGGAGAGAAGCAGCCACAGTCAGCGGTACACGAGGAGAGAAGCAGCCACAGTCAGCGGTACACGAGGAGAGAAGCTGCCACAGTCAGCGGTACACGAGGAGAGTAGCAGTCACAGTCAGCGGTACACGAGGAGAGAAGCAGTCACAGTCAGCGGTACACGAGGAAAGTAGTAGCCACAGTCAGCGGTACACGAGGAGAGTAGCAGTCACAGTCAGCGGTACACGAGGAAAATAGTAGCCACAGTCAGCGGTACACGAAAAGCATGGATGAATATCAGGAAAAGGTGAAAGAAAAAAATATTTGGGCTAAGAGCAAGAGGTGACGAAAAAACAAACAAATAAGTAATAAAGATGGGCAATGAAGCAAATAAATAATAAAGACGAACACTGAATCAATTATGAAAATAAACATTAATAAAAGTGTATATTATTCACATGAAAAAGGGCTGAAACAATTTGTAAAGAAAAAGGCGGTACAAAACACCACCCATCAAAAAGAAAACGACAAAGGTTAGACTACACACAACATAGCCTAGGCTGCACAGCGTCAACATCAACAAATAATCTAGACTAGCCCAGGTAAAAAAAAAACGAGCGAAACCCGCCATATATAAATATCCAAGTGCAGAAAGCAAATTTTACCTTTTCCTCTCCAACGATCGGTTTTATTCCCTAACAACCACTTCCCAGGGATAACGATCCAGCCACCACACGACGAGCGACAAGACGAGCGCGCACACTTCGAAAATCCCCCACGCCTTATCTGATTCCCAAGGTGATAAATCTTATGTCGCGCTTAATTAAATACAAAACTGCCAGGAGGTTAAAAAAAAAAAAGGGTTTCAGCCGACAGTCACAAGCTGTCAAACTAACATGTACAAAAACACGTCGGTGACAGACACGAGACAGGAGGAGGGGACATGTCTCATGGTTTTGGAAATGCTTGATGGGAGAGGGGGGGGGGGGCGGGAAGAATGGGCCAGATCATTCTCCAATACCCTCCCCCCCCATCCCAATAGCAGGTGAGAGGAAGAGGAAAGATAATGAAAATAATGCTTGAGGGGGGTAGCTTATCCCCCAATACACCTTCATCCCGTCAGTAACAGGTGAGAGGGAGAAGCTGGAGGTTAGAGGATAGATAAGGCGTGAGAACAGTAATAAAAACAAAGCATAAATCACTCTGAATAGAGAGGGGGGGGGAGGATACCAAGCACGTTACCTCGCGGTGACGTCGGCTGTTTGTGTCCTAGTCAGCTGTTGCGATTGTCGATGTATGGCCTCTGGTTTACTACCAGTTCTTCATTAAATACAAATGATAAACTTCGTCAACTTTCCGGACGACAAGATCAGTTTGGAAGAATAGTAAATACCACCTTCTTTAATCTGTATTAATTTATATAAATCTAAAAACTGTACTCTCCATTACACAGTTTTCTCTGCCCTACAACACTTTACTGTACCCTCTTCCATAATTCTGCACCTCAGTTAATCTTCCTCTACTCTACAGCATTTCGCTGTACTCTCTGCCACATTGCAGCACTTCACTATACCCGCCTGCATCTTCCAACATTTAATTGTACAATCCTCCATCATCCAGCACTGTAAGTACTCTCCTCCATCTTCCAGCACCTCACTGTCAATTCTCCGTCATCGCACTCCTCCAGCAGGTGAACTCACTCCCACGATGAGAAAGTCTTTGGAGCAGGACGGGGATCGAATCCCTCCCATCATCAACCTAGACCATTCTCGACGTTGAGCGACTCACTTTGGCGTCCTGTCTGAGCAGAGAGTCGACAAGGAACAATCAAGACTCCGTCAACACCTGAGTTATCGCTCCAGACGATGGTCCTTCACACGTTAACCCATCGCTAAGGTTACCTCAACGGCCGTCAACAGCAAGTGAGTGAGTGACCTATTGTGCGCTCCCTTGCACTCTCTGCTCGGCCTCCGTGCCCTTTGCAGGGGTTGTTTGGGTAATAAACCAGCAGATAACAGGAACAGTTAACTTGAAGAGCGACAAAGGAGTGAATATTATTAGAAAACAGGTGTAGGGAGTTAGTTAAGTGAAGCGTTCGTTGGGAGATAGAGTACACACATTATACAAATAAGTAGTAGCACTTTAGACGAGGAGAAAATGGAGTTTTCTCAGGAAGTTGTATAACAGATGAAAGAAGTGGTATTCTTGATGAAAGCAGTGGTAGATGTGATAAGAGTGGGAGTAAGACACAGCTCTTATGATAAAGGAGTCTGGCGTAGGGTTAAATTCAGACACAGGAAAAATGCATGGGGAGGAAATAGGCACCAGGACACCAAGTAACAGCCCAACAAAAACACGACGAATGGCCCGACCCGTCTGTGCTCCTCTTTAAGTGTTCATGTTTTTAACTCCTCAGCATTGTTTTTGTATTGTTTCTGCTCCCTTTACGAAGGGTCATAAAAGAGACTTGAATCTCTCGTAACCCTCTTCTTGCAACCCTACTCTCCTCCTTACCCTCTAGACGTCAACTTTACAACATCTCTAACAACCTGAAAGACGGCTACACTTTGCAACCCTGTTAAACACCAGCTACAACCTTTCCACTTCACTTTCTAAGCCTACTGAACACTACACCTTAAACCCCACTCCACACACACACACAAGAGTTTTAAGACAGCACTACACCAATTTCAGCAGAGCCATTTACCAAAAAGTTATCAATGCATTCTTATAAATCTTTCAAATTAATTAAACGAAATCTCCATAAAAGGACTCCAAGATATGCCTAAAATACACTCCTGCACACGTACGCACTCACTCACTCACTCTACACTAGAGGCCCTCGAGCTATGGAGTCCACCCTGTTCTCCGCACTCACTCTTTTCCCAAATTACCTCTAGTCCATATTCGGGAAACCCTGACCACTGGTGACTTATGCCCTTGCCTTCCAAGGAGGGTGGTTCGGCCTGGGGGAGGTAGAGGGTAAAAGGAAGATTGGGAGAGGCAAGGGGTCAAGGGAAGAGTTGAGAGTGAAGGGATAATGGAAAGACTGGAGGAGTTAAGGGGATAAAGGCATGGAAGGCTGGAGGAGGTAAGGGATAAAGGAAAGGCTTGGGAATAAAGGAATGAAGAAGATGAGGCTGTAGAAGATAAGGAATAAAGGAAAAACTGCATGATAAGGGATAGAGGAAAGACTGCGAGATAAAGAATAGAGGAAAGACTGCGAGATAAGTGATAATGGGAAGACGGGAAAAGCCTTGAGCAGCAGACGAAAGGGGGGGGGGGGAAGAAAATGCCCAGAGAAGCAGACAAGGCGAGTAATAACCAAGAGAAACGGACGGAAGAGGGGGAGAAACTCCCGAGAAACAGATAAGAGAGGAAGAAAGCCAAGAGAAGTAGACAATATATGGGGAGAAAGCTTAGAAAAGCAGACAAAGATGGGGGAGAAAGCCCAGAGAAGGCAAGAGGGGGAGATACAGTAACCCAGAGAAGCGGACGGGAAAGGGGAACAAGTTAAGATAAGTGAATGCGAGTTGGGAAGAAGACCCAGAAAAGCGGACAAGAGCGGGGGAAGGGGAGACAAAAAATGAACAGAAGACGAGGACAAAGCCAGAGTAGCGAACGGAAGTGTGGGGAGGGGGGGGGGGGGTTAACACCCCCCAAAAAAAATGCGAACAGGAGGGGATACAGACCTAGAGAAACGGACGAGTTGGAGGAGCACACTAAGAAAAATGAAGAAAAATGAAAGACAATAAGCATGGCAAACAATACACAATTCCTACACCGTGTAACCGAGAAACAACACGACGCATAATTAGATATCCAAAGTCCAAAGATATCACAACTAATGACAGCAATTATAAAAATATAACAAAAACAAAAAATCAAATAAAAACAATATATAAAACAACAAAACAACAGTAATAATATAATAAAAACATATAAGCGTATTTAACACAAATGATTGATAAAGATGAGCTTTAAAAACCGTATTCACTACCGATCGCCTTGTGAGCAATATAAACAAAGATCATTAGCAAAAGAAATATCACCAGTAAATAATGGGAGATCGAATAATAAAACGCGAGACTACAGAACAGCGGGTGACACTGGTAAAGGTTTATGGCCAGAGGGGGGAGAGAACTGGGCAATTAGAATCACAGAAACAGGGGAACATGGACCAGGTGACGAGGGAGACAGTCATTGAACTCTGGGAACATGGAGACAGCCACTGAACACTGGGAACATGGACCCAGTCACTAAACAATGGGAACCTGGAGCCAATCACTGAACACCCGGAACATGGAGCCAGTCACTGAGCATTGGGAACATGGGGGCCCGTCACAGAACACTGAGAACATGGAAATAGTCATTGAACACTGGGTACATGGAGACAGTCACTGAACACCAGGAACATGGACCAGGGGGACAAAGAAGCAAGACAGAACAATGGGAACAGACAGCCACTCACTGAACACGAGGAACATGAAGCAGACGACAAGGGAGTAAGTCACTTAACAATGAAAGTATGACACAGATGACAAGGGAGCCAATAACTGAACACGGAACATGGACCAAGTAGAGAGGAAGCAAGACACTGAACAATGAAAGTATAACACAGACGGCAAGGGAGCCAATAATTGAACACGTGGAACGTCGCACAGGTGACAAGAGAGTAAATACACAAGAACACAGAACGCTGATGAAATATGAAAAAAATAAAGATGTACTGTAATTACAAGAAAGAGGTCAATAACAAATGAATGAAATGGAAGCAGTGTTAATAAAAAGAATGACTAGAACAAATAAGGAAAGATGGCTATAATACGAATTAAAAGATAACAGATCAAAGTTAATATAAATACATGTAAAATATATCCACATCATGAGCTACCGGTACTGAAAAACAGCGTTTAGAATAACAAAGATAAATTACATAAATAAAAAATATACCGTATCTAAAATAACGCAATAACAGTAAAAAATTAATACTGTACTAAAAAAATGCATACATTACAAAAAAAAAATAATTGAAATATTAACTGAAATAGTACAAGTTACAAAATAAAATAAAAGCGAATAAAAATTAAAAATAAGTAATAATAATTAAATCATCCACTCTTTCACGTGAACAAAAGAGGAGTGAGAGGGAGGGAGGGAGAGAGAGAGAGAGAGAGAGAGAGAGAGAGAGAGAGAGAGAGAGAGAGAGAGAGAGAGAGAGAGAGAGAGAGAGAGAGAGAGAGAGAGAGAGAGAGAGAGAGAGAGAGCGAATGCAGAGAACAAAACAAAGACAAGAGAAAAAGTCATAGAATAACCAAAGGATGCTCACATACAAAGGAAGTGGAAGTAGCAATAAGATGAAGTCAATTTGGATATCCTGCAGAATTCTAAATTTAATTGGAAATTAGTCAATAATACGTAACCTTGCGGTTACCTTGTGATGATTTCGCAAGGTTGTCGATTTACCTAAAAATTTACGTCGACGATAATTATGGCACAGGAAACAATATGAAACAAGAATTATACCACAAACGGAAGTTACATTGCCAACCATAATCCTAATATCGCAAATAAGAATTACGATACAGTACCGCAAAATATAGCAAAGGCTGCTACAAAAACAACCAACGAAAATTACAACACCAAGAACCATAATTCAAGTACTGTACCATAACGCTGACTATGTAATACTATAGTTCCTTAGTGCGCTATTTCGTTAAGGATAAACTGTTAATGAAAAAGCATTCCAGATCACTAACTCTGTATCACTGGCCACAGCATATAATTTACAAACGAAGCCGCATTATATAATAATCCTACATCCTTATCCAGATCTTATATTTATCTTTCAAACGAAGTCTATATATAACCGCAAATAACGAAGTCATATAACCTCAAATTCTATTCATATCATCCAAGAGCGCACGCAAGTATATTTTAAACGTGCAAAGTTAGGCTTATATACAACGCTATCCAAGTACCTGTAACTTGTAATTCAACAGCACTGCGTTATACATACAATGATGTTTAAGCACCAGCTAAATAATTAAAAGCCTAATAGCGCAAAGATTGCATAACAATTATACAACAGTATCCAGACAGTTACAGCCCTGCTCCCGTGCCAGGTAAGTCCTCTACGGGCTCACCATAGCCCGTGCAACTTGGAATTTTTTGTTCCGAGTAGCTGAATCTAAAACAAAAACATCTAGATCATATAATAATCATCCAATGCCAGGAAGATTATTTAGTTATCCTTCTACGCCGTTCAACGCTGCCATCAAACCCTTGTAGCGATCAAACAACGATAGAATAATACCTTGACACTTACCGGCATCAGTTCCGCAGTACCATGCCTTTTAATGTACCAAACCTAAAAACAGTTAACACCAAAGTTGCAATTTTTATAAATTTGTCGAAGTAAATCTTAGCCTTCCAGCAGCCGAAGTCAGCCATTATGGAAACCGAGCGACGCACCCCTGCCGTCACCAAGCACATAGGGAAACACACGCGCACGCACGCACGCACGCACGCACACGCACGCACGCACGCACACACACACACACACACACACACACACACACACACACACACACACACACTTGGAATATTTATGCAGGGCCCCGTTGCGGCCGACGATAATCCAGGGCCTTCCGGAATCTATGGATTTAACACGCCGGGAATTGCACTTGGAGAATCCATTTATCACGGCCTATAAATAAAGAAGAATAACCAACTACAACACTGCTTACAGAAGTTCCTCTCCTACCGCTCGCAGAATGATTAGGCCATAAACATAGCACACACACACCGTGTATTATATATATATATATATATATATATATATATATATATATATATATATATATATATATATATATATATATATATATATATATATATGTCGTACCTAATAGCCAGAACGCACTTCTCAGCCTACTATTCAAGGCCCGATTTGCCTAATAAGCCAAGTTTTCATGAATTAATGTTTTTTCGTCTACCTAACCTACCTAACCTAACCTAGCTTTTTTTGGCTACCTAACCTAACCTTACCTATAAATATAGGTTAGGTTAGGTTAGGTAGGGTTGGTTAGGTTCGGTCATATATCTACGTTAATTTTAACTCCAATAAAAAAAAATTGACCTCATACATAGAGAAAAGGGTTGCTTTATCATTTCATAAGAAAAAAATTATAATAAATATATTAATTCAGGAAAACTTGGCTTATTAGGCAAATCGGGCCTTGAATAGTAGGCTGAGAAGTGAGTTCTGGCTACTAGGTACGACATATATATATATATATATATATATATATATATATATATACATACACATGTCGTACCTAGTAGCCAGAACGCACTTCTCGGCCTATGCAAGGCCCGATTTGCCTAATAGGCCGAGTGATTTTCTTTATATTCAAAGAATTGCTTCCAATTGGTTTATTTGAATTATTATTATTGTATTTTCTTAAGAACATAAATTATTGACTTAGTTATGTTAGTTTAGGTTAGGTTAGGTAGGGTAGGTTAGGTTCAGTCACATATCAACGTTAGTTTTAACTCAAATAAAATAAAATGAACTCATACATAATGAAATGGATAGGTTTTTCATTTCGCAAGAAAAAATTAGAAAAACATAAATTCAGGAAAACTTGGCTTATTAGGCAAATCGGGTCTTGCATAGCAGCCCGAGTACGACGTTCTGGCTACTAGGTACAACATACAGCATATATATATATATATATATATATATATATATATATATATATATATATATATATATATTAAATAAATATAAATATATATATATATTATACATAAACATAAATATATATATTATACAGTAACATATATATTATACATAAATATATATTATACAGTATATATAAACAAATATACATACAAACGCACGTCTCAGTATATGTGGAAGATACACAAAAACTCATGTTTATATCCTCTCACAAATTTTACGACAAACATCAGGAGCTTGAGAGAGTGAGGGAGGGCCGCTATGACCAATTCCTCCCAGCCCTTAATGGTAAATTACACAGCGACATCAGTCCGCTAACTTTACACACCACTCACGCACATGTACACAAGTAAGGCGGCACTTCACCCTACCGCCGGTGACAATAATATATTTATGAATCTTACGGCTAAAGTACAATTTCCCGGGTGAATTTTATACCAAGTTCGGCGACGGTCCCGCCGTAGAAGGGCGAGCGTCATCAGTCGTGGACGCGGCATGTACACCCCGCTTATCTAGGGCATTGAAACTTGCAAGACAAACACACACACACACACACACACACACACACACACACACACACACACACACACACACACACACACACACACACACACACACAAATCAAAGATTTGCCGAGTTAAAGGATCACAATGCCATTATTTATCAGAATATTTAGATGTGTGACTGCATTTACAACGTAAAAATAATATGAACAGTTCGAGGATCTGTGTGTCCGGCCATTGTCGGCGGTGGGCGTTGCTGAATTGGAGCAGCCATTTTTGTTCAAAAATATTACCAGCAATATTTGGATTATACAAATAAATAATAAATAAACGAACGCCGAAAGTTTATCCTAATTCAAATTTGGCTACTTGACCTATAAATGTAATTTCATAAATGGCTGTATATATATATATATATATATATTGTATCATCTACAAAATACAGTACACAAGATCATCCCGGGCCTCATTTACTTTATGACAGGAATTTCAAATATTTCTTTCAGGCGCAGATACTCTTAACCCGAGAAAGCCGGTCTCCGTGGCGGCCAACCTACATGCCGTCCAAGACACGTTAACCAAATCATGGAAGACTTAAAAAGTACAGCAGACTCACTCCACATCTAGTTATCGTATCCAACGCCACACAACTTTAACAAATAGCAAAAGTAGAGAAAAAAGGAACATGATTTTTTCCCCCTCACTTGGGCCAAATATCTCCATTATAAGAGACTCGGGTATAGGTCTTCAGTTTGGATTTTAAAGCTGTAAACACGATTCCTAGGTCTGATACCTGCCTATAAAGCCGATACTGGCGACGCAACGCGAGGATAATTTTGATAACGATGCCTTGCCATCCCCGCACTACCAACACCTCTACCGCCGCTAACACCTGACCTCTCTCCCTTTCTCAGCGCCACACTATGTAATTCTGCGAGTTTTAGTGTTGCAATTATTGACGGATATTACGGTAGCATACACCACTCACCAGTTGTGAATCATGTTCGATCACGAAGACCAGGATTGCCGGGAACATCAAACGGAAGGAGGAATGCGGCCATTTTAGCAATGAAACTTTAGACTGTAATACGCACGCTTTCACATGTATCCATTCTTCCTCAAAATTCGACTGTTAACCTGACTGGGAGACTTCTGTTTGAACTTGAGTGAATCCTAAGCTAAACCAGACGAGTAAATACGAGTGAACGGCTAGGAATGACTGTGCGGGTCCCTGCTAACATCTCTCCATTCTTCCCACCACTTACTACTTATCACGGATTTCGTCCATGACTCGCTCGAGATCTGCTCTTTTTTGGGTATTTGGATTTCCAAAGCGGTTTTATAAATTCGTAGCATTAAGGGAGGCTGCAGAAAGTGCGGACAATTGGATAATCATGGAGCCCCTTTCATGCCATTATTTCCTTGATGTAAACAATTTAAGAAGAACCGGGTGTGAGACTCATTGTCACGCCAGAATTGAGGATTTTTTTTCTCTCGTGCTTCGTGGATTAATGTGCATTAGAGAAGAGGATGGTCCAAAGACTTAATTATAGGCTAAGTTATCTCGTGGTGTTTTTTTATTGACTTATATGCAAATTTAAACTCTACGCAATTTTACTGTACATTTCTCCAGCCGATAAAACGCTAATACGGAATTGGGTTAGTATATATATATTTTATTTTCTTCCCCTTCTAAGTTAATGCTCTAATGTCTGAGGCATCTCAGAATTTATTATTACCGAATAAAATAATTATTTATTAAAATAAGAAATAACACAATCACATACCGCTACCAATGATCAACTTTTATAAACCAAGAGTAAGATTAACCCCGCACTAGGCGGAACACTGCGTTGTATCGCAATAATTTGCTTACTATGTATTTGATATATCTACCACCATCGTCACCTGAAGTACCACTACCATCATTGTCACCTGCATCGTCTTTACCACCATCGTCACATGCATCATTTGGTCTACGGTGTTTGGCTATTAGTAACGTCATGAACACCATCGCCATTATCGTTGCTGCATCTATATATATATATATATATATATATATATATATATATATATATATATATATATATATATATATATATATATATATATATATATATATATATATATATTATATATATATATATATATATATATATATATATATATATATATATATATATATATATATATATATATATATATATATGTGTGTGTGTGTGTGTGTGTGTGCTCTTTACCACAACTATAGATACTATCTTCAGTGTAAACACACATCACGTAAACTAATATCCACTGACAATGCGCCTATCACCATTATCGACGTTACTACACTCTCGCCTTCACTGTACACATATCAACACTACTGTCACTATACACCCATCAACATCACTGTCACCGAGCACTATCACCATCGTCGTCGCTACATATATCACTATCGTCGTCACTACATATATCACTATCGTCGACACTACACATATCACCATCGCCGACACTGTACACATCACCATCGCCGACACTGTACACATCACCATCGCCGACACTGTACACATATCACCATCGCCGACACTATACATCTCACCTCCGCCGACACCGTACACATCACAATTGCCGACACTGTACGCATATCACCATCGCTGACACACTACACAGCAATATCGTCGACACTGTACACGTATCACCATTGTCTCCACTGTTTACATATCACCATGATTATCACTGTAAACACACTATCAATGTTATCAATGTATACATATCAACAGCATTCACTATATACTCGCCACTACCACTGTCAGCGTAGATCAGTCTCCACATTACCATCTATGTCACTGTAGAATACAAACATATCTAGTATCACTGTAGCATTGAGAAGTACAGTGCCGCCTTCACTGTACCCTTTTAGAATAACCACCGTCGCTGTAGCATTCAATATTATCACAAACGTCGCTGTAGCATTTAGAATTACATATAACGTCACTAGCATTTGAAATTACACTTAATGCTACTTTATTATTTAGAATGATTCATCTATTATCACCACCGTGGCAAACACTGCAACTATTTTTCCACTACTAGTGTCGCTGTCTCAGCATCACCATTGCTGGCACTGCGTCTGGCACCATCGTCACCCAATGTATTTCACCATCACTGCCACTCCCTCTATACCAATAAGATCGTTTCTTCGTTTATATTATCACCACAATCGTCATTATAAGCTGTATCATAACACCATCGTCACTGCATCTAAATTACAACCATCCTCGTTATTTCATATATGTATATATACTATATATATATATATATATATATATATATATATATATATATATATATATATATATATATATATATATATATATATATCAGTAATAATTTCACTGTACATCATCACTACTGCTACTGCGTCATATCACCATCATTGGTATTCAGTCTGTATTACCTCTGTTGTTACTGCGTCTATATTACCACCGTTGATACTGTGTCACCATTGTTGTTATTGCATTTATATCACCACTTTGTTACTATCACTACTGTTGTTACTGCGTGTATCACCACTGTTGTTACTGCGTCTATCACCACTGTAGTAACTGCGCCTATCACCACTGTAGTAACTGCGTCTATCACCACTGTTGTTACTGCGTCTATCACCACTGTTGTTACTGCGTCTATCACCACTGTTGTTACTGCGTCTATCACCACTGTTGTAACTGCGTCTATATCACCACTGTTGTTTTACGGCTACATTATCACAGTTGTTCGTTTATATTTTCGTTGTTGTTACTTGTCTTACTATCACCAATTTTATTATTGACTGTATCATCTCCATTGCTAGCCTACTGCGTCGGATCACAACCTCTGTTTCTACGTTTATATCACCATTGTTATACAGTTTTCTATATCATCACTGTTGATACAGTATCTATATCATCATTGTTGATACAGTATTTATTCTATATCATCACTGTTGATACAGTATCTCTATCATCATTGCTGTTACTGCGGCTATATCACCACCGTTGTTTCTATATAATTATTCCTGATATAGTATCAACATAATTATTATTGTCAACGGTGGTGATATAGACGTAGAAACAACGGTGGTAATATAATAATAATGTAATAATAATTAATATATCACCAACGTTGTTTCTGTTTATATCACCACGGTTGATAGTGTCTATAACAGCAATGTTGTTACTGAGCTTATATCACCACCGTTGTTTTTACGTCTATATCACCACTATTGAAATAGTGTATATCATCACTGTTGTAGCTGTGTCTAAGTCCCCATCGTTGCTTCAACGTCTATATCACATTGTTGTTACTGAGTCTATATTACCACCGTTGGTAGGCTACTGCGTCTGTATTACCCCCGTTGGCAGGCTACGGCATCTGTATTACCACCGTTGGTAGGCTACTGCGTCTATATTTCCACCGTTGGTAGGCTACTGTATCTATTACTGCAACCACCGTCACTTGATATGTAGCTATAACATGTGTCAATTTGTATATACAGTATTATAACTTCCATGGTCAGTTTCTGCGTTATTACAATCATTGTCAATTTCTGCATTATCACAATTATGGTCACTATATATTCACAATCATGTTCATTTCAAATACCATAACCTTGAACACTTCGTAGAATTACATCCATTGACACCTTATGCCTGAATAATAACATCCATGGTAAATGACTATAATCCTAACCATGGCCACTATATAATCATAAACATGGTAACTATAATCATAACCAGTCATTATATCATAACTATGGTCACTGTTTTATCATAACCATAGTTACTCTATATCATCTTAACCATGATCATTGTATATATAAAACAAAGGCCGCTATGCCTTTATCAGCATAACCATGGCCACGTTCCACAGGATATATCACCATAAATGTATTCACGATATCAAGGCAATATCCTCATAACTCTGGTCAATCTACATCATTGTATATTAACCATGGTCGATGTCTATATCTTTGCAACCATGGTCTCTTTATATATATATATATATATATGTTAACAACCAGGACATAGACACAATGTTTAAATCACAACCTTGCTCGCTGCCTATATAACAATCATAGTCACTGTCTTCGTCAGGCACTATACCTAGTTATATCACCATCATCGTCGTCACTGAGCTTTATCACCACCACTATCAACACTGCGTATATATATCCACAATCACCACGTCTATATTATCACCATCGTTAGGCCTTATATCACCAGCACACTCATTGCGAATATATCATCACATACTGGACTTATATCACCATCGTTTCCGCGCATATATTATAACCCTTTTCAGTACCTCTATATCAACAACCACAGTTTCGATGCACATCACTACCATTGCACCCACCACTGGTTCAGCGTTACTAGACCCAACCCTACTACTTTAGATATTATCACGACCAATATAGGAACGTTATTTATAATAACGCGACGTTGCTTACGCAAAGCTTTCATCAGTTGCAGTGACTAGCAATAGCTATTAACACTATTCATATTCACATACACAATTAAATCACAACAAAGTTATATATCTATGAGAAAAATCCCTCCGTCTTGCTCCAAAGACTTTCTCACTATTCACATTTATCGCCATAAAAACACTGGTTCCCCAACCACAATATCACATTCGCTAATTTGTAATATGTACCTTCATTCTTCACGGGAAGTTTTTAGGTGTTAGTAACACAGGTATTTCTAAATATGTCCTGTTTTAATTAGATTTCATAGATAAGAGTTCAATTAAAAACTTGTTTTACAAAAATATTACCTTGTATATTTGTTTTTAATTTTAAGCAAAGGCTGAATAATGTAGTTTTATGTACTCTAGGCGATTTGTTACTTTATTAATTTGACAAAATTCTATATATTAATTTTTAATTTTATTAATACTTAATTAAAAAAAATTGAGAGCATAGATGAATTTAAATTGTCAAAATTTTTTATTTAAAAACAAATAATTCAAATGAAACTTATTAAGCTATATTAAACAATATCTTATCTTTTCTCTGAACTTAGATAAAATATTTACATTAATATATAAATGTTACTGATCGATTGTATTTAGTTATTTAATTTAAATGAAGGTTATAAGTGCTATTTTTTAATAAATAAATTGATGAAGAGAGCGAATCAATAATTTACAAAATATATTTAATTTCACAGAGAACGGGAATGTGATCATACGGCTGGACAGAGCCAGAAGAGGCGTGAATATTTGTTCACTATTAGATAGGGAAGGACTCCACGACTATGATATATGAGTTCATTGTTTACACAAGTGAACTAACGACCACTCCCTGCGTGGGTGAGACGTGTGTGTCTCCAGACTCTTGGATCCACAGTAGAGATGTACAGTGGGCGGGGAAGAGAGCTTAGGTGGGCGTAAGAGTGGTGGTGGGCTAGGGTGGGTGGCGGGCGGCGGCAGGCAGGTAGGTGGGTAGCGGTGAAGCAGCGCTGCCTCGCCCGCCGCCACGGGTTACCTGCTTCACCGCCACCATCACGCCCACCCCTTCCTCACGCCCACACCACCGCCCACCTGGCCCTCTCCACCCGAGGATCACGACCATTATGGGTACCGCATGAGGCAGCGATTTAGCCAAGGTTTCTACAGCGACAGAAAGTAATATACCAAATAATAAATACCAAAACTGCTGAGGTTACTTACCCATATATGAGGTCTTTGTCGCGTTTGTGTACGTCGGGCACGGAGCCCATCACGTGGTTTGCCGCCACATGGTTAGAGGCTTGAGAGTGGGCGTACATCGCCGCGTTGTGGGCGGCACCACCCACATGGTTCATGTGGCTCATGAGAGATGGTTGTAAAGCCGCTGCCGCCGCCGCTGTTCGGTGCGGGTCGCCGTACATGTTGGCCACGGTCTCCATACTCGCGCCGCCACCACCGTAGTGCCCCAGCCCGTCGTCGTACTGCGGGAGAACCACGTTACACACCTTACTATAACACTCCACACACACGCATTTTCCTCAGCACTTTGTATCACAATAAAACACTGGTTGGTAACGGGCGGAGAGGCCGCCTGGCTGACCGACTGGACGCTGCCGCACACACTGGGCTCCGCCGCCCACTGCCGCCCACAGACCGACTAGTGGTCAACATGAGGAGAGTGGGGCGGCGGGGCACAACTTACCCTGGCAGGCTGAGCCATGTCAACCAAGAGTACTGTGCTTGCTTCACTCGGTACACCACTACAATGTCGCGCCGCAACAGTCACTACACGCCCACCCGCGCACCGCACTGCACCGTCTAGTACCGCGCCGTACCTGCACCGCGCGTCAACACGTCAATCGACATGAGGCGACTGAGAGCGGAGCGGCGTGCGTGTCCGCCTGTCACTGGACCCCAACTGCTGTCAATCACGCCGCCCGCCGCCACAAATGAATGAGCTGTCACGAGCACCGCCCCGGGGCGCTGCGCACTCCCTCAGTGGGCGGGGCCACGCACCGCATCACGCCCTCGCCCCGCCCTGCATCCAATCACGCTCCGCCCAGATCCCGCCCAGAGCCCGCCCCTAGCCAATAGGCGCCTCCTCCTACATTCCGGGTTCACATGTGAGTTGCTCTTGACGAACCCAAATATAGATTTGATACTTTTTGTGACTGAATTATTATGGATATTTTCGTTTGATCAGCAGTGGATTATTAAGAGCCAGCAATGTGTGTTGGAGTTATAACCCCGCGTGTAGGTAAGGCCAGGTAACGAAAGCGACAGAGCAATGGGAGGAGATGTTGCAACGCTCTGGTGAGGTGGTAGGCTGTGTGTGAGCATCCCCGAGCACAGTGGCCAGTGGGGACACTCCTGCGGCCGGGTGCTGAGGTGATCAGTGCCACACAACCTCCTACACTGACGTGTCACCTCAACCACTGGCACTCACCTCAAGCTGGAAACCTGCAACCCCGCCCTGTCACACTACAAGAACACGCCCACAGCTGTAACAGCCACCAACCTCGCACCACACCTACACGAAGGAGAGACAAGGACTAGTCCAGCCTTCTCACGGCACAAACCACTTTTGTCATCACAACAACAAACTTTAACCCCGCCCACCGCCAACCTTGCTCATCTCTCCAACACCTCCGGGCTACATATGTATGCCTTTAATTCTATCTCTACATACAGATCTTTATTTTCTCACATTAGTGGACAATTAAGGTGGTTCGGGCTCTGTAGGTTGGCCCGTGTATTAGAGGGACATCTTGGTCCTTAACCACAAAAACAATAACACGGTCTGCTTGCAACTTTCATTGACCACAAAACGTAAACACGTGATATTAAATGATTTCATTTTTATGTAACTTACATAATTTATATTTTGTTTATATATACTGTAAATGTGTGTGCGTGTCTGTCATGTTAGAAGTTATGCAGTGTATGCTTTGCGTATTAGTAGGTAATATTTTATAAGAGGCATATTTTTACATTTGTTGTAATCCATAGAGGTGATTCATGAATTGAAGCTAATCTGCGGTTTGTGTTGCTAAGTGGTATTCGCTGTGTTTACAAAGTTTACATTGAAAGTGCATTTGACATTGAAGCATGTCTTTAAATAAATATAGGTCTGATGTGCAGGAGCTGATGGGTCTGATCATGTGTTGAAATGGCGTGATTGGTAGACAGTAAAGATGGATGAAGGATGGTGGGGGTGATTCCCACAACGTTGTCAACACAAACATTGCTTCCACCAGAGTTGGCACCCCACAATGTGGTCACCCCCACAACCTTACCATATCACACTGTCACCCGACTACCTTGTCACCCCATAAACTTATCACCCCACAAACGTAACACCTCACAATGTTGTCACCTCTCAACCTTATTACCCCACAATTTTGTCACCCCAGTACCTTATCACTCCGCAAAGTTGTAACCCCTCAACCCTACCACCCCAAGATGTTGTCACCCCCACAACCTTATCACCAGAATATTTCTTGCCCCCATGACGCTGTTTCCCTCCGCAACATTGCTTTCCCCTACAACGACACTTCTATCCACAATGTTGCTTGGCCCACAACGTTGTTTCCCACACAACGACGTTTTTCCCCACAACGTTGCTTATCCCACAATGCCGTTTTCCCCCACAACGACGCTTACCCAACAACGTCGTTTCCCCCACAGCCTCATCGAATCGCCTCAAGCCCTTTCCTCATTGTTATTTCACGCGTGGAGTCCATTGTTCTCTTGTCATTTTCTCGGTCTTTCGTTAATATCGCTCTTCGCTCCGCGTCCCCCATTCTGTCACGATCTGTGAACCTTATTCATTCCTGTTCATCTCTCTTTACTCCAGTTAACCTAGTTTGGCTCTCCCTGTTATTTGTCTCTGGTTTAATCTTTCCGTGTTGTTTAATCGCGCTCTGTGGCTAGTTTTCTCCGTGTTTAATTGCTCTTTGTGGTTTAGTTTTCCATGTTATTTAATCGCTCTCCGTGATTTGATTTCTGCAGTGTTTGTGATCGCTCCCTGTGTTCCTATCATTTTGTTTGTTTGCTCCTTAAGGAGCAAAAATTTCTTCCGATCTTTACGTTGTTTGCTGAACACAGTTATTCGTTTCGTTGTTAGATTGGACAGAGCACAAATCGGTCAGCGACGTAGAGAAACACCAGTTGAGAATAGAAATGATTAAAGATGACTTTTCGCCCCTAAAATTTACACGCAATATTCAGTAATATCTTCCGTCAGCTTTTCTGTAAAGTTAATATTAGGCGCTCTGTTCGCCATGGTTTTAAATTAAAATCAAATCAAATAAAAAACTTATAAATGAAGTACATTTATAATTTTGTTTACACCAAATTGCAGTACATTACTTACATAAAATATAGTCACAATAACAACATAGCACGTAAACATTATCATTATATGCTGTACAATTTTTATTTAAATTTAACAGTTTTATATGTCATGAAAACAACAAGAATTATGGAGCACTCCAGCCGGCCAGTTGACCCATACCAGCTAGCTCCTGTTTATATACACACTCTCACACCTATATACCTATCCAGTCCTCCCACTCTCACTCATATAAAATACTTATTCAATCCACTCCCTCTCACCGATATACCTATCTAATCCTCTCACCCGTATACCTATTCACACACACACACACATACACATACATACACACACACACACACACACACACACACACACACACACACACACACACACACACACACACACACACACACACACACACACACACACAGATATATATATATATATATATATATATATACATATATATGTATATATACAATCTATCCTCTCCCCGCTCACTTATATCTATCCAATCTACTCCCTTTCACCCATATATCTATCCAATCCTCCCCCCTCACACCCATATATCTATTCTTGAAACCTGTTGAACTGGCATTAAACTTAACTTGTGTGCTCCCGTCGTCGGGCTGGTATTTATCCGAACTTTAAATCAAAAATAGTTTTTTAACTCGTAAAACGTTAAAAGTTTTATACTCAGACACATAACATTAAAAGCTTGCCGCAAAGTTTCATTGACTGAGTTGAAATGAATTTGTAATTTTTGTATCAAATTAATTTGACTAATACTAACTTTTATTTTAGTAATTTTGTGTTTATAAATATTAATATTATTTCAAACATATATTGCTAAAAAGCAAAAATTTTAAGGCAAAATTAAAATTTAAATGTTGATCATACAGTCCATAATTATAATAAATGAATATGTGTTATTCTATTATTATGTCTTTCAAATTCATAAATGTACAGGCATTTATAAATAAAGTTTTCTATTTGATTTGCTAACTCCAAAAAGAGTTCCTTCTCTCTCTCTCTCTGTAGCCTCGCATTACGAAAAGTCTCCAGAGAGCAACACTAAGTCATTACCTGGTATTTCAACAGTTTCCAAAATTATTTTTCCGTGGGTTTTCTGGTGGCGGAAGGCTATAATTGAGCGGAGAGATGGCCCGCTTCCCTAGTATTTTCTTCATGGATCGCATACATCCCACGCCTGCTGAACCATCCATCAGGTGCCTGCTGCAGAATTTCTCACTCCTCGATGCTCACGTGTCTTTATTAGCTCGGTCTTTAATTCTGGCTTTATCGCTGTACTTTACATCTCAATTAGGAAATAAAATTTTATGGCTTTCAGGTGAATTGTGCGTTTGATGCGTGTTTTGTGTGTGTGTGTTTTTACCTTTGGTTTGATGCGTGTTTTCTGTTATGCCTGTGTTTTAACCTTTGGGTTGATGCGTGTTTCATGTTATGCCTGTTTTAACCTTTGGGTTGATGCGTGTTTTCTGTTTTGCCTGTGTTTTAACCTTTGGGTTGATGCGTGTTTTATGTTATGCCTGTGGTCTTACCTTTCATTTGATGCTGGTTTTCTGTTATGTCTGTGCTTTACTTTCATCTCATGCGGGTTTTCTGTTATGTCTGTGTTTTACTTTCATCTGATTCGGGTTTCATGTTTGTTCTTACCTTTTGTTTGATGCAGGTTTTCTTACGTCCATGTTCTCACCTTTCATTATTTACTAATTCTATTGCTTTGTACTTTTTGTTATTTAGTTGTTATTAATACACTTTTTTTGCTATTTACCGTTTAAGAATGCTAACTGACGTATGTGAAATGTTTCTAAAAAATTTAATTCGTTGAATTCTCGCTAATTTTTAGCAATAATTCTTTTTCTCTTTGGTTTACTGATTTATTTTTTTATTTAAATTGGGTTTATACCTAGTATCCTTAATGTTGCAATTGGGTTATCAAATAATTTTAAAGTTAAATTGATTTACCAAGTAATCTTAATGCTAAATTTGGTTTACCGAATATCCTTAATATTAAAATCGGGTTACCAAGTATCATTAATTTTAAATTTGGTTTACCGAGTATCCTTAAATGATAAATTTGTTTTACCGATTATCATTAATGCTAGATCAGGTTTACCAAATATCCTTATCGTTAAATTTTTACTATAAATGTATACTGCGCTCGCGCGCTCACACACACACACACACACACACACACACACACACACACACACACACACACACACACACACACACACACACACACACACACACACACACACATACACACGATAACCACCTAAAACATTCTCAGGGGAATTGATAGGGTGGACAAAGACAAACTATTTAACACGGGGAAGCACGAAGAAGGGGACACAGGTGGAAACTTAGTACCCAAATGAGCCACAGAGACATTAGAGAGAATTTTTCAGTGTCAGGGTAGTTAACAAATGGAATGCATTAAGCAGTGATGTGGTGGAAGCAGACTCCATACAGTTTCAAATATGGATTTGATAGAGCCCAGTAGGCTCAAGGATATGTCCACCAGTTGATAAGCGGGACCAAAGAGCCAAAGCTCAACCCCCGCAAGCAGAACTAGGTGAGTATGCACACACACACACACACATCTATACAGTATATGTATATATGCTAAAGAACAGTATCTAAAGTATTTTCACACAAATTACACGTTACTCATCCATGGAATGTTTATATCGTTCTCTTTGGCGTAAGTACACTCTACTGGAATGTATGATCCTTCCATGAGAGTTTATTCCTGTCTATTTAACTGACACTGATTCTCATTCACAAATCATGGCAATAGTAAGATCGCTTCTTAATGCTTCTTTACAACTTCGTTGCTAATTCCATTGATCAGACATGTATTCAGGAACGAGAATTCGATTCCATTCCATTGCCTCAATATTATTCTCATAGATACATCTGTTTTTGTAGTTTCATTGTTCATCTGCAGCTTTGCATATATTCGTTTATCTATATTTTTAAAAACTTTAGCATCCCACGTACATATTTATGTCAATGTTCTTTGATATATATTGTTTAATATCTTCACACTAATACGTGTTTTTTTTAATATTTTCCCATTGATACATGCTTCTTAATATTTTCGCATTGCAGCATGCTATTTTAATATTTTCGCACTGATGCATATTTTTTTAATGTTTTCACTTTTATGCATGTATTTTTAAATATTTATCAATACTTTACCTTGAGATGATTTCGCGGCTTAGCGTCCCCGCGGCCCGGTCAGGCCTTCTTTTTTTTTAAATATTTTCACATTGCTTTAATATTTTAGCATTAATGTATGCTTTTCTAATATTTTCACATTGATCCATTTTGCACTGTTTTTATCAAGTTAATTTCCCTTTCGCAAATTTGCCGTCAATCTCAATGTAAAATTTGGTCTGCTGTTTCGTACATGTATTAATTTTATATGTATATTCCCACTTGTTTTTATTCTTCAATGTTTTGCTTGTTTTCTAACACTCGTCCTCTTGCTAGGTGCATATCAGTGCATGTATACATGTATTAACTGTTCTTGTATGTGTACATGTATTAACTGTGCTTGTATGTATACATGTATTAACTGTGCTTGTATGTGTACAAATATTAACTGTACTTGTACGTGTACATGTATTAACTGTGCTTGTATGTGTAAATGTAGCAATTGTGTTTGAATGTGTACATGTATTAACTGTGCTTGTATGTGTACATGTATTAACTGTGCTTGTATGTGTACATGTATTAACTGTGCTTGTATGTGTACATGTATCAATTGTGTTTGAATGTGTACATGTATTAACTGTGCTTGTATGTATGCATGTATTAACTGTATTTGTATATGTACATGTATTAATTGTGCTTGTATGTGTACATGTATTACCCTGTGCTTGTATGTGTACATGTATTATCTGTGCTTGTATGTGTACATGTATTACCTGTGCTTGTATGTGTTCATGTATTACCTGTGCTTGTATGTGTTCATGTATTAACTGTGCTTGTATGGTACATGTATTAACTGTGCTTGTATGTATACATGTATTAACTGTGCTTGTATGTGTGTATGTATTAACTGTGTATGTATACATGTATTAACTGTGCTTATATGTATACATGTATTAACTGTGCTTGTATGTGTAATGTATTAACTGTGCTTCTATGTGTAGATGTATTAACTGTGCTTCTATGTGTAATGTATTAACTGCTTGTATGTGTAGATGTATTAACTGTGCTTGTATGTGCAAATGAATTAACTGTTCTTGTATGTGTACATCTAATAACTGTGCTTGTATGTTTACATGTGTGAGGAATGCCTGCAGGTATGTGTACATGTGTGAAGAATGCTTGCATGTATGAGTACATGTGAGAAGAATGCTTGCATATATGTGTACATGTGAGAAGAATACTTGCATGTATGTGTACAAGTGAGAAGAATGCTTTTATATACAATATATGTGTGAGTGTATAAAGTACTCCTATTTGTATGTGTACACGTATAAAGCATATTTTAATGTATAAATGTGGTATATGACACCTTTATTTCTCACTCCATTTTGTATTTAATATTTCTCACCCTTCTTTGACACGTTATGTCTACCCATCTCATATATAATATTTTTCACTCCTCTCTTTTACTCATTTAGAGTTATTTCTCAATTGAAATTGTATTGCTTCTTACTTAACTAATATTTCATAATTATTTCACACTTGACACTAATTTCTAAATTGGTTTCTGAACACGCTCCTCCAGTTCATTCCTCATCTTTGTGACTCTTCAGTTTTCTCATTTCTCCAACTATCTCTTTCTCGTATTTTAATTTTCTCAGTTTTCGTATGGTTTTGTTTCGGTTCTCTTTCTTCTTTTACACTTTCCTTGGTGTATTAAGTTTCCTCCAGTTCTGTTCTGCTGATTCCTTTCTTCCCTTTCACACGTTTTTTTCCTCAATTGATTTGCATCTCTCATTTTTGTTTCCTGTTTATTCCTTCCTCTCTTTCGTCGTCACCCTTATCGCGTTATCCTTTATATTTGACTTGTTTAAGTTTGTTAGTATATTTCATTTTCATTCCTGTTCTTGATATTCACTTTTCACTGCCTATTCTTGTTCATCTTTACTTTCTACTGCCTTTCCTTCCTCATCTTCGCTATCTAAGGCTTTTTGTACCTCTTATTAGCTTTCTCCTATCTACTCTTGACATTCTTCTGATATTCTTTTATCTTAATTCTAATGTCTTGTTTTTCACACGCACGCTTCCAGTTTGTTCAGAATATTAAAATTTAGTTTTCAAATTTGTTTTCTTAATATAAATATTTTTCCCTATTCTTTGTCTTATTGGCTCTTTTTTACAGTCAAATTTTTGCCTCGACGGGTGGGTTTATTGGTCAATGTCACTCATCCTGTGAGTGAACATACCGCCATAGTGACAGTATTGGGCAATGTCACTCATCTTGTGAGTGAACATACCGCCATAGTGACAGTATTGGGCAATGTCACTCATCTTGTGAGTGAACATACCGCCATAGTGACAGTATTGGTCAATGTCACTCATCCTGTGAGGGAACACGCCGCCATAGCAGAAAAACCCACTGGGTTGTTCACCCTGTTCTTGATCGTATTCTAACGTCTCTTGTTCACATTCTCGTGTCTCTTGTTCAAATTATAGTGTCTTTTGGTCACATTCTCATGCCTCTGTGTTCACATTATTATATCTCTTGTTCACATTTTAAGTCTTTTTTTCAAATTCTTATGTCTCTTGTTCGCATTCTCCAACATGAACAGCTAGGTGAATACAATCTTTTGTTTCATATTCAAATTGTTATCTTTATTCCTGCATTTGAGCTCCAGTGCCACCTTCCCAATACCCTTTGTCAGCAGTACCACCTTCCCGACACCCTTTGTCAGCAGTGCCACCCTCCTGACACCATTCACCAGCGGTGCCACCTTTCTAACACCCTTCGTCACCAGTGCCACCTTTCTAACACCCATGGTCACCAATGCTTCCTTCTTGGCACCCCTTGGTAGCCAGAGCCAACTTGCTGACACCCTTGAACAGCAGTACCACCTTTCTGACACTCAGTCTAACTCCAGTGCCTAATTTCCGATGATCCTAGCCTTTAGTTCTCAAAAAGCGTCAACAGTACCTTCAGTAGAAATCTCTCCTCATACGTATGTGTGTGTGCGTGCGTGCGTGTGCGTGTGCGTGTGCGTGTGCGTGTGCGTGTGTGTGTGTGTGTGTGTGTGTGTGTGTGTGTGTGTGTGTGTGTGTGTGTGTGTGTGTGTGTGTGTATGTACTCACCTAGTTGTGTGTGATGTGTGTAATTACCTAAGCGTAGTTACAGGATGAGAGCAACACTCGTGGTGTCCCGTCTTCCCAGCACTCTTTTATCATATAACGCTTTAAAACTACTGACGGTTTTGGCCTCCACGATTTTCTTTCTCACTTAACTTGCTCCAATCGGCTAACATTCTGTTTGCAAAAGTTATCTTTCTAATGTTTTCTCAGCATCTTTGTTTCATTAGCTGGAATCAATGACCTCTTGTTCATGAGGTTACATGTTTCAAAAATTCTTCTTCAGCAATCTGGTCGATTTCAGTTACTATTTTGTACGTAGTGATCATATTGCTTTTAGCTACTTCGGCTGGATGGTAGAGCGATGGTCTCGCTTCATGCAGGTCGGCGTTCAATCCCCCAACCATCCAAGTGGTTGGGCACCATTATTTTCCTCCGTCCCATCCCAAATCCTTATCCTGACCCCTTCCAAGTGCTATATAGTCGTAATGGCTTGGCACTTTCCCTTGATAATTCCCTTCCCTTCTATCTTCCAGCTTTGGCCAATTTAACACCGCAAGCCTCTCCTCGTAGCGCAGGTTTCTCAGTTCCGGAAGCCATTTACTAACATGTCTTCGCATATTTTTCCAGTTTGTTGTTGATCTTGAGATATGGGCACCATACAACCGCTGCATATTCTAATTTTGGTCTCACAAAAGTCGTGAACAATTTCTTTAATATTTCACAGTCCATATATTTAAAAGGGATTGTGAAGTTGGAAAGTGCCAAATAAGCTTCTCTCACAATGTCTTTTATGTGGTCTCCGGGTGACAGTTTACTATCCAAACCCGCCCCTAGATCTCTCACTTTGTCAGAGTTCTTTAAAACCTTTTCACGTTGTTTGTAAGTTGTGTGTATATGTGGCCTATTTTCTAATATTCCACATTCCATAATGTGGCATTTATGCACGATGAATTCCATCTGCCATATGTTGCTCCATACATTTATTTTGTCCAGGTCATCTTGAAGGGCACCGCAGTCGTGCAAGTCTCTTATCTTCCCTGGTAGCCTAGCAGTATCAGTATACACGTTCTACTGCATTCCCTCTGATAGATCATTTATATAAATAATAAACATTACTGGTGGTAGAACTGAACCCTGTGGTACTCCATCAGTAACTTTTCTCCAGTCTGATACATTCCTCTGGTTATGTGTGTGTACTCACCTAGTTGTGCTTGCGGGGGTTGAGCTCTGGCTCTTTGGTCCCGCTTCTCAACTGTCAATCAACTACTGTACATATTCCTGAGCCTACTGGGCTCTATCATATCTACATTTGAAACTGTGTATGGAGTCAGCCTCCACCACATCACTGCCTAATGCATTCCATCTGTTAACTACTCTGACACTGAAAATGTTTTGGGTAGACAGTTTCCACCTGTGTTCCCTTGTTCGTGTTCCACCCGTGCTGAAGGGTTTGTCTTTGTCTACCCTGTCAATTCCCCTGAGAATTTTATAGGTGGTTATCATGTCTCCCCTTACTCTTCTGTTTTCCAAGGACGTGAGGTTCAGCTCCTTTAGCCTTTCCTCGTAGCTCATACCTCTCAGTTCCGGGACGAGTCTGGTGGGATACCGCTGAATCTTCTCTAACTGTGCCTTGTGTTTAACTAGGTATTTAACTGCAGAAGACATATTTGTCTGTTCACACAGACAAAAGACACACAGATTTGTGTGTGTGTGTGTGTGTGTGTGTGTGTGTGTGTGTGTGTGTGTGTGTGTGTGTGTGTGTGTGTGTGTGTGTGTGTGTGTGTGTGTGTGTGTGTATGTGTGTGTGTGTGTGTGTGTATGTCCTCTAATCATCACTAGAACATAAGATTAAAGTACACTGCAGAAGACACATTTGTCCTTCAACCGCTCAATCCTCTTACCATATTTATCTGCTCTCTCCATTTCTCTCCTTCATCTGTTTACTGACAGTTTTATCATTCACTACTATCATTAACCAATTCATTTTTCACTCCTCTTTCTCGTCTACCGGTTTATTATTCACTCTCTTTCCTACCCGTTCTTCCTTAAATCAATTTATTATACGAATTCCCGTCTTGTTCCATTCACCTGTTCTCGACTTTATCTTTCTCCCTCACACTCTCTTTTCCCTCGCCATCTCTCCTCCTTTCTCCCTCTCCCTCACTTTCCTATATCACGCCACACCGGAGTACTCATCAGGGCTCCCCGCAGCGAAGTACATATTTCTGGGCCATACGTTACGCAGGGGCTGACGCTGGCGTATATGGCGGGAAGAGGGAACGGGCAGAATTGAACCCCACACACACGCACACACACACACACACACACACACACGCACACACACACACACACACACACACACACACACACACACACACACACACACACACACACACACACACACACACACACACACACACACACACACACATACACACACACACACACACCAGGTCCTCCTTCCTAGGCTCACCCATCCCAGACATCCCTTGCTCCCCAACTCCAGTGGAATCAACAGAAACTGAGAAGGGACAGAAGAGAGTCAGCTTCAAGGTCATGTATTCGAACATAGTTGGGATTACAAACAAGGCCAGTGAACTTAGGGAAAGAACACAAGCAGTAAACCCAGATGTAATTGGACTCACAGAAACCAAACTCTCAGGAATCGTAACGAATGCGGTGTTTCCCCAGGACTACACTGTAATAAGGAAAGAGAGGGAAGGAAGGGGAGGAGGTGGAGTGGCTCTACTGATGAGAAAGGAATGGAGTTTCGATTAGATGGTTGTTCCAGGCTGCGAAGGGTTCAGGGATTTCATAACAGGCACCATGACGATGGGAGGACCAAGAGTAGTAGTAGCAGTGATATATAACCCACCACCAAATGAAAGAAGACCCAGACAAGAGTATGACAGAAACAACATGGCAGTTAACATTATCATGGAGAGAGCAGCCGCTGCTGCCTGTAGAAACCGATCCCATCTGCTCATCATGAGGGACTTTAATCATGGAAGGATAGACTGGGAAAACAGAGAACCACATGGAGGTGAGAAAACATGGAGAGCGAAACTGCTAGAGGTGATGACTAGAAACTTTTTAAGTCAGCATGTCAAGGGTCCCACGAGAATGAGAGGCAATGATGAACCAGCAAGACTCGACCTAGTATTCACTCTGAACGATTCAGACATAAGGGAAATCGGTCTTGAAGCCCCCGTGGGTATGAGTGATCACAGTGTACTGTTGTTTGAATATCTGGTCGAAGAAGGGTTAATGTACTCAAGGAAGGGACCAGAAAACAAGAGGCCGGCATTCCGGAAGGGAAACTATGAGGAGATGAGAAAATTCCTAACTGAAATAGCTTGGGAAACAGAGCTCAGAGGAAAGACGGTTCAAGACATGATGGACTACATCACACAGAAGTGTAAGGAGGCAGCAGACAAGTTCGTCCCAGTCCAAAAGGAAAAAAAAATAAATGGAAATGAGAAACCCATGGTTTAATCAGAGTTGCAAGCTATCAAAGCAGCTAAGTAAAAGGGCGTGGAGAAACTATAGAAACAACAGAACACTAGAGAGCAGAGAAAGATACCAGAGCACCAGGAATGAATACATCAGGGTGAGAAGAGAGGTAGAGAGGCAATATGAGAATGACATAGCGAGCAAGGCAAAGACTCAACCCAAACTGCTGCATAGCCACATCAGGAGGAAAACAACAGTAAAGGAACAGGTAATGAAACTGAGGATAGTGGCAGAAAGATTCACTACAAACGACAAGGAAGTGTGCGAGGAACTCAATAAGAAATTCCAGGAAGTCTTCACCTCAGAGCAAGGAGAAGTCCCAGAGCTAAGGGAGGGAACATCAACCCAGACACCACTAGAGGAGATTGTGATTACCAGTGGAGAGGTGAGGAAGCATCTGCTAGATTTGGACGTTACACAGGCTATAGGCCCGGATGGAATCTCACCATGGATTCTAAAGGAAGGAGCCGAAGCTCTGTGCTTTACCACTCTCCATGATGTACGACAAGTCACTGGTAACAGGTGAACTGCCAAAAATTTGGAAGACGGCCAATGTAGTCCCAATATACAAAAAGGGTGATAGGCAGGAGGCACTGAACTACAGGCGTCCCTGACTTGCATTCCATGCAAGATGATGGAAAAGATTGTGCGAAAAAAGCTAGTGGAACATCTGGAGCAAAGGAACTTTGTAACACAACATCAACATGGGTTCAAATATGGCAAATCATGCCTAACAGGATTAATTGAGTTCTATGACCAGGCAACAAAAATCAGGCAAGAGAGAGAGAGAGGGCTGGGCAGACTGCATATTTCTGGACTGCCAGAAAGCTTTTGACACAGTACCACATAAAAGACTAGTGCACAAACTGGAGATGCAGGCAGGAGTGAAAGGGAAGGTATTCCAATGGATAAGAGAGTACCTAAGCAACAAGACACAGCGAGTCACCGTGAGGGGTGAGGTTTCGGAGTGGCGGAGAGTCACCAGTGGAGTCCCACAGTGATCAGTCCTTGGACCTATACTGTTTCCGATATACGTAAATGATCTCCCAGAAGGAACTGACTCGTTCCTCTTGATGTTTGCTGATGACGCAAAAATTATGAGGATCAGGTCAGAGGAGGATAGTATGAGGCTACAAGATGACCTAGACAAACTGAAGGAATGGTCCGACAAATGGCTACTAAAGTTCAACCAAAGTAAATGTAAGGTAATGAAACTAGGAGGAGGAACTAGGAGGCCAGTCACTGGATACCAAGTGGGAGATGAAGTCATTCACGAAACGGACAGAGAAAGATCTGGAAGTTGATATCACGTTAAACCTGTCTCCCGAAGCCCAAATCAAAAGAATAACATCAGCGGCCTATGCGAGGCTAGCTAACATCAGAACTGTTTTCAGAAACCTGTGTAAGGAATTCTTCAGAATCTTGTATACCACATATGTAAGGCCAATCCTGGAGTATGAAGCCCTAGCATGGAGTCCGTATCTAGTTAAGCACAAGACGACGCTGGAAAAAGTTCTGAGGTATGCCACTAGGCTAGTCCCAGAACTAAGAGGCATGAGTTATGAGGACAGACTACGTGAACTGCACCTCACGTCGCTGGAAGACAGAAGAGCTAGGGGAGACATGATCACCACATACAAAATTTTTGTTGAATTGACAGGGTGGACTAGGATGGATTATTTAACACGGGTGGCACACGCACAAGGGGACACAGGTGGAAGCTAAGTACCCAAATGAGCCACAGAGACATTAGAAAGAACTTTGTCAGTGTCAGAGTAGTTAGTAAATGGAATGCATTAGGAAGTGATGTTGTGGAGGCTGACTCCATACACAGTTTCTAATGTAGATATGACAGAGCCCAGTAGGCTCAGGAATCTGTACATCAGTAGATTGACGGTTGAGAGGCGGGACCAAAGAGCCAGAGCTCAACCCCCGCAAGCACAATTAGGTGAGTACACACACACACACACACACAAAATTATGAGAAGGATTAAAACAGAAGAGGACTGTTTGAGGCTTCAAGAAGACCTAGACAAGCTAAAGGAATGGTCGAACAAATGGTTGTTAACAAGCTAAAGGAATGGTCGAACAAATGGTTGTTAGAGTTTAACCCAACCAAATGTAATGTAATGAAGATAGGTGTAGGGAGCAGGAGGCCAGATACAAGGTATCATCTGGGAGAGGAAATTCTTCAGGAGTCAGAGAAGGAAAAAGACTTGGGGGTTGATATCACGCCAGACCTGTCTCCTGCAGCACATATCAAGCGGATAACATCAGCGGCATATGCCAGGCTGGCCAACATACGAACGGCATTCAGAAACTTGTGTAAAGAATCATTCAGAACTTTGTATACCACATATGTCAGGCCAATCCTGGAGTATGCAGCCCCAGCATGGAGTCCATATCTAGTCAAGGATAAGACTAAACTGGAAAAGGTTCAAAGGTTTGCCACCAGACTAGTACCCGAGCTGAGAGGTATGAGCTACGAGGAGAGACTACGGGAATTAAACCTCACTTCGCTGGAAGACAGAAGAGTTAGGGGGGACATGATCACCACATTCAAGATTCTGAAGGGAATTGATAGGGTAGATAAAGGCAGTCTATTTAACACAAGGGGAACACGTACAAGGGGACACAGGTGGAAACTGAGTGCCCAAATGAGCCACAGAGATATTAGAAAGAACTTTTTTAGTGTCAGAGTGGTGGACAAATGGAATGCATTAGGAAGAGATGTGGTGGAGGCTGACTCCATACACAGTTTCAAGTGTAGATATGATAGAGCCCGATAGGCTCAGGAATCTGTACACCTGTTGATTGACGGTTGAGAGGCGGGACCAAAGAGCCAGAGCTCAACCCCCGCAAACACAACTAGGTGATTACAACTAGGTGAGTACACACATACCAGTCAATGTTCATCGTTTACATAAACGATGAACCAGAAGTCTTACAGAATTACATGAACATGTTTGCGGATGACGCTATGATACCGGGGAAGATATAAGCGACGTACACGATTGTCATGTCCTTCACATTGATCTAGATAAAATAAGTGCTTGGAGCGCCATGTGGCAAATGGAATTCAATGTGAATAAATGCCATGTTATGGTAAGTGGAATCGGTGAAAATAAACCACACAAAACTTACAAATTATATAGAAAGGAATTAAATCAATATAACAGAACGAGAGCTAGGGGGTGGATTTAGATAGTAAACTATCATCAGAGGAACACATAAATATCGGTGTGAGAAGAGCGTATGCGTCGCTTTCCAACTTCAGAATCGTTTTTAATTACATTGATGGTGAAATACTGGAGAAACTATTCATGACTTTTGTGAAACGAAAATTGGAATATGCATCTGTTGTATGGTGCCAAAATCTCAAGAAGCACATAAATAAACTGGAAAAGGTGCACTGGCATGCTATAAAATGGCTTCTGGAACTAAAAAAACAGGAGTTACGAGGAAAAGTTAAAAATGTTAAATATTGCAAAGCTAGAAGATAGAAGAAAAAGACGTGATATGATTACCAATTACAAAATACTAACAGTAATCGACCAAATTGACAAAGAGGAATTTCTGAAACCAGCAACTTTACGAACAAGACACAAGACACAAGACAGCAACTTTACGACACAGATTCAAGCTAAGGAAACAAAGCAGGCGATGAGTCACAATAACGTGGCTGAAGTATGTTGACCAGACCACACACTAGAAATTGAAGGAACGACGACGTTTCGGTCCGTCCTGGACCATTCTCAAGTCGATTGTGTCACAAGTCACAATCGACTTGAGAATGGTCCAGGACGGACCGAAACGTCGTCGTTCCTTCAATTTCTAGTGTGTGGTCTGGTCAACAGGAAACAAAGGTGCGAAAAAATATTAGAAAGTTTTCTTTTGCAAACAGAGTGGTAGACGGTTGGAACAAGCTAAGTGAGAAGGTAGAGGTTAAAACCGACAGTAGTTTCAAAGCGTTATACAACAAAGAGTACTTGGAAGACGGGATACCAAGAGCGTAGCTCTCATCCTGCAACTACACTTAGGTAATTACACACACACACATACCGCCAGATAACCAGTTTATTGACAGTTGAGAGGCGGGATCAAAGAGCCAAAACTCAACCCCCGCAAACACAACTAGGTGAGTACCGCGTACTGGTTCTAGGGAGATTATCTTGAGATGATTTCGAGGCTTAGTGTCCCCGCGGCCCGGTCCTCGACCAGGCTTCCTTTTTGTTACACATCCCCAGGAAGCAGCCTGTAGCAGCTATCTAACTCCCAGGTATCTATTTAGTGCTAGGTAAACAGGGGCATCAAGGTGAAAGAAACTCTGCCCATTTGTTTCCGCTACCGCCGTGGTCGAACCCGAAACCTTAAGACTACGAATCCCGAGAGCTATCCACTTAGCCGTCAGGCCCCGTAGACTTATGTGAACTTGAAGGAGTTCAAAGACTACAAGATCAGGAGTTTACTATCCACGTCCTTGGGTTCAGCGTTGGGTCCTTGGGTTCAACAATCGACCCATGGGTTCAGCGTCGTGTCCAGGGGTTCGTCTTTGGGTTGATAGCCCGTCCTGCTAAGATTTCCCAACGTCAAGAAACTGTCGTACTAAAGTGCCTTTATCCTAACCTACCAGAGGACCCTAAGGCAGAAAACGAGACAGTATGTCAATTTCGCGAGCCGCTACCATATGTACGACAATTTTTCGCCTTCAGTAGAGTATACGTCAAAATGCTATGTTCTGTTAGGAGGACAGGTTGTTACCCTAGGGCCGTAGGTTTACCCTAGGGCCCTAGGTTTACCCGGAGATCATAGGTTTACCCTAAGGTCATAGGTTTACTTTAATGGCTGGAGGTTTACCCTAGGGCCATGGATTTACCTATGGACAGTGGGTATGGTTTAAGTTTCGTTGTTCTTACATGCAAATTCCACCATCATCTCGACTACATTTTTATTTTAGTTCTCAAAATAAGGTCGTTTAGTAAATGAATTACGGTATTTACAACTTGAAAAATTAAGGTTTAAGGAGGAAGGTCTCTTTACTATAGTGTAAATTTCGTAAAGTGTAGTAAAGATTAGGCATTAGTATGAACGACGTTTAATTAATTGATGTAGGCAGAAGCATATGTAGTCCTCTTCTTTGTGTATATACAATGAGAGCTTACTTTAGTCTCTTTAGTCTATGATCAGCACTCTGGAATTCTTGCTGGTTGGTCAGTATGCAACGGTAGTGGCGTTAATAACCCTATAGAGGTTGATAGGTCTTAATAATCCTCCAGAGGTTGATAGGTCTTAATAACCATCCAGACGTAGATAGGTCTTAATAACCCTCCAGAGGTTGATAGGTCTTAACAACCCTCCAGACGTAGATAGGTTTTAATAACCCTCTAGACGTTTATAGGTCTTAATAACCCTCCAGAGGTTGATAGGTCTTAATAACCCTCCAGAGGTTGATAGGTCTTAATAACCCTCCAGAGGTTGATAGGTCTTAATAACCCTCTAGAGGTTGATAGGT
>NC_091189.1:15408566-15416066 GCF_040958095.1 Procambarus clarkii
AGGTGAATTTAATTAATTATATATATACTGTATATATACAATATGTATATATATATTAGTATATTTCGGTAGCAGTCTTTCTTGTAAACATATGTTGTTGAATTTATATATTTTTTTTTTGAGATATATACAAGAGTTGTTACATTCTTGTACATCCACTAGTACGCGTAGCGTTTCGGGCAGGTTCCTGGAATACCAGCCCCGCCGCGAAGAATCGTTGTTACAACCAAGTACCCATTTTACTGTTGAGTTAAACAGAGGCTACAGTTAAGGATTTGCGCCCAGTAAATCCTCCCCGGCCAGGATACGAACCCATGACAAAGCACTCGCGGAACGCCAGGCGAGTGCCTTACCACTACACCACGGAGACTGGTGACCGAAATGAAAGGGATGACCGAAATATGATGATGAAATATGACCGAAAGGGTAAGATTAATGATTCTAACACGAATCTTCTCAATATTTCTCATGTTTTTCTTCGCTGTCGATGGTAAAAAAGAAAAGTTAAAAGTGAAAGTTAAAGCTGGAGAGTTACGTTTTCAATTACCATCGACAGTGAAGAAAAACATAAGAAATATATATATATATATATATATATATATATATATATATATATATATATATATATATATATATATATATATATATATATATGTGTGTATATCACGAAAATAAACACGTGATTATATATCTATATCTATATATATATATATATATATATATATATATATATATATATATATATATATATATATATATATATATATATATATATATATATATCTATATATATATATATAATATATATATATATATATATATAAAATATATATATATATATATATATATATATATATATATATATATATATATATATATATACAAGAGGAGTGTTGTTAACGCATATGTCGACCGTGCTCTCAGCCACAGCTCAGAATGGAAGCAAGTCGACGAAGAACTCTGTAGGGTAAGGCAGGTCCTACTCAACAACGGCTTCTCCAATGGTTTCGTCGAAGACATCATAAAAAGGAAAGTGAAACGCCATGCAACCTCTGAAGAGACAACTAACACAACACCTATACCCCCTATTAGACTATTTTACAGGAACTTCTTTTCCACAGCTCATAAAACGGAGGAAAGGGTCCTGAAAGATATTGTTAATAGAAACGTTATCCCTACAGACAAAAATCAGAGGATAGAACTGACGATTTACTATAAAACCAGAAAAACGGCCAGCCTACTCATGAGAAACTCTCCAGACACAAAGCAGAACGCTTTAAAAGAGACCAACGTCGTCTATGCCTTCAAATGCCCACTTGGGGACTGTAAGCTCCAAAAAACCCAGTATATAGGCAAGACAACAACATCTCTTTCTAGGCGTTTAACGATGCATAAGCAACAGGGCTCCATTAAGGAACATATAATCTCTTCCCACAACCAAACCATCGCCAGAGAAATCCTAGTAAACAACACAGAAATCATCGATAGATACAGCGATAGCAGACGGCTTGACGTTTGCGAGGCACTGCACATTAAGAAGTCAACACCAGCAATCAACAGCCAATTAATGCACAACTATATTCTACCCACCTCAAGACTCCGCTCCAATATAGAAGCATCAAGAAATATGGACCAATAGGCTTTCTACAATCACTTCCATTTCAATACCCATTATTTCGTGTTCTGTCTTGTGTTGATGAAATTAATACCCTATTAAATACCACCTCACCCCATCCACCTCACTCAAATGTAGATATAAACAAATCGGAGATATGTAAGTTCTATTCAGTTGTGTATGTGTAAAGTCTTTGAAAATGTAATAAGTTTTACGAAACGCGCTCAAGTGTCGCGTCAGACTAGAAATAAAAATGAATTTTGGAGAATTGATTTTTGAATTACCTCCAACAGTGAAAAGAAATGTACGAAAGATTGAGAAAATTCGTGTTAGAATTATTAATCTTACTTTTTCGGTCATACTTAATAATATATATATATATATATATATATATATATATATATATATATATATATATATATATATATATATATATATATATATATATATTATATATATATATATGTATATATATATACATTTCATGAAATGTTTTTTCCATGATAGTGAGCTGGCAATTTATATGGCGTGGGCGTGGATCACTCAAATACCTTGGACCAAAGCAGTGGCAGGGAGACGTATACAAAATTTCAGATGGGCAACGCTTTGCTGCCTCTGAAATCTTCTCTGTTGGAGCCGTGTGCGAGGCAGAGAGCCTCACGCCACTACACCACTACGACCCCTGGTGTAGTGGTGACAGCACCGGTGCTGTAGGTGGGGCAGAGTCCCGCCACCACTACAAATACCACCGCCATGACAATTACTACCACTGCTACTACTACCATTACGTAAAAAAATAATAATACTTTTAAAGCATATCCCAATTATTTTCCTCACTAAACAACACAATGACAAGAACATTAGCTTTTTAAAATGTAATTAAAACATAAAAAATTATTAATATAACAATATATAATAATAATAATAATCATTGTAATTATACAGTTTAAATAATAATGTCTTGCAACGAGAATACTTTAAATAATAATACAAGAATTATGTTATAATTTACAATTATTAAAATGAGAAGAAACAAAAACGAGATGAAAAAGATGACGACGAAGAAAGAAAATATAAATCATGAGAATAAGAAGAAAAATGAAGATGAAAATTATGAAGACAAAGAAAAAGTAGAAGGCAAGAATACTGAAGGAAGGCAGAAGATGTAAAAGAAGAGGAAGTGGTAAAGTGAAGTAAATTAACACATACCAGAAGAAGAAGAACAAATTAGTTGAAAAATAAAGAAAGCACCACGAGGAAATGTTGACATTAAAAGATAAGGCAAAAAAACAATAAAATAATAATAAAGAAACATGGACTAAAATATTTCAACCCATTCTTAAACTCTGGGATATAAACGCGGAAGCTCATAGTCCTACAACCATACTACGAGCGCCCTGTTTGCTTTTCCCAGACCATTAACTGACTGTCTGGGTTAACTTAACCCAGACAGTTAACTGTTGTAACATATCACCTCACCCAAATGCAGGTATAAAATCGAAGCTCTTTAAACTCTGTTCAGTTATAGTTGTGTGTGTGTGTAAACTAAAGTCTTTGAAAATGTAATAAGTTTTACGAAACGCGTTCAAGTGTCGCGTCAGACTAGAAATAAAAATAGATTTTGGAGAATTGATTTTTCAGTTACCATCAACAGTGAAAAGAAATATAAGAAACATAGAGAAAATTCGTGTTAGAATTATTAATCTTACTTTTTCGGTCATATTTAATAATATATATATATATATATATATATATATATATATATATATATATATATATATATATATATATATATAGTGGAAAGTTTAAACATTCCACAAGATCACAGTTTGAAAAATATAACATTTCAGGAGAAATCAGCTTGTTTAGCGACTTGATACCTGGTTGATGGGGTTCTGGGAGTTCTTCTACTCCCCAAGCCCGGCCCGAGGCCAGGCTCGACTTGTGAGAGTTTGGTCCACCAGGCTGTTGCTTGGAGCGGCCCGCAGGCCCACATACCCACCACAGCCCGGTTGGTCCGGCACTCCTTGGAGGAATAAATCTAGTTTCCTCTTGAAAATGTCCACGGTTGTTCCGGCAATATTTCTTATGCTTGGTGGGAGGACGTTGAACAACCGCGGACCTCTGATGTTTATACAGTGTTCTCTGATTGTGCCTATGGCACAAAATATGTGTATTTTGGCTTTATGTATAAATGGGCCTAGGTAAGGTGTTCTGGTGATGTATACATAAGGAGTGCGTACCATACAGGCTGGAAGGGTATGAAACACATCTCGAGTCACTTCATCGGTCATAACCGGAGTGACAAATGTAAAAAGCCTTCATTACTACGGGCAGGGACAGTCCATATTTTGTATGTATAAGATGTGATCCTGAGAGCTCTTTGTTTTGATGGGGTTGCAGTTTGATGACATTGTTCATACTGATTATGAAGTCTCGGTTAAATAATTCGGTCACCTCGACTTGATTCCTTACTCAATAGCTGCTAAGAGCATTTGAAAATTTACAACTGAAAGGAATTTAATGTTTTTATATTCTTTTATGTTAAACTGTCTCACTGCAGTATATATATATATATATATATATATATATATATATATATATATATATATATATATATATATATGTTCATACTGATTATGAAGCCTCGGTTAAATAATTCGGTCACCTCGACCGAATTATAATAAAGCACCACGTATATATATATATATATATATATATATATATATATATATATATATATATATATATATATATATATATATATATATATATAAATATATATATATACATAACTATATTTATCTCATATTCTGTAATATATGAAATTGTATGATTTATACAGCCCTAGGATAATACTAAAATTACATTGTTCACAGTTTTAATCCATTATTTTTGTAACAATTGTTTTACGACATAATTTTATTGTTTATTACTCTGCATTAAAATCCTTATCTTTATTTTTTGCCACTTGAATAAATAATGAAAAATATGGGTGGTAAAACAAAAATATTTACACGAGTTCATAGACAAAGGACAAGGATTTTCTCTTAATGCTTTTCATTTCCTTCTTTAAGGGTGCGGGTTCCACATATTTTCCATAATTTTTTGTACGTAAACTTTCAAGAAAACTGAATCAAGACGTTTCTAAATAATCGCATTTATTTTCAGACTTTCCGACGGAAATTTGCAATAGAGTATGTGTATAATATTCTGCAAAAGTTCCTCTATTGTTTCTTGTTCCTTAGGTTTCAGATTCTATGTTTTTGCGAAAGGAGCTGCGGTGATGTTCGGCGGAGACCTTAGCATTGAACAAGTGTAGTCGGCTCTCAAGCAAGAGACCAGGGTTCGAGCCCCGGTTAAGACAGAAACGGTTGGGTCACGTTTCGTTTCATCTGATGCTTCTCTTCTCCACAGTAAAATGGTACCCGTAAGTTAGGTCCTTCCTGCGCTCTCGTTCGTAATCTCAAGTCGCTCTTCAAAGAATCTTCACAGCCTTAGTAGGGATTCGTAATATCTAAGATGCTATGCTTTCGTAACTCGTACCAAAAAATTGAGTTACATATACTTCCGTCAAAATGCATTGCTCCTAAAACACCGACAACATCTGGAGGGTTATTCATGGCGGGATAACTTACTCACTAATCAGCAGGTATATTTAAGTTCTGAATATGTTCAGAACATAACCAAACATAACCAGTGCATAGCCAAAGCAATCTCTGTGTATGTACACTGAAAAATTATGTATATGTCGCGGTGTATATATATATCCTTCCATGTATGCCGCTCAGTGTTGCGGCTACTCGCTGAGGCTACAGAAGCGCTGGGAAGGTTCCGCACTGCATCTCGCGTACCGCTGCGCTCCCCACTGGTGGCTGGAGAGCGCGACCTTCGTCTGTGGTGGCTAGACAGTGGACCCTCCTCAGTGATGGCTAGACAATGGGACCCTCCTCAGTGGTAGCTGGACACTGCTTACACCACTGGTGATTCAAATGACAGCCTTCTTGCTCGTCGAACATCGGTACCTTGCGTGATATCACGTTACTCCGAGTGCCCAAGAGGCGCAGAGACAATGCTACCTGGGGTATGCCATCTATGATGATTCAGTACCCATTTGCACCGCGGGCGAGGTGGATCCACGACAAAGGCCTTTGTCCATCAAGTTAACCGCTTCCCTCCTCCTCCCCCCCCCCCCACCCCATCCCGCTGCGAGGGCTCGAACCCATGACCTTGAAGTCCAAGGCCGGTACACTAACCTTTCAGCTGAGGGGGGTCCACCCGCTCCTCCCTCGATGTAAGATGAATCACGATGGAATCTAGGTAAATGCGCCATCGTGCTTCAGTGTATGAGGAGACATTGAGTTTGGTTATTGCTCCTCACAGTTGCTAATGATGATCTCACACGCAGCGATGCCGGTCTCACAGTTAACGTTGCTGATCTCGCTGTTAGCGATGCTGATCTCACATTTAGCAAATCTGCTGATCTCACATTTAGCAATGCTAACCCCCACAGAGTGATGACCTCACAATTAGCAATGCTGATCTCGCAGTTAGCGATGCTGCTGATCTCACATTTAGCGATGCTCATCCCACATTTAACGATGCTGATCTCAAAGTTAGCAATGACTTTCTCATTGATGCTGATCTCACAGTTAGCAATAAATAAACTTTGATTACATTGAATTTTGTTTTTAGACTTTATTGATTGTGTTAATATCTGGTGATAATCCTTGATAGACCAAATATGAAGCCTTATTAGTGTTACTGGTGATATTTTAGGAAAGAGTGAAAGATGGGAGGGGAAGAGAGAGAGAGAGAGAGAGAGAGAGAGAGAGAGAGAGAGAGAGAGAGAGAGAGAGAGAGAGAGAGAGAGAGAGAGAGAGAGAGAGAGAGAGAGAGAGAGAGAGAGAGAGAGAGAAAGATATTGATTATAGATAAAGGGATGGAGAGAGAGCGAGAGAAATAATAGATAAATAGATATATATATATATCTATATATATATATATATATATATATATATATATATGTATATATATATATATATATATATATATATATATATATATATATATATATATATATATATATATATATATATATATATATATAGAGAGAGAGAGAGAGAGAGAGTGAGGGTGCCATATGCTTGGGCTAGCCTCACCCATTAATAAGTGTTGTTGGGTATGTGTCCAACATAGTCATAACACGGTTGACATAAATGAAACGAGTGCCACTTGATAAGGTGTTAATGGGACCCGTAATGACAAATCTTGCTATATCTTAATAACTGGACTTAAATTACTTTTGTTTTTCTTTCTTTTCATTTTGATGATAATGTAATACATTACACACACAAATTGTCATAACAATTATATCATACTTTGCCTTTAATAGCCTGTAATATGTATTCATTATGTCATATTCTTTGAAAACAACAAACCCCCAATGACACTGAGAAGACCATAAACCCACACTGACACTCCTTATCTTGAGGTTATCTTGAGATGATTTCGGGGCTTTTAGTGTCCCCGCGGCCCGGTCCTCGACCAGGCCTTCACCCCCAGGAAGCAGCCCGTGACAGCTGACTAACTCCCAGGTACCTATTTACTGCTAGGTAACAGGGGCATTCAGGGTGAAAGAAACTTTGCCCATTTGTTTCTGCCTCGTGCGGGAATCGAACCCGCGCCACAGAATTACGAGTCCTGCGCGCTATCCACCAGGCTACGAGGCCACGACCTCCACTACTCACATAACACTAACGTCCATGTTCCTGAAATGCAAGTAGGATAATAAATTAACACTTATTTTTTATATCATCTTACAATATCATTGTGAAGCATCTAACGAATAATATAGTAAGGAACTTGTTTACAAACTCTACAGC
>NC_091189.1:15418566-15436066 GCF_040958095.1 Procambarus clarkii
ACAAGGTGCTGGGATATGAGGATATGGTGCTGGGATATGAGAACAAGGTGCTGGGATATGAGAACAAGGTGCTGGGATATGAGGACAAGGTACTGGGATTTTCTTTTCTACCACACACGTGGCCACACATTAACAATGCTAACAAGCATATATATGTTTTCTTCTGTCCCCCATGGACAGGATTAGAGATTTGTTAAACATATAATTCAGTGAGTTATTGAACAATCAACCACAGAAGGTGATTGTAGTGCTTTTAAAATGCTAATCTAACCTACAAGCATAAATACACAGATTTACGTCTGTCATATATAAACAGTGTTCAAGGTGTTTTTTTAGATAGCGTCAATAATGTGCGTTTACAAAGGTGAAATGCAATTCTGACCAGCTTCCACATACCCTGTATACAAATACACACATATACATATATACACACATACCTACACATATCCATACATCCCAGCCACACATTGACAGGGTGGACAAAGACAAACTCTTTAGCACGAGTGGTACGCTTACAAGGGGACACAGGTGGAAACTTAGTACCTAAATGAGCCACAGAGACATTAGAAAGAACTTTTTCAGAGTCAGAGTAGTTAACGGATGGAATGCATTAGACAGTGATGTGATGGAGGCTGACTCCATACACAGTTTCAAATGTAGATATGATAGAGCCCAGTAGGCTCAGGAATCTGTACACCAGTTGACTGACAGTTGAGAGGCGGGACCAAAGAGCCAAAGCTCAACCCCCGCAAGCACAACTAGGTGAGTACAATGTGCTGGGATTGTGAGGACCAGGAGTTGGGAAGTCGCGAGAGAGGGGAAGGATCGGAAGGCTGGGGTGAGAGAGGGAGTGGGGCCAGTCGGTGGAGAGGGAGTGGGGGAGGACACGGTAGCGGCTCGACAGGTTCCGTGACGGAGACTATTAGAGCACCGGGTCAGCAGTTCCAACTCGGCCGAGGGGTGCCAGCGCCGGGAGGAGCCCTAAGGACACGTTGGCGGGCGGCCGACCAGCCTGGAGCCCCGGGGGTGTTGCAGGTACACAGGAGTGTGTATGTGCGGGGAGAATACACAGGTGGCCCTGCAATAACCCGTCCTCACCCTTAATGCATATACCTGCTTGATGGGGTTCTGGGAGTTGTTCTACTCCCCAAGCCCGGCCCGAGGCCAGGCTTGACTTGTGAGAGTTTGGTCCACCAGGCTGTTGCTTACAGCGGCCCGCAGGCCCACATACCCACAACAGCCCGGTTGGTCCGGCACTCCTTGAAGAAATCCACGGTTGTTCCCACAATATTTCTGTGGGAGGGTGTTGAACAACCACAATACCACAATAGAAATAGAATACCACATTAGAAATTATTTTTAATGTCTCTGTGGCTCATTACGGTACTAAGTTTCCACCTGTGTCCCCTTGTTCGTGTTCCACCCCTGCTAAATAACTTGTGCGTGTGCGCGTGTGCATGCGCGCTTGTATGCGTGAGTGCTCCAACAGTTCAGTATTTTATACTATGATTGAGGTCCCTTGATGTGAGGTGTGTTTACACACTTGAGCAGTAAAGACGTATTGTGTGACACGGGTGACTGATATTGTGTGCAAATTATTGTAGATTCCAAGTCGCGACCAATTCGATGGGTACTTTTTCTCATAATGTTCTTGACGGAACCTCTGTAATGTGAAAGATTTATTCCTGTGCATGCACGCCCGTTGTTACGCACTCCTGTGCATGCACGCCCGTTGTTACGCACTCCTGTGCATGCGCGCCCGTTGTTACGCACTCCTGTGCATGCTCGCCTGTTGTTACGCACTCCTGTGCATGCTCGCTCGTTGTTACGCACTCCTGTGCATGCTCGCTCGTTGTTACGCACTCCTGTGCATGCTCGCTCGTTGTTACGCACTCCTGTGCATGCACGCCCGTTGTTACGCACTCCTGTGCATGCTCGCCCGTTGTATCGTGCACGTGCACGATACAACGTGCACGTGCTCCTCCTGCATGTGCAGAAGGGAACGCACAAGGGCACACACGTGGAAGCTGAGTACCCAGAAGAGCCACAGTGACGTTAGAAAGAACTTTTTCAGTATCAAAGTAATTAGTAAATGGAATGCATTAGGAAGTGATGTGGTGGAGGCTGACTCCATACACAGTTTCAAATGTAGATATGATAAAGCCCAGTAGGCTCAGGAATCTGTACACCAGTTGATTGACAGTTGAGAGGCGGGACCAAAGTGACAAAGCCCAACCCCCGCAAGCACAAATAGATGATTACACTCCTGCATACACACACTCTCTGCATGTGCACACTCCTGCATACACACACTCCTGCATACACACACTCCTGTTTACGCACACTCCTGTTTACTCATTCTCCTGTGTACACACACGATCCGGTTCACGCCCTCGTGTGTGTGTGCACACGCTCCTGCCGACCGTACACGTGTGGACTCTAAGATCAATATAAAATAAAGAACAGCAAAACAAACATAATTTCTTCATTCTCTGTTTTGCTCTGATGATGGCGAATTGAGCCGAAAACGCGTTTAGCGCTCTCTATTTGTTCACATGTGGTTATTCCTCATACTTGGATCAGTGTTTTTGTGATCGTCGTTGTATTATATATATATATATATATATATATATATATATATATATATATATATATATATATATATATATATATATATATATATATATATATATATATATATATTAGCCGCCTTCTGAAGCCCTGGGCTGGGCTTCCCAGCATTGCGCTTTCGCCTTCTGAAGCCCATAAGCAATCCAGATGGGATCGTTCCAGTGCGGACCAAGAAACTTCGACAACACCACATGACACTGCCTGACTTAGAGCTGTAGCAGCTCCCAATGCAGGTGACTTCCTATTAGCAACCCCAATGTCAGCAACCGGCACCCGTCTCACACTGCAGGCCCTCCGAATTGCCGTGGCTCTCCGCCTCGCTGCCCCAACCCACACCGAATACAGAGTATTTGCGGCGAGGCAGAGGCCGACAGGTACGGACGGTATGGCCATCTCTGCCAAAGGACAGGAGGATGACATGCAAGACACGACGAGGTTATTAATGACATTAAGAGAAGCCTTACAACAGCCGGTTATCCAGCAGAGAGAGAGCCCCGTTACCTAATGCCCCGCAACTGATGAGCCTGTCGGTCGCCCAGATGGGATCACGGTGAACCCCTGGAAGAATGGTAGATAGTTAGTGTGGGACTACACTTGCGTTTCAACTTTAGCCAATACCTATGTTGACTTCAGTGCTTCACAGGCAGGAGGTGCTGCCAATCACAGGGAAACAACCAAGTCGCGTAAATACGGAGATCTTGATCACCACTACAATTTTGTCCCCATTGCCAACAATTTTGTCCCAGACACTTGGTGCCTAGGGTAAAAGTTTTGCTAGTTTTTTGAAGGAGCTGGGTTCCAAGCTAATTGAAACAACTAGAGACCCTAGAACCGCCAGCTTCCTCTTTCAGCGCCTTAGTGTGGCGATCCAGAGAGGAAATACTCACTGCATCCATGGTTCCTGCCCGCCATCTGAGGAGCTGGAGGAGCTCTACAACTTATGACAAGTAGCCTTGTACCGTGCATGTAACCAATGTTGTAACCCTTTTTGTGCAATGAAATTTTCAAATAAAGTTGGATATATATACACACATACCAAAAGAATAGGGGTGGTAGGAGAAGAAAATATCAAAGTGTTCAGTGAGGATCCACAAGGTCTTCTCTGAGTACTCTTTATTTTCTTCTCCGAGGCTATGGGTCCCTACACTTACACCAGATATGGTACCAATATACATATATATATATATATATATATATATATATATATATATATATATATATATATATATATATATATATGTATATATATATATATATATATATATATATATATATATATATATATATATATATATATGTATATATATATATATATATATATATATATATATATATATATATATATATATATATATATATATATATATATATACATATGTTGTTGAATATGACCGAAAAGGTAAGATTAATAATTCTAACACGAATCTTCTCAATATTTCTTACGTTTTTCTTCACTGTCGAGGGTAATTGATAAAGTAACTCTCCAAAATTCATTCTTTTTATTCCTGGTCTGACGCCTGAACGCATTTCGTTATTCCTTATTACATTTTCAAAGACTTAGTTTACACACAAAATACATTCATACTTATACTCGTTTTGGGTGAGGTGATATGGCACAAAAGTTTTGCGTGAGGTGAAACAGAAGACAGAACACGAAACAATGGGTATGAGAACGTAAGAATGGAAGTAACTGCAGAAGGCCTATTGGTCTATACTTCCTCTTGCTGCTTCCATATTGTTAGTTAAGTCAACTAACACAACACTTATACCCCCTATTAGTCTGTTTTACAGGAACTTCATTGCGACGGCTCATAAAACGGAGGAAAGGGTCCTGAAAGACATTATTGATAGAAACGTTATCCCTACAGACAAAAATCAGGAAGTACTATTGGCAATTTACTACAAAAACAAAAAAATGCCTAACCTACTCATGAAAAACTCCCCAGACACCAAGCAGAACGCCTTGAAGGAAACCAACGTCGTCTATGCCTTCACATGCCCGCTTGGGGACTGTAAGCCCCAAAGAACTCAGTATATAGGTAAGACAACAACGTCTCTTTCCAGGCGATTAACAATGCACCAACAACAGGACTCCTTCAAGGAACATATAATCTCTTCTCACAACCAGACAATCACCAGAGAAATCTTAACAAGCAGCACAGAAATCCTCGATAAATACAGCGATAGCAGGAGACTCGACATCAGCGAGGCACTACACATCAAAAAGTCAACGCCAGCAATCAACAGCCAATTAATGCACAACTATATTCTACCCACTTCAAGACCCCGAACCAATATGGAAGCAGCAAGAGGAAGTATGGGCCAATAGTCCTTCTGCAGTTACTTCCATTCTTATGTCCTCATACCCATTGTTTCGTGTTCTGTCTTCTGTTTCACCTCACCCAAAACTTTTGTGCCATATCACCTCACCCAAAACGAGTGAATGTATTGAATGTTGAATTGTATGAATGTAGTGTGAATGTATTTTGTGTGCAAACTAAGTCTTTGAACTAATATATATATATATATATATATATATATATATATATATATATATATATATATATATATATATATATATATATATATAAATATATAAATATATATATATATATATATATATATATATATATATATATATATATTATATATATATATATATATATATATATATATATATATATATATATATATATATATATATATATATATGTCGTACCTAGTAGCCAGAACTCACTTCTGAGCCTACTACGCAAGGCCCGTTTTGCCTAATAAGCCAAGTTTTCATGAATTAATTGCTTTTCGACTACCTAACCTACCTAACCTAACCTAACCTAACTTTTTCGGCTACCTAACCTAACCTAACCTATAAAGATAGGTTAGGTTAGGTTAGGTAGGGTTGGTTAGGTTCGGTCATATATCTACGTTAATTTTAACTCCAATAAAAAAAAATTGACCTCTTACATAATGAAATGGGTAGCTTTATCATTTCATAAGAAAAAAATTAGAGAAAATATATAAATTCAGGAAAACTTGGCTTATTAGGCAAATCGGGCCTTGCAAAGTAGGCCAAGAAGTGCGTTCTGGCTACTAGGTACGACATATATATATATATATATATATATATATATATATATATATATATATATATATATACATGCGAACAAGCCTGAATGGTCCCCAGGCATATATATACAACTAAAAACTTCACACCCCAGAAGTGACTCGAACCCATACTGCCAGGAGCACTATGCAACTGGTGTACAGGAGACCTTAACCACTCGACCATCACGACCATACAAAAGATGATGGCAGTATGGGTTCGAGTCCCTTCTGGGGTGTGAAGTTTTCAGTTTCATATATGCCTGGGGACCATTCAGGCTTCTTTGCATTTGTATTGCTCACGTGGCCCTCCAAAATGAGGTGATTTGATAAAATACTATGCCCAAGATTACCATCAGAGTGCCGTCGGGATGATGGGCATATAGCCTCGGCTACCATCATCTTTTGTACAGTCGTGATTGTCGAGTGGTTAAGGTCTCCTGTACACCAGTTGCATAGTGCTCCCGGCAGTATGGGTTCGAGTCACTTCTAGGGTGTGAGTTTTCGGTTGATATATATATGTATATATATATATATATATATATATATATATATATATATATATATATATATATATATATATATATATATATATTAGTATATTTTGGTAGCAGTCTTTCCTGTAGACATATATTATTAAATATGACCGAAAAAGTAAGATTAATAATTCTAACACGAATTTTCTCAATCTTTCGTACATTACGCTTCACTGTTGGAGGTAAATCAAAAATCAATTCTCCAAAATTCATTTTTATTTCTAGTCTGACGCGACACGGGCGCGTTTCGTAAAACTTATTACATTTTCAAAGACTTTAGTTCACAAATACACAACTGATTAGAACTTACGTATCTCCGATTTTATATCTACATTTGAGTGAGGTGGGAGGGGTGATGTGGCATTAACACAAGACAGAACAAGAGGGGATATTAATAGGGTATTAAAAGTATCAACACAAGACAGAACACAAACAATGGGTATTGAATAGAAGTGTTTGTAGAAAGCCTATTGGTCCATATTTCTTGATGCTTCTATATTGGAGCGGAGTCTTGAGGTGGGTAGAATATAGTTGTGCAATAATTGGCTGTTGATTGCTGGTGTTGACTTCTTGATGTGTAGTGCCTCGCAAACGTCAAGCCGCCTGCTATCGCTGTATCTATCGATGATTTCTGTGTTGTTTACTAGGATTTCTCTGGCGATGGTTTGGTTGTGGGAAGAGATTATATGTTCCTTAATGGAGCCCTGTTGCTTATGCATCGTTAAACGCCTAGAAAGAGATGTTGTTGTCTTGCCTATATACTGGGTTTTTTGGAGCTTACAGTCCCCAAGTGGGCATTTGAAGGCATAGACGACGTTAGTCTCTTTTAAAGCGTTCTGTTTTGTGTCTGGAGAGTTTCTCATGAGTAGGCTGGCCGTTTTTCTGGTTTTATAGTAAATCGTCAGTTGTATCCTCTGATTTTTGTCTGTAGGGATAACGTTTCTATTAACAATATCTTTCAGGACCCTTTCCTCCGTTTTATGAGCTGTGGAAAAGAAGTTCCTGTAAAATAGTCTAATAGGGGGGTATAGGTGTTGTGTTAGTTGTCTCTTCAGAGGTTGCATGGCTTTTCACTTTCCTTCTTATGATGTCTTCGATGAAACCATTGGAGAAGCCGTTATTGACTAGGACCTGCAGTCTAGGTCCGTTAGACTGCAGGTCTAGAGAAGCCGTTATTGACTAGGGTAAGGCCGTTATTGACTAGGACCTGCAGTCTAGGTCCGTTAGACTGCAGGTCTAGAGAAGCCGTTATTGACTAGGGTAAGGCAGGTCCTAGTCAATAACGGCTTCTCCAATGGTTTCATCGAAGACATCATAAGAAGGAAAGTGAAAAGCCATGCAACCTCTGAAGAGACAACTAACACAACACCTATACCCCCTATTAGACTATTTTACAGGAACTTCTTTTCCACAGCTCATAAAACGGAGGAAAGGGTCCTGAAAGATATTGTTAATAGAAACGTTATCCCTACAGACAAAAATCAGAGGATACAACTGACGATTTACTATAAAACCAGAAAAACGGCCAGCCTACTCATGAGAAACTCTCCAGACACAAAACAGAACGCTTTAAAAGAGACTAACGTCGTTTATGCCTTCAAATGCCCACTTGGGGACTGTAAGCTCCAAAAAACCCAGTATATAGGCAAGACAACAACATCTCTTTCTAGGCGTTTAACGATGCATAAGCAACAGGGCTCCATTAAGGAACATATAATCTCTTCCCACAACCAAACCATCACCAGAGAAATCCTAGTAAACAACACAGAAATCATCGATAGATACAGCGATAGCAGGCGGCTTGACGTTTGCGAGGCACGACACATCAAGAAGTCAACACCAGCAATCAACAGCCAATTATTGCACAACTATATTCTACCCACCTCAAGACTCCGCTCCAATATAGAAGCATCAAGAAATATGGACCAATAGGCTTTCTACAAACACTTCTATTCAATACCCATTGTTTGTGTTCTGTCTTGTGTTGATACTTTTAATACCCTATTAATATCCCCTCTTGTTCTGTCTTGTGTTAATGCCACATCACCCCTCCCACCTCACTCAAATGTAGATATAAAATCGGAGATACGTAAGTTCTAATCAGTTGTGTATTTGTGAACTAAAGTCTTTGAAAATGTAATAAGTTTTACGAAACGCGCCCGTGTCGCGTCAGACTAGAAATAAAAATGAATTTTGGAGAATTGATTTTTGATTTACCTCCAACAGTGAAGCGTAATGTACGAAAGATTGAGAAAATTCGTGTTAGAATTATTAATCTTACTTTTTCGGTCATATTTAATAATATATATATATATATATATATATATATATATATATATATATATATATATATATATATATATATATATATATATATATATATATATATATATGTATATATATAAACCAAATTCTAATACCTATATAGCATGCGATAACTCCTCTATATTGTGTGTTAACTTCTCTATGTTGTGTGCTAGCTCATAAATATTTTATGCTAACTTCTCTATGTCGAATGCTAACTCCTCTACATTATGTACTAACCTTCCTATGTTGTGTAGTCCTTTCTGTTGTGCGCTAAATTCTATATACCTTTTTCTAATCTATACTGTGTGCTAACTAATCTATATTGTAAGCTCTAAGATTTAAATTTCCTAATTTGTCTATACTGTGTGGTAACTAGCTAACTATCTTGTCTATATTGTGTGCTAACTAGCTAACTAACTTGTCTATAGTGTGTGCTAAGTAATCTATATTGTGTATTAACTAATTAATATTGTGTATTAACTAATTAATATTGTGTATTAATTAATTAATATTGTGTGCTAACTTGTCTACATTATGTGCTAACTAATTAATTAAATTTAAAAGCTATGTAATCAATATTGTGTGCAAATCGATCAATATTGTGTGCTAACTAATATTTAGTGTGTATTAACTATTATATATACTGAAAGCAATAAGCCAACTCTAATATAAAACTGGTCCTAAAGAATACATTTCAGATGTTAAAGTCTAAATGTATATTTATCAAAGATTTTACTTATTAGCATATTCATCGGTTATAAATTTCAATAAATTACAAAAAGATAACAATCCTTACGTAGCGCTGAGTTACGAAGAGTTGGAAGTTTTAACAAATACTAAGTTCCCTTGTATCGGTCTCCTTAACATGCTGGACCTGACCAACGGGGATGTTGTTTACAGTGATCCATGCACCAAACTTCCTCCCATCCTGTTCTCGCAAGTGAGAACCTAGTCTAGTCTAGCCTAGCCTAACCTTACCATCCGAGTTGTTGTGTACTGCGATTCATGCAGCATTTTTTTCTCTCAGTCCCCACAGGGGATTATCCAAAGGCCTCCACGCTCGGATAATCTAGCCTAGCCTAAGCTTGGCTAGCTATCGGTGCTCTTGTGTACGGTGATGCGCGCAGCGAACTTCCTCCCTGGATCCCCTGGTGTTATCCGAGCGACTCCGCCCGCGCTAAACACAATGTCACCGCCGCGGATTGATAAGCTGTGGCGTACTAAAGGGGCGTAAATTAAATATAATGTATATGGGACCATGTAGGACAACTCTTGACGGGGGCCCAGGGACGTGGGTGAAATACCAGAGACGTGTAGGGAAGGGCACTTGCTATTCCAGCGTGGCCTGTTACCCCCTCTGTCGCCGCCACACCTTCCCCCCAACCTTCCACCTCCCACTTCGCCCCGCCATCCAGCAGGATTTCTTTGTCTTACGGCCGATTTCCTTAATGGGGCTACGTGCTATAACGCCAAATGAAAGCAATTTTACCACACTAATGTACCCAGGTTGTTTCAGTATTTAAGATTTCATAATTCTTGGTAGATTAGGCTTCTAACGCGTCTTTCTGCGACGGCTTCTACCAAAGAATTTCAATCGTTGTTTGGAACGGTCAGCTTGTATCTCTCACTCTCTTCAGGGGAACTTGTAGCTAACTTGTACTGCTTTAACCCCCATATCTTTTTCAGTAAAGATTTAGCATTACAAATATTTCGTATAACATTTAGACCTGTGTAAGTATGAAAGTGAAGGAAAGACCCAAATTATGTTTAAGTTCATTTCAACACTACGGCATTGTAGTAAGTTTCTACGTGCATACTATATTAGGTGCACGGAATTAACAGTATTTTACATCACAGGTGCACGGAATTAACAGTATTTTACATCACAGGTGCACGGTATTAACAGTATTTTACATCACAGGTGCACGGTATTAACAGTATTTTACATCACAGGTGCACGGTATTAACAGTATTTTACATCACAGGTGCACGGTATTAACAGTATTTTACATCACAGGTGCACGGAATTAACAGTATTTTACATCACAGGTGCACGGAATTAACAGTATTTTACATCACAGGTGCACGGTATTAACAGTATTTTACATCACAGGTGCACGGTATTAACAGTATTTTACATCACAGGTGCACGGAATTAACAGTATTTTACATCACAGGTGCACGGAATTAACAGTATTTTACATCACAGGTGCACGGTATTAACAGTATTTTACATCACAGGTGCACGGAATTAACAGTATTTTACATCACAGGTGCACGGTATTAACAGTATTTTACATCACAGGTGTACGGAATTAGCAAGCTATATAACATCACTGGTGATCTGCTACTTGTCATCCTCATACTTTAAATGCACAACAAAAGGAAGGACTCTCGAGCGTCAGAGGTGGAGCCTGTCTCTCCCTCCAGACACTCACACACAACAAAACAAACGCCGGCGGCAATGTGTTTGTATTTGACTATACGTATACCACCCAAAACTAGGCCTATGAACTTTTGTAGGAGTATTATGGCCTATTAACTTCTGAAAGGTTAATAAGGCCTATAAACCTCTGGAGGGTTTTTAAGGCCTATCAACTTCAGGTAGGTTACTATGGCCTTCCAACCTTTGGAGGGTTACTAAAGCCTATCAACCTTTAGAGGGTTATTAATTAAGGCTTATAAAACTCTGGAGGGTTATTAATGCCTATCAACGTTTAAAGAGTTATTAAGGCCTACCAACCTTTGGAGGGTTAATAAGGCCTATCAACCTATGGAGGACTATTAGGGCTACCACAATAGCTTACCAACCAATCAAGAAATATACTTTAGACCTGAACATAATCCAGAACTAAAGTAAAATCTCAGTGTATATTCACCTAGTAGCTGGAAACAGCTCTTCAAGTACATTTTTTGGTTAGGGTTGATTAAGGAAGACCTAAAAGTATGCAAGACAAGAAGGCCAGTTGAACCTACACGCGGGGAGTGAACACCAAACCCCACACACTCCCTCCTCACAGAATTGGCTAGATTTGTTAGTTTGTAAATTTACATGGTGAGCTTTGAACAGCAAATCCAGATTAATAGATTAGCAATAACAGATTCAATCAGGATTGGTAAACGGTTTCATCAAAGAAAATGGGATATATCCACTCTTTCGCGGTAACTTTCCCAAATAACTCATAACATTTTTATAATTATAATATTGTGTTCATATAACATACAATGGACATGTTAAAGTGATTACATAGTAGGTAAATTATTTGTATATTATATGTAGCCGCTAGTTGGACAGAAGTTTGGCTACTGCGCCCAAACAACAGCTGCAGGGACTCATCACAACTCTTATTATAACATCAATATGTGATATGCCTGTATGATAAGAAACATATGTGATATTCCCGGTATGATAAGAAAAACATGTGATATTCCCCCATATGCTAAGAAACATGTGATATTCCCCGTATGATAAGAAACATATGTAATATTCTCCCGTATGATAAGAAACATATGTGATATTCCCGGTATGATAAGAAACATATGTGATATTCCCCGTATGATAAGAAACATGTGATATTCCCCGTATGATAAGAAACATGTGATATTCCCCTGTATGATAAGAAACATATGTGATATTCCCGGTATGATAAGAAACATATGTGATATTCCCGGTATGATAAGAAACATATGTGATATTCCCCGTATGATAAGAAACATGTGATATTCCCCTGTATGATAAGAAACATGTGATATTCCCCTGTATGATAAGAAACATATGTGATATTCCCCGCATGATAAAAAACATATGTGATATTCCCCGCATGATAAGAAGCATATGTGATATTCCCCCGTATGATAAGAAACAAGCACTAGATTACGGATACAATGATACAGACCACAACACAACGATACAAGAGTCCAGCAACACAAGTTTCATGTCAATGTTTCTCATACATGTATCAAGTCCTCTTGATTGTATATTATGTATACACTATACAAACTTCTTTCTTCTCTCTAATTTGGGTAATGGACTTGCAAACATCTTATTTTTTTCTTGTAAGGACCCAGCCGAGGATGTAAACATCACTGCCTTCAACATCCTCAAGTCTAATGACCACAGTTAACTTACTAACGATTACGATATGAATTCCACATTTACGAAACCTAATGTAAATCTTGGAAATTATGATCAAGCTCCTTTGTCAAAACAATAATGACCATAGGAAAGTGAAGTCAAGTTTTGATTACCTCAGCTCTGAGTTCAATTCCTGGGGTCAGGAGAAGAGAGGTTCAGGTACTTTTCCTTTCACCTGATGCCACTGTTCGACTCGTAGTAGTATATACGTGTTTGGGTGTAAGTCAACTGTGCTGACGTTACATCTTGGAGGAGGGCAATCTGGTCTATAGGAGATCTCTATAAGAACAACAGGATTTCTATTACACTGTCAACAGTGCCTCCGACGCCAGTACACCGTCAACAGTGCCTCCGACGCCAGTACACCGTCAACAGTGCCTCCGACGCCAGTACACCGTCAACAGTGCCTCCGACGCCAGTACACCGTCAACAGTGCCTCCGACGCCAGTACACCGTCAACAGTGCCTCCGACGCCAGTACACCGTCAACAGTGCCTCCGACGCCAGAACACCGTCAACAGTGCCTCCGACGCCAGTACACCGTCAACAGTGCCTCCGACGCCAGTACACCGTCAACAGTGCCTCCCACGCCAGTACACCGTCAACAGTGCCTCCCACGCCAGTACACCGTCAACAGTGCCTCCGACGCCAGTACACCGTCAACAGTGCCTCCGACGCCAGTACACCGTCAACAGTGCCTCCGACGCCAGTACACCGTCAACAGTGCCTCCGACGCCAGTACACCGTCAACAGTGCCTGTGACGAGCAACATAACAAGTCTCCCTTGCGTGACCTGAGGCCACGCCCACTTGATAGACCTGAGGCCACGCCCTCCTGATAGACCTGAGGCCACGCCCACTTGATAGACCTGAGGCCACGCCTTCCTGATAGACCTGAAGCCACGCCCACTTGATAGACCTGAGGCCACGCCCACTTGATAGACGTGGGGCCAAGCCCACTTGATAGACCTGGGGCCACGCCCACTTGATAGACCTGAAGCCACGCCTTCCTGATAGACCTGAGGCCACGCCTACTATATAAGCTTTAAGCAACGCCCACCCATGACACCCCCCCCCCTCCCCTTAGCCACCCCGCCCCCCCCCCAAAGTTATCTCCTCCCTATCTCCCCATTTCTCACGTTGTCACTTTCTTATCTTACTAATTTCTCCAAAGAATCCAAGGACTGGTTTATTCTAATATAAATTAAGATAAAATGAGCTGCCGAGATAAAGATAATTCTTGCTATCATTATTATTATTATTATTACTATTATTACCAGTTATTACAATTACTACCCTGCATCATGGCCTCCTGAACTCTCAGGTATCACCCTATTTTACCCTGGGCTTTTCACCTCGTCAAGGAGCCGCCGATAAAATAAAATAAAAACAAGTATCTTTCTTTCACCACCTGTACTACTATCACCACCGGAGCCCCACACTGGAGACTCACCCGGTACTATCACCACCGGAGCCCCACACTGGAGAGTCACCCGGTACTATCACCACCGGAGCCCCACACTGGAGACTCACCCGGTACTATCACCACCGGAGCCCCACACTGGAGAGTCACCCGGTACTATCACCACCGGAGCCCCACACTGGAGACTCACCCGGTACTATCACCACCGGAGCCCCACACTGGAGACTCACCCGGTACTATCACCATCGGAGCCCCACACTGGAGACTCACCCGGTACTATCACCACCGGAGCCCCACACTGGAGAGTCACCCGGTAATGGACTTAAATGTGGAGACGAGGCTCAACGTCATATTATTGGGGATTGGGTTCAGAACTGTCTCGTTGTCACGTGTCCACACCGTAACTGAGCCACCGTGACTTACCCTCACTCTCCTTGTCTCAGCAAGACCTTCTTCTAGTTCCACTTCTTGTTTCCTGTGCTGGCGTCCGGCCTGAAATTATTTCTCTCTCTTTCCTCTTGAAAATCCTCACCAGGTAAGGTCAAACACGTTCGTCTCACAGACAATAAAGAATAACAAATGACATGGTAATATCAGGTAATGGTTCTACAAAAATATCATCACTCTCCTCTATGAACAATAAGGGAGAGCATCCTCGCCAGCAACCCACTGTGCCTCAGTCACCTCGCCGTCTGGGCCAGGCCTTTTACATGTTTTTTAACACAAGCAAAAAATACCAACACTCTCACCGTGCACTGCGTCAGGCGTACTACATGACTCCATCCACCTCTCAAACATATAATGTTGCCCTCACAACCCTCTGTATCTCACCCGGAAGATGAGCCACTCTGGCTACACAACAAGTCTTCCTGACTGACTTGTTGTGTAGCCAGACAGTCTTGCTGACCAGAAGACTGATCTTCCTGGCCATCACTACTGGCACCATCCACCAGTGGGTCCTCAAATTAACTAGATCTTCCTGCAGCTTCTATATCGTTGCTACATCCACTAATGACAACTCGTGTCCACCATGCACCACTACTACATCAACTCTGGACGCACCACGTCCATCATATATGAACCTGTAATTCCATTACCACAAAATAGTAAACTATATCCTCCCATCGAAACACAAATAACATTCATTACAATAAAATCTTTCCTCACACCTCCATATTGCACGTGCCAGCCTCTACTGTGGGGGGTACTCCCCTACCTGGAGGACCTCTACTGTTGGGGGTACTCCCCTACCTGGAGGACCTCTACTGTGGGGGGTACTCCCCTACCTGGAGGACCTCCACTGTGGGGGGTACTCCCCTACCTGGAGAACCTCCACTGTGGGGGGTACTCCCCTACCTGGAGGACCTCTACCGTAGGGGTACTCCCCTACCTGGACGAATCCACACCGAAAATCTCCGTCCATCGTGGGGGTGTTCCCCCTCAGTCAGCCACTGACCCCGGCCGAGTGAGCACGTGTCGCTCCAGCCTTCGTAATACTAATTCATTTAAACTCATTATATCATTTCATTATTTCCACAAACTATCTAGTCTACATTCATAAACATTATACAAGATCGCTGGACACACGAACTCAGTGCAACAAGCAACATAAGGCAGTTATATCAGCTCTTACCGGGCAATATGGAGACAACGACGGTCGTCGCCCGGCGTCCTAATATATGGCGCTCTGCTAAGTCGCCCACACAACAACTCTCTTTTGTCTGCCACTACTCGGGCTCCTCTCAATCTTGACTTGCGTGAGAAGGGTGACGGGACAGGTGCCAATCAGGCACACCTGCCTACACAATCCTCCTGTAGGATTCACCACCGTGGCTCCTCAGGGCACGACCACCCAACAGGCCCTACGCATTGCCACAATTTAAGAGAATACGTCACCAATCCCCACCCCGACACACACAACTTCCTCACGCCCGAATTCTTCTCCATAAGCCACAAATATCTTTCTTCCTCTGGAGCGACGATGAGCGTCCCTCTCTTCCGACTTCCTCACGACAAGTGACGTCTTAAGACCTTTGAACACGACATGCTCCCGCGGTGACATCATTCGTGCGCACAGAACGTCGCATACAGTCGACCTCTCACCGCCATGTGACTTCTCCAAGTGCTCGTCCGTCACTTGTCTCCTCCTTGGTCACCGCTAATGATGGTTGCTTCCACTATTTAATATTCCTGCCTCTCAACACTATGGAGGACAGAAGAAAATGTATATATGCTGGTTAGCATTGTAAATGTGTGGCCACGTTTGAGGTAGAAAATAATAATAAAAAAAAAACCACTCAGTGTGTGGGGGGCAGAACTACACCATGGGGCTACACTGGGGGTTCATACCAGTTCTTATCTCTCTTATCACATTTGAATAAAAAAATGTATTGTCATTTTTGACAATTGTCATGACAATTGTCAAAACAACGATTTTTGACATTTTTTGTCATTATTGTCAAAAATGATTGTCATTTTGTATTCACGTTCCCTCGGCCTCTGAGGATGTAACATTGTGTCAGCAAAACGCGTCAGGCCAATTCAGAGCGTAAAATAAATTTTTAGAGCAAACTTTAAAAGTGTATAACACTATAAATCAAGAAGTATAAACACGATTCGTACTGAAATCATTCATCTAACCCTTCAAGTCATCTCAATAACACATAATGTATTCACCTAGATGTGTTCAGCTATTTGTGCTTGCGGGGGTTGAGCTCTGGATCCTTCGGTCCGCCTCTCAACTGTCAATCAATCAATTTTGTTTTTTTCCACACACACACCCAGTAAGCAGCCCGTAGCTGCTGTCTAACTCCTAGGTACATATTAACTGCTAGGTGAACTGGGGCATTAGGGTGAAAGAAATTCCCTGGCATCAGCGCGAAAGAAACTCTGCCCATTTGTTTCTGCCTCTGCCGGGGATCGAACCCGGGGCCTTAGGACTAAAACCCAGAGTGCTGTTCACTCAGCCGCGAGGCATCCTGGAGTGTGTGTGTGTGTACTCACCTAGTTGGGCTTGCGAGGGTTGAGCTGTGGCTGTTTGGTCCCGCCTCTCAACTGTCAAACAACTGATGTACAGATTCCTGAGCCTACTGGGCTCTATCATATTTACATCTGAAACTGTGTATGGAGTCAGCCTCCACCACATCACTGCCTAATGCATTCAATCTGTTAACTACTCTGACACTGAAAAAGTTCTGTCAAATGTCTCCGGGGCTCATTTGGGTACTCAGTTTCCACCTGTGTCCCCTTGTTCGCGTACCACCTGTGTTAAACAGTTTATCTTTATCTACCCTGTCAATTCCTCTGATAATTTTATAGGGGAGTGATCATGTCTGCCTTTACTCGTCTGTCTTCCAGTGTCGTGAGGT
>NC_091189.1:15438566-15517698 GCF_040958095.1 Procambarus clarkii
ACCATCACCACCCGGTACACCATCATCACCAGGTACACCATCACCACCCGGTACACCATCATCACCAGGTACACCATCACCACCCGGTACACCATCACCACCCGGTACACCATCACCACCCGGTACACCATCACCACCCGGTACACCATCACCACCAGGTACACCATCACCACCAGGTACACCATCACCACCCGGTACACCATCACCACCCGGTACACCATCACCACCCGGTACACCATCACCACCCGGTACACCATCACCACCAGGTACACCATCACCACCCAGTACACCATCACCACCCGGTACACCATCACCACCCGGTACACCATCATCACCAGGTACACCATCACCACCCGGTACACCATCACCACCCGGTACACCATCACCACCCGGTACACCATCACCACCCGGTACACTATCACCACCCGGTACACCATCACCACCAGGTACACTATCACCACCCGGTACACCATCACCACCCGGTACACCATCACCACCCGGTACACCATCACCACCAGGTACACCATCACCACCCGGTACACCATCACCACCCGGTACACCATCATCACCAGGTACACCATCACCACCCGGTACACCATCATCACCAGGTACACCATCACCACCCGGTACACCATCACCACCCGGTACACCATCACCACCCGGTACACCATCACCACCCGGTACACCATCATCACCAGGTACACCATCACCACCCGGTACACCATCACCACCAGGTACACCATCACCACCCGGTACACCATCACCACCCGGTACACCATCACCACCAGGTACACCATCACCACCCGGTACACCATCACCACCCGGTACACCATCACCACCCGGTACACCATCACCACCCGGTACACCATCACCACCCGGTACACCATCACCACCCGGTACACCCATCATCACCCGGTACACCATCACCACCCGGTACACCCATCATCACCCGGTACACCATCACCACCCGGTACACCATCACCACCCGGTACACCATCACCACCCGGTACACCATCACCACCCGGTACACCATCACCACCCGGTACACCATCACCACCCGGTACACCATCACCACCCGGTACACCATCACCACCCGGTACACCCATCATCACCCGGTACACCATCACCACCCGGTACACCCATCATCACCCGGTACACCATCACCACCCGGTACACCATCACCACCCGGTACACCATCACCACCCGGTACACCATCACCACCCGGTACACCATCACCACCCGGTACACCATCACCACCCGGTACACCATCACCACCCGGTACACCCATCATCACCAGGTACACCATCACCACCCGGTACACCATCACCACCCGGTACACCATCACCACCCGGTACACCATCACCACCCGGTACACCATCACCACCCGGTACACCCATCACCACCCGGTACACCCATCACCACCCGGTACACCATCACCACCCAGTACACCATCACCACCCGGTACACCATCACCACCAGGTACACCATCACCACCCGGTACACCATCACCACCCGGTACACCATCACCACCCGGTACACCATCACCACCCGGTACACCATCACCACCCGGTACACCATCACCACCCGGTACACCCATCATCACCAGGTACACCATCACCACCCGGTACACCATCACCACCCGGTACACCATCACCACCCGGTACACCATCACCACCCGGTACACCATCACCACCCGGTACACCATCACCACCCGGTACACCATCACCACCCGGTACACCATCACCACCCGGTACACCCATCATCACCAGGTACACCATCACCACCCGGTACACCATCACCACCCGGTACACCATCACCACCCGGTACACCCATCATCACCAGGTACACCATCACCACCCGGTACACCATCACCACCAGGTACACCATCACCACCCGGTACACCATCACCACCAGGTACACCATCACCACCCGGTACACCATCACCACCCGGTACACCCATCAGCACCAGGTACACCATCACCACCCGGTACACCATCACCACCCGGTACACCCATCATCACCAGGTACACCATCACCACCCGGTACACCATCACCACCCGGTACACCATCACCACCCGGTACACCATCACCACCAGGTACACCATCACCACCCGGTACACCATCACCACCCGGTACACCATCACCACCAGGTACACCATCACCACCCGGTACACCATCACCACCCGGTACACCATCACCACCAGGTACACCATCACCACCCGGTACACCATCACCACCCGGTACACCATCACCACCAGGTACACCATCACCACCCGGTACACCATCACCACCCGGTACACCCATCACCACCAGGTACACCATCACCACCCGGTACACCATCACCACCCGGTACACCCATCATCACCAGGTACACCATCACCACCCGGCACCCCACCACCCCATCAATCACCATCACTCTCTCACTGGAGTGTCCATACTGAACAAATGCGTCCACCTGCCACCCAATCCCTCCCCCAATCACTCGACCCATTTACCATTCATGGGAACACATTATGAGGAGCCAGCCTTTGGTTTGGGCGGAAGTAATCATGCTTGACCCACACGTTTCTTAGCAACACGTCATCACACCAAACTAACGTGTTAAACTATGCAAATTTATGCTAATCAATATGTGTATTTTTGTTATTATTGGTACTGTTGGTGTGTTGAGGTGGTTGTGGTGTGTTGTGGTGGTGTGTTGTGTTGTGGTGGTGTGGTGATGGTGTGTTGTTATGGTGTGTTGAGGTGGTTGTGGTGTGTTGTGGTGGTTGTGGTGTGTTGTTATGGTGTGTTGAGGTGGTTGTGGTGTGTTGTGGTGGTTGTGGTGTGTTGTGGTGGTGGTGTGGTGATGGTGTGTTGTGGTGGTGGTGTGGTGATGGTGTGTTGTGGTGGTGGTGTGGTGATGGTGTGTTGTGGTGGTTGTGGTGTGTTGTGGTGGTGGTGTGGTGATGGTGTGTTGTGGTGGTGGTGTGGTGATGGTGTGTTGTGGTGGTTGTGGTGTGTTGTGGTGGTGTGTTGTGTTGTGGTGGTTGTGGTGTGTTGTTGTGGTGGTGTGGTGATGGTGTGTTGTTATGGTGTGTTGAGGAGGTTGTGGTGTGTTGTGGTGGTTGTGGTGTGTTATGGTGGTTGTGGTGTGGTGATGGTGTGTTGTGGTGGTGTTGTGGTGATGGTGTGTTGTTATGGTGTGTGGTGGTGGTTGTGGTGTGTTGTGGTGGTGGTGTGTTGTGGTGGTGGTGTGGTGATGGTGTGTTGTGGTGGTGGTGTGGTGATGGTGTGTTGTTATATGGTGTGTTGTGGTGTGTTGTGGTGGTTGTGGTGTGTTGTGGTGGTTGTGGTGGTTGTGGTGTGGTGATTGTGTGTAGTTATGGTGTGTTGTGGTGGTGTGTTGTGGCGGTGGTGTGGTGATGGTGTGTTGTGGTGGTGGTGTGGTGATGGTGTGTTGTGGTGGTTGTGGTGTGTTGTGGTAGTTGTGGTGTGTTGTGGTGGTGGTGTGTTGTGGTGGTGGTGTGTTGTGGTGGTGGTGTGTTGTGGTGGTGGTGTGGTGATGGTGTGTTGTGGTGGTGGTGTGGTGATGGTGTGTTGTTATGGTGTGTTGTGGTGTGTTGTGGTGGTTGTGGTGTGTTGTGGTGGTTTTGGTGGTTGTGGTGTGGTGATTGTGTGTAGTTATGGTGTGTTGTGGTGGTGTGGTGATGGTGTGTTGTGGTGGTGGTGTGGTGATGGTGTGTTGTGGTGGTGGTGTGGTGATGGTGTGTTGTGGTGGTGGTGTGGTGATGGTGTGTTGTGGTGGTGGTGTGGTGATGGTGTGTTGTACTCACCTAGTTGTGTTTGCGGGAGTTGAGCTCTGACTCTTTGGTCCCGCCAGACCAAAGTTGTGGTGGTTGTGGTGTGTTGTGGTGGTTGTGGTGTATTGTGGTGGTGGTGTGTTGTGGTGGTGGTGTGTTGTGGTGGTGGTGTGTTGTGGTGGTGGTGGTGAGTAACCATGTCCCCCCCCCCCCCTGGCGTGAGTAAGTTACCACCACGCTCCACCACCAGGCTGAGGAGCGACCCCTGACATTTGCCACTCGCCATAGTCTGAGGTAATGTTTACCTCCTTTATATAAATTAGTTCCTTACACCGCCGCCACAGCTCCTGACAAGCGGTGAAGTATTGATGACGCTTTTATAATGGCTCAGCGAGGCTTTTTTCACTCCAGCCTGTGCTTGTCTCAACCTTTTGTAAATGTGTTGATTTTCAAAATTGATCGCGATGCAGAATTTGTTTATTATATTTTGGGATTCCATTAGAAATTAGTGAGGCTAAGGAAATATTCAACAGGTCTCAGGCCGCAACTGTAAAGAATATTGCTGCAAAAAATGTAATTATGTCAACAGTGTTGTTTGATAAATAAAACAGTACATACATATTTTTATCGTGAATTAAAATTTTTGACAAGTAAGAAATCTATTATATGCCTCAACCCATACAACCAAAATCACCTGTGTCTCTTCACAGAGACACTCAACCAACATCACATAGCACACTATGCAGCCAAATCTACACCACCCAACCTACACAACACAATCCAACCCAGCACACGCCCCATCACTCAACCCACAACTCCCACTCATCTCATGACAAGCAGTCCGCCCCCGCTACATGTATAAGGAACAAGTATTGCCTCTAAGTTACGACAGGATCTGAGCCAATGGAGGTCCGTATAATACTTAGATCATTTGAATTTTCTCTAAATGCCAACATTATTTCAGCAAAGTAAAAGCCCGCTTTACAAACTTGTTAGTGTTATACTTCAAGATGATAAGTGTTCAAACAAGATATGGACAGACTGCATATTACGCGATAGTAAAAAAAAATTCAACACTTTTCTGCAAACGAATTCCAAATTTGGTGAGGAACAACTGAGGAAGAAAGGAGAGAAAGAACCAGTGAGAGGGAAGATATCAAAGTAAGAGAGAGGTATCAAACGGAGAGCCACAATGTCTACTGATGACTGAGAACTAAGGAGACGACTGAGGAGGAATGTGATAATCTTTAGGGGTGACCTTGACACACTCCACAAGTGGGCTGAAAAATGGCTATTGAACTTTAACCCACACAAATGCGAAGTCATAATAAAAAAGGAGTGAAATAACGCGAACAACCGCACAGGATGAATGAGGATACAGATTCCTACATACGAAACCTGTACATCTTTCTACAATCATGACGGTTTTATTTACATTTATTAAACAATTTGCAGGCTTCGAAACTTCACAGCCTCGTAGCGCTTCGGAGCTCATAAACGGTTTATTAAATGTGAACAAATCCGCCATGACTGAAGATGTACAGGTTTCGAAAGTGGTTGTGTAAATAATTGATGAAGCCTGGAAATGGAATGGGTCTTAGGACATAAAACAAACTTTGTTCCTAATTGAGGGTACTGAGCTAAGAGGAAAGACACAGGGAACTGGCCTTCACCACAATGAAGGAGAGGAGGAATAGAGGAGACATGATAACAACATATAAGATTCTCAGGAGATTAGACAGAGAAGCAACGTTCACAGGGAGGAACACTGGAGCACGAGGGCACAGAAGGACGCTAGCGACACATTAGGGGCCTCGTAGCCTGGTGGATAGCGCGCAGGACTCGTAATTCTGTGGCGCGGGTTCGATTCCCGCATGAGGCAGAAACAAATGGGCAAAGTTTCTTTCACCCTGAATGCCCCTGTTACCTAGCAGTAAATAGGTACCTGGGAGTTAGTCAGCTGTCACGGGCTGCTTCCTGGGGTGTGTGTGTGTGTGGTGTGAAAAAAAAAGTAGTTAGTGTAGTTAGTAAACAGTTGATTGACAGTTGAGAGGCGGGCCGAAAGAGCAAAGCTCAACCCCCGCAAACACAACTAGGTGAATACATTCAGGTCACAAGGCTATCATAAATAACTTATTCAGGGGTCAGAGTTGTTATAAATAGCATGATCTAGATGAAACAGATGAAAGCTAAATTCACTTTTATACATTACACAATGCCTGAGAGGCAGGTGTTGATGCTTGGCCCCAGCAAGCACATCTAGGTGGCTTCAGCCCAACCCAGTTCAAGCCACCTAAGCCACCGCACATAAGTCAGCATGTGTAGCTCGCACCACCCAAACATAGGGCTTGTGTGAGCCAGGCACGGTTTGTGAGACTAAAGTTTGTGTTCCCTCTGCTTCACACTCAAAAACCCTCTCAGCTGTCTTCAGTAAAATGATCCTTCGTAGATAGTCTCTTTGACACACACACACACACACACACACACACACACACACACACACACACACACACACACACACACACACACACACACACACACACACACACACAATAAATACATTAAATAAGTCACATTCAGGTATCCGGTGGGTGTAGAAGAAAATAAGTGGCTTCCGGAGACCCCTTTATTAACCATTTGTTCCTGGTCACTTCCCTTACCCCCCCATAACCCCCCCCCTCTTTGACCACCACCACCACCCCCCCATCATCTGACACCACCCCCCCTTCCCTTTGGACCACAACTCCACCCTACCACTTAAACCCCTGATGGCTACTATTTAATTATCACTTGGTCATTACAATTTTGCCCCAAATTATACACCCACCGGGGCCGAATTAGCACCAGCAAATAACCACCAACTACCACAACCTCAAATTTACAAAGATTCAACTGATTTTTGCTTCAAGTATTGACTTCGTTTTCTGTTGTTAGGCGACGATCCTGCTCGTGTGTGAGTTGTTTATAGCCGGTAACTTCACTCTTGTTAGCTGATTACCTGCTGATTGTTAGCTGACTACCTGCTGATTGTTAGCTGACTACCTGCTGATTGCTAGCTGACTACCTGCTGATTGTTAGCTGACTACCTGCTGATTGTTAGCTGACTACCTGCTGATTGCTAGCTGACTACCTGCTGATTGCTAGCTGACTACCTGCTGATTGTTAGCTGACTACCTGCTGATTGTTAGCTATCTACCTGTTGATTGTTAGCTGACGACCTGCTGATTGTTAGCTGTCTACCTTCTGATTGTTAGCTGTCTACCTGCTGATTGTTAGCTGACTACCTGCTGATTGTTAGCTGACTACCTGCTGATTGTTAGCTGACTACCTGCTGATTGTTAGCTGTCTATCTGCTGATTGTTAGCTGACTACCTGCTGATTGTTAGCTGACTACCTGCTGATTGTTAGCTGTCTACCTGCTGATTGTTAGCTGTCTACCTGCTGATTGTTAGCTGACTACCTGCTGATTGTTAGCTGACTACCTGCTGATTGTTAGCTGACTACCTGCTGATTGTTAGCTGACTACCTGCTGATTGTTAGCTGTCTACCTGCTGATTGTTAGCTGTCTACCTGCTGATTGTTAGCTGACTACCTGCTGATTGTTAGCTGACTACCTGCTGATTGTTAGCTGACTACCTGCTGATTGTTAGCTGTCTACCTGCTGATTGTTAGCTGACTACCTGCTGATTGTTAGCTGACTACCTGCTGATTGTTAGCTGTCTACCTGCTGATTGTTAGCTGACTACCTGCTGATTGTTAGCTATCTGCTGATTGTTAGCTGACTACCTCCTGAGTGTTAGCTGACATTTCACTACTGCTAAGAATGTGACGTTTGTCTGGTATACAGAATTTGACTCGCATCGTTGGAGTGTGGTGACTGTTAAGGCTTATTACATGTGTTGCGAGTTTCAGTATCTTATCTTCTTGAGGTTATCTTGAGATGATTTCGGGGATTTAGTGTCCCCGCGGCCCGGTCCTCGACCAGGCCTCCACCCCCAGGAAGCAGCCCGTGACCGGCCCGTATATTGAAAGTGATGGCTAAATGTTGAACTTATTATCTTCCTGTTATAGTAACAGTCTTCATGTTAGTATCGTGATACAGGTTATACAACTGGCAGTGATACAGGTTATACAACTGGCAGTGATACAGGTTATACAACTGGCAGTGATACAGGCTATACAACTGGCAATGATACAGAGGCTATACAACTGGCAGTGATACAGGTTATACAACTGGCAGTGATACATGCTATACAACTGGCAGTGATACAGGCTATACAACTGACAATGATACATGCTATACAACTGACAATGATACAGGCTATACAACTGACAATGATACAGAAGCTATACAACTGGCAGTGATACAGTCTATACAACTGGCAATAATACAGGCTATACAACTGGCAGTGATACAGTCTATACAACTGGCAATAATACAGGCTATACAACTGGCAGTGATACAGGCTATACAACTGGCAATAATACAGGCTATACAACTGGCAGTGATACAGAAGCTATACAACTGGCAATGATACAGAAGCTATGCAACTGGCAATAATACAGACTATACAACTGGACAGATACAAGTTAGTCAACTAACAGAGTCCTCAGGCCAAGGTTATCACACACTGATAGGTTGATGTTACCCATGCACCAGATCAGTCCTTATATCCTACTCTTCCTCTCCAGACACTCCTTGTTCCAAGTGATATTATTCTTATACTAAAGGATGCAACCCTGATACTTACTGAGACCTTGCTAGGTCTGTGGGGTTTACCCTCACGGGCTCACCATAGCCCGTGCTACTTGGAACTTTTTGTTCCAAGTAGCAAATCTTAAACAACAACAACTCGCTATAAAATCAGGCTGGGTGTGTGATTTTGTCATATAGAAAATAGAAAATGAGCCATTTTCAAATTATTATCTTCCAGGAAGCAGTGGAGAGGCCGATGATGCATATATGAAGGTCGTTACAAATGTAAGACGATTTGTTTATACCATTTTGTGTTTCCTTTTTAAACCTACCTAACCTAATCTAAAATAATTCTAATCTAACATAACATAATCTAATTTAAGCTAATCTAATATACTCTATTCAAATTTAATCTAATCTATCCTACCCTAACATAAATAAATCTAACCTTACCTAGAACAACATAGTCCACCCTAAACAAACGCTCTATTATAAAGTTTAAACAATAAACTGTTAGTGAAATAAAATCAATAATAATAAACAATAGTAATAATAAGAAAATAATAATAATAATAATAATAATAATAGATAATAATAATAATAATAATAATAATAATAATGGAGAAACTAGCTACAATACCGTAGTGATCAAATAAAGGCGAATACAAGACTCAATGCATGTTTAAGTGTATTATTAAACCTAATTTCCGGATGAACCTCCATCCTTTATCAAGGTGGTGTAAGCACACTGTTTACACCTGTGATAAAGGGTGTAGATTCAGCCGAATATTTTGATTAATAATTAATAATACACCTCCATATGTATTGGATATTTTCTACACCCGTCAATAATAATAATAAAAAAAATAATAAATCACTCAAGAGTAATAATACCTGATAATTAACATTTTAACAAGAATATTTACATAAATTGTGTACATCTATGAAATACTGAGCTTTGGTGAGTTATGGAAGTGCGATATATATTTTTTTTAAGTTATATATTAACAGTAATATAATTGATACCTTCTGGGGAGTCACGAGGGACAGCTGTTGTGAGTAGGGATTTATGAGATCATTTATCAACGAGCAGCATTTGCTTTGATTTAATGCCGCCAAATCTTTGTGGTGTCTGAAGATTGATATTTTTAAACGCAATTGGAATTATTTGCATCCAAGGGAGAACTGTGAGTGTGGGGGGATGTCTAGGTGCTGCGGGGGGATGTGTAGGTGCTGTGGGGGAATGTGTGGGTTGTGGGGGAATGTGTGGGTTGTGGGGGAATGAAGGAATTAAATCACATTAAATTCGAGTTGCTGAAATAGAACAGTTTACCTAAACATAAAACAGGTTTGACGCAGTCCCTGTTGAACACTACACAGGGAGGCGGACACAGGTGTGATGATTGTTGCTAGTTTATTGTGCGCCTCATACTCATCCTGTGAGCGGTAGCGCAAAAAGGATTACAAAGGGCACAAATGGTCTTTTTAAGACCTCAACGGAGATTATTACATTAACAAATTCATCTATCCTTCACACCTTATAATTCTATTTCAAGAGCTATATATCTACATCACATCCTTATGGATTAATGGTAGGTCTTATCGCTAATACATAATTGTTTGAGCAATGGAGATATTACAGTCATTGGGGAGCTGCTGTTTGTTATTATTAGTCTTCACAATACACTACTTGTTTCTTAATTTCATATGTCGTTTATCTACTGGAACCGAAACATGGATACAGTGCAAATATTTCAGGTATTTTATCCTTAGTAATAATAAGATAGTTTGCCATTTCATACAACGTGAGTTTAGATTTATCTCTAAATGGCTCAATTTTACTACAGTCCAAGATATAATGTTCGAGTGTGTGTCCCTGTCTTCGTGTGTGTGTCCCTGTCTTCGTGATTTCTGATTTCTTTAAATTCATCCAAGAGTTCTCGTCCAATGACACAGGGATCTTAAAGTTCCTGGGAGCACTTGTCAGTAATAACCCTTACATGTACTCTACCTTGGTGGCTAATCTTGGCACAAGGGTGAAAAATTAATCGTGTGTAGTCACTTCCGTAAGAAGGTGATCATTAAGAATTAAAGCTCTTTAAAGCCTGCGTCCCGTCCAAGTCAGGCACTAACTACAACTATGTAATTCCTGAAAGCCACAAGATGATTCTTGTTTAATTCGTGTTATTAATTAGGGCGACTTGTCTTGCATGACTGGGGCCCGATATTTTTATTGCTGGTGATGGGAGCATCACTTTGTTGGCCAATATGGCCGGTGCCAACTGATATTAGAGGATGTTGGCCAGTTAGTGCAGCTTGGCAAGATTTACAACCTCTTTCTTGTGGAGGTCGAGGATGGGAAAGTCTCACTTACACAGTGGTGGTGTTGCTCACGGTTCCCTTTCGAGGTGGTGGTGACATTGACTGTCTGACAGGTGGTGGTGGTGACATAAAGTGCCTCGGGAGATGATGGTGATACTGACAGTGTGGCAGGGATGGTGGCGAGATATTTTGACACACTGTGTTTAGTCTGGTGTTAGTTTAAGGCCAATCGATCCTTGGAAGGTTACAGCCACCTCCGCACCAGCTTACTTACTGGCAAACAAACAAACGAGTATGCTTCAGTTTACATAGACGCCGAGAAAAGGAGTATACCTTTCGGTATATAAATCCCATGTCAACATACACAACTGTTATCATGAAGGTCCCCTGAAGGCCGCCGCCTCCTTACCTAGAGCTGTGATACATTGTTTCATAACTCGGAAGTCTTCAGGTACCTTCAAGACATCTTCCTTAAGCTGTCTGACGTAAAGTTCAGAGCAAAGTTTGAGGAAAATAATAGTCATTTTTTATACTTTGGAGGCGTAAGCAACCAGAAAATATCACTACCTAAGAGAAATGTTACATAGTATGATCAGACCAGAATTATTGAGAGACCCTCTTGCATGAAGCTATTTCTTTAGTAGAAGCTTGGAAGTAAATGTGAACTATAGTTAATATAGTTTGAGGTGGGGGAGTGAATGGGAGGATATGGTGGAGGGGGGGGGGGTGTGGGAAAGGTAATAAGGGGGGGGGGGCATTGATGTGTTGGAGGAGGTAGACGGATGGGGGAGGGAGGGAGGGAGGGGGAGTTACCGGATGGTGTTAATTACCATTACTGTCCCTGGGGTTGGCTGTCAGGGGTAGGGGGGGGGGGGAAGCATTCGTACGGTGGGGGAGGGAGGGAAGAGTGGGGGAAAGAAAGGTAGTTAGGCCAAGGAAAAAACGAGGAATAGGGAGAGGTAGAGCCATTTCCAAGAGACACAAAAGGGGGGAAGAAGGGGGCGGTGGGCCCCTGGGACCTCCCCCTCTCACGCCCCATAACTCCACCAGTCGTAATTGCCAGAAATCATGCACTCCAACCAACCAGGGCAGAAGAAAATGGTCGCCGTTATTTAACCGAGGTGGGGGGAGGGGAGGGGTATATGGGGGAGGGGGGGCATTGGAGAGGTATATGGGGGAGGGGGGGCGTTGGAGGGGTATATAGGAGGGGGGGGGACGGAGTCTCGTCAATCGATCCCCGATGGCGCACGACGGCCCCCTGTAAGGTTCCTCCCCCCCCCCACCACCTGTGCCCCCACCTGTCCATACCTTCCCCACTCTCCCTACACCTGCCTACTTGCAGGACCCCCCCAGGCACCCCACCTGGCACCCCTCGACCCATCCCCCCCCTCCAAAGAATGGATGGGGTTTGTTGACCTAATATATGATTGCTGTATCACAAGACTGTATCACAAGACTGTATCACAAGGATGTATCAAATGGATGTATAACAAGGATGCATCACATGAATGTATCACAAGCCTGCATCACATGGATGTATCACATGGATGTATCACATGATGTATCAGGTAACTGAAGGTTCTGAAGTGTTCAGTAACTTATCCCAGCAGATGGTGAAGTGATAGATGTCAAGGGAAGGGAACTATCAGGCGAAAGCATCAAGCCATTACGACTGTATAGCACTTGGAAGGGATTTGGATTTGGGATGGGACGGGGGGAAGGAATGGTGCCCAACCTCTTGGAACTGGTGTACAGCTTCCTGGGCCTATTAGGCTTCATCTTTATCATCATTTGAAACTGTGTATGGAGTCAGTCTCCACCATATCATTGCCTAATTCATTCCATTATTAACTACTCTGACACTGACAAAATTCTTTCTAATGTCTCTTTGGTTCTTTTGGATACTCAGTTTTCACCTGTGTCCCCTTGTTCGTGTTCCTCCCGTGATAAATAGTTTGTGTCAATTCCTGTGATATTCTGAATTCTGAAGAAATTCTGAAGAGAAATCATGTCTCCGCTGACTCTCCTGTCTTCCAGTGACTTGAGGTCACTGGAGACACAGTAGCATTTCCTCGTAACTCATATCTCTCAGTTGAGAGGCTAGTCTAGTGATATATCTTTGAACTTTCCCTAACATAATCTTGTGTTTGACTTAATATGGACTCCATGCTAGAGCCACATACTCTATGATTGTTCTGACATATGTGTTGTACAAGGTTATGAATGATTCCTTACGCAAGTTTCTAAATGCAGTTCTTATGTTGGCCAACCTGGCATGTGCCGCTGATGATACGGGACTGATCAAGGACTCCTCTTGATATGGGTTTCGGGGGACAGGTCTGGCGTGATATCGTGGTTGTCTTCATGTACGCCTGTATGGCACCTTCTATCTTAAACTAAATTAATTTGAAAAAGTGAATAATTTAGCTTATACAAAAACTGATTCGCTTTGACATCTAAATTTCTAAAGTTATGCTTCAGTAAATATGAAAATAATGACAATAACATAAGTTGTTCCTTTTAAATATACTGCGACTTATCCTGCATGTTTCACTCAAGTTTATATTTTTTAATAAGGGAATAACATTTATTTGTGACTTAGAAAATCAAAATAACTGATAAATATTATATAAAAAGTAAATATAGTTGGAGGGAATGGTGGGGCCGGTGTCGCCGCCTCCCGGTGCGACCGTAGCCTGAGGCCTCAGACTGTGTTGGGAATATTCTGTAAAACACAAATGATCTTTTACATCACTTGCTTTCACTTTACACTTATTTCCTCCTTCTTCCATTTGTCATTCTTCCATGACCACATACCTTGTTGGTTCGTACATCTCTCTCTCTTACACTATCGCACGCACGCACTCTGGTCTCTCTCTCTCTCTCTCGCTCTCTCTCTCTCTCTCTCTCTCTCTCTCTCTCTCTCTCTCTCTCTCTCTCTCTCTCTCTCTCTCTCTCTCTCTCTCTCTGTCAGGAAGACGTGTACCTCGTCCCGTTCCGGTGGCTGGGTGTGGTGCTGGACGGGGTGTTATCAAAGTGAGGACTGACCACTCACGATGTGTAAAACATCAGTCCCTAAATCAGTAAATCTCCAGCATATATATATACACACACATATATATATATATATATATATATATATATATATATATATGTGTGTATATCACGAAAATAAACACGTGATTAAGAATGTGACAATGTCAGACCACGGAGGAAAAATGAAACAGGAAATTTCCTTAAGTACTTTCGTATATTAACCTAAATATTTGACCTTCTGAAGATGTATTTAATATACGAAAGTACTTAAGGAAATTTCCTGTTTCATTTTTCCTCCGTGGTCTGACATTGTCATATATATATATATATATATATATATATATATATATATATATATATATATATATATATATATATATATATATATATATATATATATATATATATATATATATATATATATATATATAGTATATTTTGGTAGCAGTCTTTCCTGTAGACATATATTATTAAATATGACCGAAAAAGTAAGATTAATAATTCTAACACGAATTTTCTCAATCTTTCGTACATTACGCTTCACTGTTGGAGGTAAATCAAAAATCAATTCTCCAAAATTCATTTTTATTTCTAGTCTGACGCGACACGGACGCGTTTCGTAAAGCTTATTACATTTTCAAAGACTTTAGTTCACAAATACACAACTGATTAGAACTTACGTATCTCCGATTTTATATCTACATTTTGAGTGAGGTGGGAGGGGTGATGTGGCATTAACACAAGACAGAACAAGAGGGGATATTAATAGGGTATTAAAAGTATCAACACAAGACAGAACACAAACAATGGGTATTGAATAGAAGTGTTTGTAGAAAGCCTATTGGTCCATATTTCTTGATGCTTCTATATTGGAGCGGAGTCTTGAGGTGGGTAGAATATAGTTGTGCAATAATTGGCTGTTAATTGCTGGTGTTGACTTCTTGATGTGTAGTGCCTCGCAAACGTCAAGCCGCCTGCTATCGCTGTATCTATCGATGATTTCTGTGTTGTTTACTAGGATTTCTCTGGCGATGGTTTGGTTGTGGGAAGAGATTATATGTTCCTTAATGGAGCCCTGTTGCTTATGCATCGTTAAACGCCTAGAAAGAGATGTTGTTGTCTTGCCTATATACTGGGTTTTTTGGAGCTTACAGTCCCCAAGTGGGCATTTGAAGGCATAGACGACGTTAGTCTCTTTTAAAGCGTTCTGTTTTGTGTCTGGAGAGTTTCTCATGAGAAGGCTGGCCGTTTTTCTGGTTTTATAGTAAATCGTCAGTTGTATCCTCTGATTTTTGTCTGTAGGGATAACGTTTCTATTAACAATATCTTTCAGGACCCTTTCCTCCGTTTTATGAGCTGTGGAAAAGAAGTTCCTGTAAAATAGTCTAATAGGGGGTATAGGTGTTGTGTTAGTTGTCTCTTCAGAGGTTGCAGGGCTTTTCACTTTCCTTCTTATGATGTCTTCGATGAAACCATTGGAGAAGCCGTTATTGACTAGGACCTGCCTTACCCTACAGAGTTCTTCGTCGACTTGCTTCCATTCTGAGCTGTGGCTGAGAGCACGGTCGACATATGCGTTAACAACACTCCTCTTGTACCTGTCAGGGCAGTCGCTGTTGGCATTTAGGCACATTCCTATGTTTGTTTCCTTAGTGTAGACTGCAGTGTGGAAACCTCCGCCCTTTTCCATGACTGTTACATCTAGAAAGGGCAGCTTCCCATCCTTCATGGTTTCATCGAAGACATCATAAGAAGGAAAGTGAAAAGCCATGCAACCTCTGAAGAGACAACTAACACAACACCTATACCCCCTATTAGACTATTTTACAGGAACTTCTTTTCCACAGCTCATAAAACGGAGGAAAGGGTCCTGAAAGATATTGTTAATAGAAACGTTATCCCTACAGACAAAAATCAGAGGATACAACTGACGATTTACTATAAAACCAGAAAAACGGCCAGCCTTCTCATGAGAAACTCTCCAGACACAAAACAGAACGCTTTAAAAGAGACTAACGTCGTCTATGCCTTCAAATGCCCACTTGGGGACTGTAAGCTCCAAAAAACCCAGTATATAGGCAAGACAACAACATCTCTTTCTAGGCGTTTAACGATGCATAAGCAACAGGGCTCCATTAAGGAACATATAATCTCTTCCCACAACCAAACCATCGCCAGAGAAATCCTAGTAAACACAGAAATCATCGATAGATACAGCGATAGCAGGCGGCTTGACGTTTGCGAGGCACTACACATCAAGAAGTCAACACCAGCAATCAACAGCCAATTATTGCACAACTATATTCTACCCACCTCAAGACTCCGCTCCAATATAGAAGCATCAAGAAATATGGACCAATAGGCTTTCTACAAACACTTCTATTCAATACCCATTGTTTGTGTTCTGTCTTGTGTTGATACTTTTAATACCCTATTAATATCCCCTCTTGTTCTGTCTTGTGTTAATGCCACATCACCCCTCCCACCTCACTCAAAATGTAGATATAAAATCGGAGATACGTAAGTTCTAATCAGTTGTGTATTTGTGAACTAAAGTCTTTGAAAATGTAATAAGTTTTACGAAACGCGCCCGTGTCGCGTCAGACTAGAAATAAAAATGAATTTTGGAGAATTGATTTTTGATTTACCTCCAACAGTGAAGCGTAATGTACGAAAGATTGAGAAAATTCGTGTTAGAATTATTAATCTTACTTTTTCGGTCATATTTAATAATATATGTCTACAGGAAAGACTGCTACCAAAATATACTAATATTAAAGCGCACGACCCAGCAGCAAGGAATCAAGCCTTCACGATAAAATATCGCCAGGATCTGATTCGTGATCAGATATACAAGGCAGAGAATGAAATCAAAGACAACAAAACACAACTACTTCATGCTACAAACGAGTGGAGAAATAGCAACATCGACCATAGTATCCGTACCCGCATTGAACAACACCTCGACATCCTCACAGACCAACATCACCTCAGCACTGAAACAAGGATTATCAAGAAACTAACAACATTATATGGAGGACCCATGGCAATTCCACGACCAAGAGATGGCTTCCTGAACCTTGCAGGAATTAACCTCACTGAGGACCAAGTCACTCTCCTAAATCTGGGCATAAACTGTCATGTTATGTCCAGACCGAGTGAGATGGCCCGGAAAGTAGAGTTGGAAATTCTGTTGGACGACATATTCGACCTCGAGACACAAAAGAAGGTCACTACCAAAGATACCTTACAAGCAGAACTTATTGCAGAAGGAGGAAAGAATCGAGGCAACTACAGAAGCACCATACTGTCCCCCGAGCTTAAAGCGGCAGCTAAAAGCCTTCGTGAGAACAAGGAGATAGTTGTCAGGAGAGGTGACAAGTCGCCAATATATGTCATTCTTAAAAAAGACGAATATCTGGCGAAAATTAACATCATACTCTCTGACCAAACTAAGTTCCAAAGGGTAACGAAGGACACTACAGCCGAATTAAAAGCAAAGGTCAACAAACTGATCGAAACTGTGAACGCCAAGAAATCCGGACTCCACCTGCCAAAGATCATTGGGGAATATAAACCTGGATATGCGTATGGAAATGTCAAGACGCACAAGCCTGGAAACCCACTTCGGCCAATCATTAGCCAGATACCCACACCCACGTACAGACTGGCGAAGCGACTCAACGGCCTGCTGACTCCTTATGTTCCTTGCGCCTTCAGCCTGAAGTCTCCAAAGGAATTTGTTGACTTACTGCGGGGCACACGGGCCACAGGGATAAGAGCCTCGTTGGACGTAGAATCGCTGTTTACCAACGTACCTGTGGACGAGACAATCGGAATGATAGCCGACAGAGTGTATCTGTACTCCTCTTGACATGCCAGAAAATATTCTGAGGAAACTACTCCAAGCTTGTACTAAAGAGGCACCCTTCTTGAGCCCGGATGGGCACATGTATAAGCAAGTAGATGGGGTCGCCATGGGTTCTCCCCTAGGTGTCCTGTTTGCAAACTTCTACATGGGTACCATCGAGCAAAAAGTCTTAGTCGACATGAACTTGAAACCGGCCATATACTGCAGGTATGTTGACGACATTTTTACACAGGTACCTGATGTCAGACATCTGCAGGAACTGAAGGAGGCATTTGAGCAGAGTTCCGTGCTGCGTTTCACTTACGAGATGGAAAAGGATGGGAAGCTGCCCTTTCTAGATGTAACAGTCATGGAAAAGGGCGGAGGTTTCCACACTGCAGTCTACACTAAGGAAACAAACATAGGAATGTGCCTAAATGCCAACAGCGACTGCCCTGACAGGTACAAGAGGAGTGTTGTTAACGCATATGTCGACCGTGCTCTCAGCCACAGCTCAGAATGGAAGCAAGTCGACGAAGAACTCTGTAGGGTAAGGCAGGTCCTAGTCAATAACGGCTTCTCCAATGGTTTCATCGAAGACATCATAAGAAGGAAAGTGAAAAGCCATGCAACCTCTGAAGAGACAACTAATTACACAACACCTATACCCCCTATTAGACTATTTTACAGGAACTTCTTTTCCACAGCTCATAAAACGGAGGAAAGGGTCCTGAAAGATATTGTTAATAGAAACGTTATCCCTACAGACAAAAATCAGAGGATACAACTGACGATTTACTATAAAACCAGAAAAACGGCCAGCCTTCTCATGAGAAACTCTCCAGACACAAAACAGAACGCTTTAAAAGAGACTAACGTCGTCTATGCCTTCAAATGCCCACTTGGGGACTGTAAGCTCCAAAAAACCCAGTATATAGGCAAGACAACAACATCTCTTTCTAGGCGTTTAACGATGCATAAGCAACAGGGCTCCATTAAGGAACATATAATCTCTTCCCAAAACCAAACCATCGCCAGAGAAATCCTAGTAAACAACACAGAAATCATCGATAGATACAGCGATAGCAGGCGGCTTGACGTTTGCGAGGCACTACACATCAAGAAGTCAACACCAGCAATCAACAGCCAATTATTGCACAACTATATTCTACCCACCTCAAGACTCCGCTCCAATATAGAAGCATCAAGAAATATGGACCAATAGGCTTTCTACAAACACTTCTATTCAATACCCATTGTTTGTGTTCTGTCTTGTGTTGATACTTTTAATACCCTATTAATATCCCCTCTTGTTCTGTCTTGTGTTAATGCAACATCACCCCTCCCACCTCACTCAAAATGTAGATATAAAATCGGAGATACGTAAGTTCTAATCAGTTGTGTATTTGTGAACTAAAGTCTTTGAAAATGTAATAAGTTTTACGAAACGCGCCCGTGTCGCGTCAGACTAGAAATAAAAATGAATTTTGGAGAATTGATTTTTGATTTACCTCCAACAGTGAAGCGTAATGTACGAAAGATTGAGAAAATTCGTGTTAGAATTATTAATCTTACTTTTTCGGTCATATTTAATAATATATATATATATATATATATATATATATATATATATATATATATATATATATATATATTTATATATATATATATATATATATATATATATATATATATATATTTATATATATATATATATATATATATATATATATATATATATATATATATATATATATATATATATATATATATATATATATATATATAAACCGCCGCAGTCCAGGAACATTGCCCAAGCATTCTCCCGTTTGTGTCAGCAGGCTACAGCAAAGACTCAACCCTCCTGTTTGGCAAACATGAAGTCACCTCATCAGAGGGAATTCAACAGGGAGACCCACTTGCACCCTTCCTCTTTTGCATAGCGGTTCGAGAAATTACAACCAGACTGTACAGTGAGCTCAACATCTGGTTCCTGGATGATGGTACTCTGGCAGGCATAAGATTCCCTGATGGAAGACCTGCAGCTGGTGAAGACACGGGGGGAGACCATGGGTCTCGTTCTTAACCCCTCCAAGTGCGAAATTATTGCAACCAGTGAAGTAATCATTAGAGCAGTGAAATGAGTTTTACCAGAAGCCTCAGTCATTAAACCCACCGACAGCACACTACTTGGAGCACCTCTGGGCCACAATGCCATTGCTGCAGTCCTTGACGAAAAGTTTAACAACCTAAAGAGGATGGAAGCGAGAATAGGGGACTAGGACTCCCATGATGCCCTCTACCTTCTCACAAAGTGCCTTTCCTTGCCCAGGCTAACATACTTCTTAATAAGGTGTGCACCCGCTTTTGGCAACCCACTTCTAAATCAATATGATGAGCTCCTCAGGTCAATATTCAGGAAGGCGCTCAACCTAGATTCAGATGACAGTCAGTGGGACCAAGCAACACTACCAGTGAGATTTGGGGGGATAGGCATACGAAAGGCAACTGAGGTAGCACTTCCAGCATTCTTATCCTCATGTACAGCAGCCAACGAATTGGTAGGGCAGATCCTACCAGAGCGTATGAGAGAGACAGCGGGAACTCATGATCAAACGTTCATCGAAGCAGCCAGACAATGGGACACCATTGCACACCCTCAACCCCGACCACAAGTCCCCAAAGACCACAAGCAGGCCCACTGGGATAGCCCCATAATGGAAAAGACTGTCACAGCAATAATTGACAACGCTGATGCTGAAAACAAAGCCCGCCTCCTAGCGGTAACAGCACCCCACGCCGGGGATTTTTTATTTGCTGTGCCCAATGCAGCCCTGGGAACTCGCCTCAATCATGACGCTCTCTGCATTGGAGTTGCCCTTCGCCTTGCCGCCCCCATCCTCACCGAACATACCAGACAAGACCAATATGGTCGCCATGGTCTGGTATGTCGTAAATCACAGGGTAAGAATGCAAAACATGAAGAAGTCAACGACTTCATCAAGAGGAGCCTCGCCACAGTCCGCTTTCCGGCACAAAGAGAACCACACTTATTCAGACCTAACAACCCTCAGAAGCGCCCAGATGGGGTCACCTTGCTACCTTGGAAGGATGGTAAGCAAGTGGTGTGGGACTACACGTGCGCTGCCACACTGGCCAGTACCTACCTCCACTACAGCACACGTGAAAGTGGTGGTGCTGCTTCTTTCAGGGAATCACAGAAAATTATTAAATACAGAGGTCTGGCACACTACTACAGCTTTGTTCCGATCGGCTCGGAGACCCTCGGTTCGTGGGGAAAATGTGCACTGAAGTTCCTGAAGGAATTGGGGGACAAACTGATCAGCGCTACAATAGATGAGAGAACAAAAAGTTTCTTGTTCCAGCGCCTCAGTGTTGCGATTCAGAGGGGAAATGCCTGTTGCGTCTTGGGCACTAGTCCAACTTCAGAGGAATTCGAAGAAGTGTTTGACTTGCAACAATGATCGAACCCGTCTGTGACATTCATCAATGTTTCCCATTGTCGTGTTTTTCAAGAGATCCATAACCTTTAAGCACTTTTTGTATTATTATTTTTGTATCAACCCATGTGTATATATATATATATATATATATATATATATATATATATATATATATATATATATATATATATATATATATATATATATATATATATATATATATATATATATATATATATTAGTATATTTTGGTAGCAGTCTTTCCTGTAGACATATATTATTAAATATGACCGAAAAAGTAAGATTAATAATTCTAACACGAATTTTCTCAATCTTTCGTACATTACGCTTCACTGTTGGAGGTAAATAAAAAATCACTTCTCCAAAATTCATTTTTATTTCTAGTCTGACGCGACACGGGCGCGTTTCGTAACACTTATTACATTTTCAAAGACTTCACAAATACACAACTGATTAGAACGTATCTCTGATTTTATATCTACATTTGAGTGAGGTGGGAAGGGTGATGTGGCATTAACACAAGACAGAACAGGAGGGGATATTAATAGGGTATTAAAAGTATCAACACAAGACAGAACAGAAACAATGGGTATTGAATAGAAGTGTTTGTAGAAAGCCTATTGGTCCATATTTCTTGATGCTTCTATATTGGAGCGGAGTCTTGAGGTGGGTAGAATATAGTTGTGCAATAATTGGCTGTTGATTGCTGGTGTTGACTTCTTGATGTGTAGTGCCTCGCAAACGTCAAGCCGCCTGCTATCGCTGTATCTACCGATGATTTCTGTGTTGTTTACTAGGATTTCTCTGGCGATGGTTTGGTTATGGGAAGAGATTATATGTTCCTTAATGGAGCCCTGTTGCTTATGCATCGTTAAACGCCTAGAAAGAGATGTTGTTGTCTTGCCTATATACTGGGTTTTTTGGAGCTTACAGTCCCCAAGTGGGCAGAGTTCCGTGCTGCGTTTCACTTACGAGACGGAAAAGGATGGGAAGCTGCCTTTTCTAGATGTAACAGTCATGGAAAAGGGCGGAGGTTTCCACACTGCAGTCTACACTAAGGAAACAAACATAGGAATGTGCCTAAATGCCAACAGCGACTGCCCTGACAGGTACAAGAGGAGTGTTGTTAACGCATACGTCGACCGTGCTCTCAGCCACAGCTCAGAATGGAAGCAAGTCGACGAAGAACTCTGTAGGGTAAGGCAGGTCCTAGTCAATAACGGCTTCTCCAATGGTTTCATCGAAGACATCATAAGAAGGAAAGTGAAAAGCCATGCAACCTCTGAAGAGACAACTAACACAACACCTATACCCCCTATTAGACTATTTTACAGGAACTTCTTTTCCACAGCTCATAAAACGGAGGAAAGGGTCCCGAAAGATATTGTTAATAGAAACGTTATCCCTACAGACAAAAATCAGAGGATACAACTGACGATTTACTATAAAACCAGAAAAACGGCCAGCCTACTCATGAGAAACTCTCCAGACACAAAACAGAACGCTTTAAAAGAGACTAATGTCGTCTATGCCTTCAAATGCCCACTTGGGGACTGTAAGCTCCAAAAAACCCAGTATATAGGCAAGACAACAACATCTCTTTCTAGGCGTTTAACGATGCATAAGCAACAGGGCTCCATTAAGGAACATATAATCTCTTCCCATAACCAAACCATCGCCAGAGAAATCCTAGTAAACAACACAGAAATCATCGATAGATACAGCGATAGCAGGCGGCTTGACGTTTGCGAGGCACTACACATCAAGAAGTCAACACCAGCAATCAACAGCCAATTATTGCACAACTATATTCTACCCACCTCAAGACTCCGCTCCAATATAGAAGCATCAAGAAATATGGACCAATAGGCTTTCTACAAACACTTCTATTCAATACCCATTGTTTCTGTTCTGTCTTGTGTTGATACTTTTAATACCCTATTAATATCCCCTCCTGTTCTGTCTTGTGTTAATGCCACATCACCCTTCCCACCTCACTCAAATGTAGATATAAAATCAGAGATACGTTCTAATCAGTTGTGTATTTGTGAAGTCTTTGAAAATGTAATAAGTTTTACGAAACGCGCCCGTGTCGCGTCAGACTAGAAATAAAAATGAATTTTGGAGAAGTGATTTTTGATTTACCTCCAACAGTGAAGCGTAATGTACGAAAGATTGAGAAAATTCGTGTTAGAATTATTAATCTTACTTTTTCGGTCATATTTAATAATATATATATATATATATATATATATATATAATATATATATATATTTAAACTCGCGAAGTGGCACACACCTCTGCACTCCATCGTTTCCAGGACAAAGTGATGAATAAAACAGTTTGGTGCACATCTACCCGTGATGGTTGTTGCTACCATTGGTGGGGTGAAGATTATCATACTAGACGCCCGAGTGCTTGTTAAAATAATGAAGATGCTATCCCCAGGGCACCTCGGGTAAAGTGGCCTTAAGACCTCGTTATCCTGAGAACAATTAAGCAATCTATGATAACTATCGCTAATGGGTGCACAAGAGTATGGGTCGAAAGATTGTGATAAACGAGGGTCGTTTTTATACTGTGATTCCACAAGCGTTACTCATTATGCACACCAAATGGAAAGAATATAGATATAGAATATAGATGTTCTAACTCGGATAGAGTTAGAACAAATGTGATTCAACATTTTGTTCGTTAGAACAAATAGAGTTTCAACAAATGTAGTTGAATCGTATTCTCTCTCTAGCTCCCAGTATCTATATATATTCTATCTTCTCTTCTCTCTCATGCACAGATACACTGAAAACAGAGGAAAGAGTCAAGACATCATTACCATATACAAAATATTCAGGGGAATAGACAGGACATACAAGGACAGGCTATTTAATATGGGTGGTACATGACCAAGGATACATAGATGCAAGCTATATTTACTGAAATGAGTCACAGATATTAAAATAAATTTTTATCAGTGTTAGGATACTGAGCAAATTAAATGCTTTGAGAAGTGAAGATGGTGGAGGCAGGCTTCATCTACAGCTTCAAATGTAGATATGATAGAGTCCAATAGTTTTGGTATTATATACAACCCTACAAGTAAAAGTATGTGATACACACACACACATACACATACACATACTCACGCACGCACGCACACACACACACACACATCACACACCGCGGGAGTCTGTAGGAGACACGCGATTAGTGAGGTCCGCGGAAATTCGTCAATTTCTCGGGACATTGAAGGAGTATAGAGGCTAGATCATAGTATTTGGCCTCTCGCAGTGTGTAGCTAGCAGGGTGCAACATAGCATAGTCATATCGCTAGTGATAGTGCGAAGATTTGGCGAAGAAACCAAAAGTGGAGCTAGGGCATCACCGGTGCATGTAAGTGTGTGACCTGACCGGGTGGGACGACCCGCCGTGGAGCTACCTGATTGTGCTGTGAGTGGTGACTGTGATCAGTGGTACAGTGAATTAGTGAACTGTCACATAACGATACAGTGACTGACTCCAGAGCTTTGTGTAGACAGAGAAGAAGACCTCATCAATCTACCAGCATTTAGTGAATCACCTAGTGGGAGACAACGAAGGATAAACATCGTCATCAAACATCGCCCTGCCCTTACTCATCTGGTTGTGTGAGCGGGAGGCAGTCTGGTATGTACCCCTCTCTGGTCAATTAATCAGGTGTACAGATTGAGGTAAAAGATATCAAATTCTCGTTCAGGATATCAAATATATTTAATAATCTCAGAGTGGCTCATTTAGGCAGAGGTAACGCATAAGGGATATCTTGACACATACAAGCAAGACCGCCCACGTACGTATACACGCACACAAGTGTGCACACGCTAAAACAGACACACACACACGTGCACGCGCACACAAGCACACAATTGTTCAGTCAGGGGAAAAGGCAGTAACACCTGGGATAGACCTTACTATCCCCCCCCCTCTTGACCCCACCACCTGACCTGACCTGACTTAGTCGCCATCTCCGCCCCCCCCCCAACCCCCAGTCCCCCGCATCGCCCATACACACACTCTTCCCCTCCCCACTCTCCCTCTCTCCCACTCCCTCTCTCCCACTCCCACTATCTCTCTCCTGCTCTCTCTCTCCTGCTCTCTCTCTCTCTCTCTCTCTCTCTCTCTCTCTCTCTCTCTCTCTCTCTCTCTCTCTCTCTCTCTCTCTCTCTCTCTCTCTCCCTCCCCCTCTCCCTCCCTCTCTTTCCTTCCCCCTCCCTCCCCCTCCCTCTCTTTCCTTCCCCCTCCCTCTCTGCCCACACACACACACACACACCTCCCCCCTCTCTCCCTTACCCGCTCTCTCCCTCACCCGCTCTCTTCCTCATCCACTCTCTCCCTCTCCTCTCCCTCCCGCCTCTCTCTCCATCTCCTCCCCCCCTCCCCTTCTACCTTCTTCTCACTTCAGTGGAAGGGTCGGATCCCCCCCCCACCCACCCAATTATCTCTCCCTTTATCACTCCCTTTCTCTCTCTCTCTCTCTCTCTCTCTCTCTCTCTCTCTCTCTCTCTCTCTCTCTCTCTCTCTCTCTCTCTCTCTCTCTCTCTCTCTCTCTCTCTCTCTCTCCCTCCCTCCCCCATCCCAACAGGGTCAAGATGGCAGCCAGAGGTCCCAGGGGAGCAGGAAAGAGCCAAGGTGACGAGATGAAGGAAATGTTCGCCCAGTTTCTGGAGGACATCAAGAGTGAGATGCAAGAAATGATGCAGGAAATGAAGAACGAAATAAGCAACCTGAAAAGAGAGCTGACAGCAGCAAAGGAGGAGATTAGAACCCTCAAAGAGAATGGTATCGAGGCTGAGAGTCAGAAAACCACCCAGGGAGAAGGTGGTAATAGTTTTCTGGATGAGAATGCCACAATAAAAGCAACATTTGCGGAAATACTAAAAAAAAATAACTCTGAAGTAATGACTGCAGTGATGGAGGTGGCCATGAAAGCAGCCACCTCGCAGGAGGCGGTGTAACGGGGGGTGGGGGAAATAGCTCTATCTTGTCCATTATTCCACCCCCCAGTTAACTAACGAGGCCGGGGGAAACAGCTCTCTCTAGTCCGTTATCCCGTCCCCAGTTAGCTAACTATTCTAGAGCACCCTCCAGAGTTCCTAAGGCAACCTCTCTCGTTCAACACCTTGTAACCTAGGTATTGGAATACCTAGGTTCCAAGACTACAAGGCGCCGTCACTTGATCAGCTACCCGAAACTCTAGAGAGAACTCTAGAATACAGAATCATTGCCACAAACGTATACGAGAAAACGAAAGGAAAGAAATGAATAGTGAAGTAATTAGTGAGGATTTGGGGTGAGAGGTAGGGAGGTGGGAGGAGCGAGGAGGGTCATTAGTTGAAAGTGAGAGTTCAGAGAGGGGTGGAGGGAGAGGTGTAGATAGGTAGAAGTAGAAGAGTAGATAGTAGAAGTAGAAATGCTGCCACCATCCATTCATGATCATTACATACAAGACAAGGAATGGAACTTGCCTGTATCAAAATATTCTCAAAAGATGTTATCATGAGTTCATTATTAGTATGTTCCCTCTGTACCATGTATCAACTCCAAACATGTACTCGTTAATATCATGAAACCAGTAACCACAGAGGCTTTCTCACCTCAACTCAAAATCTCTAGGGAACAAAGTTAAACACAATTTAAATAATAAATTCATAATTATATTTCCCATGAAGTATCATAATTTAGCAATTCAATTAAAATGTTAAAGAGAGTCATCATCCAAGAATTCGAGAACCCTACAACTTGACTGCCCCTGATCATCACACAACATATGTAAACACGACCAAGTCACCTTAATGTTCACTCACCGAGGACTGAGTCTAAGTTGAATAGAGAGAGGGGGGGGGGGGGTTTGTAGTTGACGGAGACTCCCGCCCTGCCGGCCGACAGCCTCCCTGCTCTGCTCGTCTGCTGTTCTCTTGATTAATGCTTTCTGCTGGATAGCTCTCCGAGTTTATATTGGGGAACCTAGTAGCTAACTCCGCCCACAAGTAGATAGCCTCCGGCACTACCAAGCCACTCCTTAAACGTCGGCATGTTTGAAGGCTACCGGACTACAATTATAAGCTTAGCGGAAGCAAGGTGAAATTCTCATGATCTGACCTCAGGTCACTTGGGGTCGTTAACGGTTAGAGGTGTGAGATCTCAGGCAGACAACTGGCGCCTCTCCGATCCTTGTCTGTGACTCATGTACTCTATATATATTTTAAATAAACTAACTCAAACACTTTTACAGTGTTACATCGGCACGCTCCACTAGCCAACTGCTGGAAAGGAAAAGATCAGTGGTTGCTGTGGGTATTAGGGAACAGGAAGGAACCAATAGGACAGAGTGGAATGACAAGGACAAAGCAGCAGTGAATGAAGTACTAAAGGCACTAGACATGGAAGGGGCCGAGCATAGCATTGAGAAGGTTTTCAGGCTAGGCCGGTACAACAAAGACCGAGACCGAATGATAAAGATAGTGTTTGCAAACGAGAACACAAAGGAGAGGATCCTATCAAGGAAGAGCTCCCTGAAAAACGTGGGAAAATTAAAAAATGTATTCCTCCAGCGAGACATGACAAGGGAGGAGAGAGCCGTGGCGGCAGAAGCAAGGAAGAGGCGCAGGGCGAGAGGGGAAAACCAGGAAGTCACAGCTCCCAACACAACACCCCCAGAGGCGAGGGGGGAACCCACAACCAGCTACCCAGTAACACCAGAAGGGAGGACAACCCCGCTTCCCTCCTCTGCATAGAAAACCCCCCTACCCCAAACCCTCCCTGCCCCCACTCAAAAGTTCAGCCAAATCTCCCTCCCCCCACACCCAATCCCCACCCTTCTACCCCTCCCCTCCACCCGAGTCCTCCCTCCCCCCCTTTCCTTCCCGTCCTCCCTCCCCTTTCACCCCATACCCTCCCTGTCCCTCCCCCTTCACTGGATCCCCCGCCCCTCATTCCAGTATCCTCTGAGATCCTGTTACCCACCTCACAGGTCCTCACACCCATGGAACAGCCTCCCCCACCAGCAGAACACTCACCAAGGAGGCGATTTGAGAAGGGACAGAAGAAAGTGAGCCTCAAAGCGATGTACACTAACATAGATGGAATTACAAATAAAGCAAATGAGCTTGGAGAACTGGTACTAGAGGAAAACCCAGACATAATAGCCCTCACAGAAACAAAGATCACGAAAACAATAACAAATGCAGTGTTTCCACAGGACTATTATGTTATGCGGAAAGAGAGGGAAGGAAGAGGTGGGGGTGGTGTAGCTCTGCTGGTAAGAAAAGGCTGGGATTTTGAGGAGATGGATATTCAGGGCTGTGAAGGTTTCAGTGACTACATAGCAGGTACTGTAACAAATGGAGGGAAAAAAATTATAGTCGCAGTCATATATAATCCACCACCAAATGACAGAAGACCTAGACAGGAATATGATAGAAACAACATGGCCACCATTAACATAATAGAAAGAGCAGCTTCTGTTGCTAGCAGGAATGGATCTGGACTACTAATTATGGGAGACTTCAACCATGGGAAGATAGATTGGAAGAACAGAGACCCGCATGGAGGACCAGAAACATGGAGAGCTAAGCTGCTGGACGTGGCAACAAGAAACTTTCTAAGCCAGCATACCAAAGAGCCAACAAGAATGAGAGGAGAAGATGAACCAGCAATGCTTGATTTGATATTTACCCTAAATGAATGGGATATAAGGGAAGTTAAGATGGAAGCGCCCTTGGGAATGAGTGACCACAGTGTATTGAACTTTGAGTACCTGGTAGAGCTAGGACTTATCTCCCCCCAAAAAGAACTAGGAATCAAAAGGCTGGCATACCGAAAGGGGAATTATGAACAGATGAGAAGTTTCCTAAGTGAAATACCTTGGGACACAGACCTCAGAGACAAGTCTGTACAGGGTATGATGGACTATGTTACCCAAAAGTGTCAGGAGGCAGTAAACAGGTTCATCCCGGCCCAAAGGGAAAAATCCGAGAAGCAACAGAAGAATCCATGGTATAATAGGGCATGTATGGAAGCGAAGAAACTGAACAAAAAGGCGTGGAGGAACTTCCGGAATAACAGAACACCAGAAAGCAGGGAGAGATACCAGAGAACCAGGAATGAGTACGTCCGGGTGAGAAGAGAAGCAGAGAAAAATTTTGAAAATGATATAGCAAACAAAGCCAAGACCGAACCAAAGCTACTCCACAGTCACATCAGAAGGAAAACAAGAGTGAAAGAACAGGTATTGAAACTTAGAACAGGCGAGGACAGGTATACAGAGAATGACAGAGAGGTGTGTGAGGAACTCAACAAGAGGTTCCAGGAGGTCTTCACAATAGAACAGGGTGAGGTCACTGTGCTAGGAGAAAGGGAGGTAAACCAGGCGGCCTTGGAGGAGTTCGAAATTACGAGAGAGGAGGTCAAGAGACACCTGCTGGATCTGGATGTTAGAAAGGCGGTTGGTCCAGATGGGATCTCACCATGGGTACTGAAAGAGTGTGCAGAGGCACTTTGCTTGCCACTCTCCATAGTGTATAGTAAATCACTAGAGACGGGAGACCTACCAGAAATATGGAAGACGGCGAATGTGATCCCAATATACAAAAAGGGCGACAGACAAGAGGCACTGAACTACAGGCCAGTGTCCTTGACTTGTATACCATGCAAGGTGATGGAGAAGATCGTGAGAAAAAACCTGGTAACACATCTGGAGAGAAGGGACTTCGTGACAAATCGCCAACATGGATTCAGGGAGGGTAAATCTTGCCTTACAGGCTTGATAGAATTCTACGATCAGGTGACACAGATTAAGCAAGAAAGAGAGGGCTGGGCGGACTGCATTTTCTTGGATTGTCGGAAAGCCTTTGACACAGTACCGCATAAGAGGCTGGTACATAAGCTGGAGAGACAGGCAGGTGTAGCTGGTAAGGTGCTCCAGTGGATAAGGGAATATCTAAGCAATAGGAAGCAGAGAGTTACGGTGAGGGGTGAGACCTCCGATTGGCGTGAAGTCACCAGTGGAGTCCCACAGGGCTCTGTACTCGGTCCTATCTTGTTTCTGATATATGTAAATGATCTCCCGGAGGGTATCGATTCATTTCTCTCAATGTTTGCGGACGATGCTAAAATTATGAGAAGGATTAAAACAGAAGAGGACTGTTTGAGGCTTCAAGAAGACCTAGACAAGCTGAAGGAATGGTCGAACAAATGGTTGTTAGAGTTTAACCCAACCAAACGTAATGTAATGAAGATAGGTGTAGGGAGCAGGAGGCCAGATACAAGGTATCATCTGGGAGAGGAAATTCTTCAGGAGTCAGAGAAGGAAAAAGACTTGGGGGTTGATATCACGCCAGACCTGTCTCCTGCAGCACATATCAAGCGGATAACATCAGCGGCATATGCCAGGCTGGCCAACATACGAACGGCATTCAGAAACTTGTGTAAAGAATCATTCAGAACTTTGTATACCACATATGTCAGGCCAATCCTGGAGTATGCAGCCCCAGCATGGAGTCCATATCTAGTCAAGGATAAGACTAAACTGGAAAAGGTTCAAAGGTTTGCCACCAGACTAGTACCCGAGCTGAGAGGTATGAGCTACGAGGAGAGACTACGGGAATTAAACCTCACTTCGCTGGAAGACAGAAGAGTTAGGGGGGACATGATCACCACATTCAAGATTCTGAAGGGGATTGATAGGGTAGATAAAGACAGTCTATTTAACACAAGGGGAACACGCACAAGGGGACACAGGTGGAAACTGAGTGCCCAAATGAGCCACAGAGATATTAAAAAGAACTTTTTTAGTGTCAGAGTGGTTGACAAATGGAATGCACTAGGAAGTGATGTGGTGGAGGCTGACTCCATACACAGTTTCAAGTGTAGATATGACAGAGCCCGATAGGCTCATGAATCTGTACACCTGTTGATTGACGGTTGAGAGGCGGGACCAAAGAGCCAGAGCTCAACCCCCGCAAACACAACTAGGTGAGTACAACTAGGTGAGTACACACACACACACACACACACACACACACACACACACACACACACACACACACACACACACACACACAAACACACACACAAACAAACACACACACACACACACACACACACACACACACACACACACACACACACACACACACACACACACACACACACACAAACACACACACAAACAAACACACACACACACACACACACACACACACACACACACACACACACACACACACACACACACACACACACACACACACACACACACAAACAGAAGCAGATACAACAGAGCTAGGAACGATTACATTAACATAAGACGAACATCGGAAAGGGACTATGAGAACGATATTGCAATCAAAGCGAAAAAACAACCTAAGTTACTACACAGTCATATAAGAAGAAAAATGTCGGTGAACGACCAAGTGACAAGACTAAGGAAGACAGAGGGGGCATATACTGAAAGTGACAAGGAAATCTGCGAGGCACTGAATGCCAGTTTCCATGGAGTGTTCACTACCGAGCCTGAGCAGCTCCCATTGTTGGAAGGGGTTACCCTAGATGAAAGACTATCAGATATAGAGGTGACAGCAGAGGAGGTAATGAAACAGTTGACAACTCTAGATGCAACTAAAGCAGTTGGACCAGACAAAGTATCACCGTGGATACTAAAAGAAGCAGCACAGGCCCTCAGCGTGCCTCTGGCAATGATCTTTAATGAGTCACTTATGTCAGGAGAATTGCCCAGTTGCTGGAAGAAGGCAAATGTCGTGCCGATCTTCAAGAAAGGAGATAGGGAGGAGGCACTTAACTACAGACCTGTATCACTGACAAGCATCCCCTGTAAAATACTGGAAAGAATAATTAGGCTGCGACTGGTTGCACACCTGGAGAACATTAGGTTTGTGAACAAACATCAACATGGGTTCTGGACAGGGAAATCGTGCCTAACAAACCTTCTGGAATTCTATGATAAAATAACGAGGATAAGACAGGACAGAGATGGTTGGGCAGACTGCATATTTCTGGACTGCCAAAAAGCCTTTGATACAGTACCGCACATGAGACTGCTGTTCAAGCTCGAGAGGCAGGCGGGGGTGGGGGGAAAGGTCCTAGAATGGATAAGGAACTACCTAACAGGAAGGAGCCAAAGAGTTACGGTAAGGGGCGAGAAGTCGGACTGGCGAACAGTAACAAGTGGAGTACCACAAGGATCGGTGCTGGGACCAATTCTATTTCTTGTATATGTTAACGACATGTTTACAGGCGTAGAGTCCTACATGTCGATGTTTGCGGATGATGCAAAGTTGATGAGAAGAGTTGTGACAGATGAGGATTGCAGGATCCTCCAAGAGGACCTGAACAGATTGCAGAGATGGTCAGAGAAATGGCTACTAGAATTCAACACGAGCAAATGTAAAGTTATGGAAATGGGACTAGGAGATAGGAGACCAAAGGGACAGTACACAATGAAGGGGAACAGCCTACCTGTAACGACGCGTGAAAGAGACCTGGGGGTGGACGTAACACCTAATCTATCTCCTGAGGCACATATTAATAGGATAACGACAGCAGCGTACTCTACACTGGCAAAAGTTAGAACATCATTCAGAAACCTAAGTAAGGAGGCATTTAGGGCGCTTTACACTGCCTACGTAAGGCCAGTCTTAGAGTATGCCGCCTCATCATGGAGTCCCCATCTGAAGAAGCATATAATAAAACTGGAAAAGGTTCAGAGGTTTGCAACGAGACTCGTCCCAGAGCTACAAGGGATGGGGTATGAAGAGCGCCTGAGGGAACTGTGCCTTACGACACTAGAAAGAAGAAGGGAGAGGGGGGACATGATAGGAACGTATAAGATACTCAGAGGAATTGACAGAGTGGACATAGACGAAATGTTCACACGGAATAGTAACAGAACGAGAGGACATGGATGGAAGCTTGAAACTCAGATGAGTCACAGAGATGTTAGGAAGTTTTCTTTTAGCGTGAGAGTAGTGGGGAAATGGAATGCACTTCAGGAACAGGTTGTGGAAGAAAATACTATTCATAATTTTAAAACCAGGTATGATAGGGAAATAGGACAGGAGTCATTGCTGTAAACAACCGATGCTCGAAAGGCGGGATCCAAGAGTCAATGCTCGATCCTGCAGACACAACTAGGTGAGTACAACTAGGTGAGTACACACACACACACACACACACACACACACACACACACACACACACACACACACACACACACACACACACAGGATATACACACACATCTTCCAGAGGGTATAGACTCATTCCTCTCGATGTTTGCTGATGATGCAAAAATTATGAGAAGAATCAAGACGGATGAAGATAGACAGAGACTACAGGATGACCTGGATAAACTGGAGGAATGGTCTAGAAAATGGCTGCTAAAGTTCAACTCGGGAAAGTGTAAGGTGATGAAATTAGGCGAAGGGAGCAGGAGGCTGAACACAAGGTATCATCTGGGAGGGGAAATCCTGCAAGAGTTAAATAGAGAGAAGGATCTGGGGGTTGATATCACACCGAACCTGTCCCCAGAGGCCCACATCAAGAGAATAACATCAGCGGCATATGCTAGACTGGCCAACATAAGAACTGCCTTCAGAAACTTGTGTAAGGAATCTTTCAGAACCCTGTATACCACTTATATAAGACCAATCCTGGAGTATGCAGCTCCAGCCTGGAGTCCATACCTAGTTAAACACAAGACAAAGTTAGAGAAGATTCAGCGGTATGCCACCAGGCTCGTCCCGGAACTGAGAGGATTGAGCTACGAGGAAAGGCTAAAGGAGCTGAACCTCACATCCCTGGAAAACAGAAGAGTAAGGGGAGACATGATAACCACCTACAAAATTCTCAGGGGAATTGACAGGGCGAACAAAGACAAACTCTTCAGCACGGGTGGGACACGAACAAGGGGACACAGGTGGAAACGTAGTACCCAGATGAGCCACAGAGACGTTAAAAAGAATTTTTTCAGTGTCAGAGTAGTTAATAAATGGAATGCACTAGGAAGTGATGTGGTGGAGGCTGACTCCATACACAGTTTCAAATGTAGATATGATAGAGCCCAGTAGGCTCAGGAATCTGTACACCAGTTGATTGACAGTTGAGAGGCGGGACCAAAGAGCCAAAGCTCAACCCCCGCAAGCACAATTAGGTGAGTACAATTAGGTGAGTACACACACACACACACGCACACACACACACACACACACACACACACACACACACACACACACACACACACACACACACACACACATAAGCCCACATAAAAAGAATAACGTCTGCGGCATATGCGAGGCTGGCTAACATCAGAACAGCGTTCAGGAACCTGTGTAAGGAATCATTCAGAATCTAGTACACCACATATGTAAGACCAATCCTGGAGTATGCGGCCCCAGCATGGGGCCCGTACCTTGTCAAGCACAAGACGAAGCTGGAAAAAGTTCAAAGGTATGCTACTAGACTAGTCCCAGAACTAAGAGGCATGAGTTACGAGGAAAAGCTGCGGGAAATGCACCTTACGACACTGGAAGACAGAAGAGTAAGGGGAGACATGATCACAACCTACAAAATCCTTAGGGGAATCGACCGGGTAAACAAGGATAAACTATTCAACACTGGTGGTACGCGAACAAGGGGACACAGGTGGAAACTGAGTACCCACATGAGCCACAGGGACGTTAGAAGGAACTTCTTCAGTGTCAGAGTAGTTAACAGATGGAATGCATTAGGCAGTGATGTGGTGGAGGCTGACTCCATACACAGTTTCAAATGTAGATATGATAGAGCCCAGTAGGCTCAGGAATCTGTACACCAGTTGATTGACAGTTGAGAGGCGGGACCAAAGAGCCAAAGCTCAACCCCCGCAAACACAAATATGTGAGTACACACACACACACACACACACACACACACACACACACACACACAGATGCACTAAGAAGGCTATGAGACCAAACAGGATCTCATCATATCTTTCTAAGAGAAAGAGCTGAAACCCGTTCTAACCTCTTTGTAATATGTATATAATCAGTCACTGGAAAGAGAACAGCTAGAAAGTTTGAAGACAGCTAACGTAGATGCAATATATACAAAGGATGCACGCAGAGTGTGAACTATGCAGCAATGTTATGAGTGAAGCTATTGAGTGACATAAAGTGAAACATTGTAACACAAATAGTTAATTAAGGATACCTGAACTCTCATACATTATACAAAGATACAATAAAAGAAAATACAAGATATAAGACATTGAATGAACAACACCTATTTAAACTACAAAATTATGATGTTTTGTATAAATACAACTAAGTAAAGGGTACCACCTCTGGTGCCAATGTGGGGACCCATAGCCTTGGAGAAGAAAATAAAAAGTATTCAGAGGAGACCTTGTGGTTTCTCACTGAACACTAATATTATCTTAAGTAAATATACACTCTTATTAAGGAGGTGGGAGAAAAATTTACTGCCAAACAAACGCCACAGATAGTTGGAGGTAGTTATTAAGATGCTTAATTAGGCAATAAATGCTCTGTAGGACAATTTGCGAGTCACTTTTTGAAACAATGAAGTCGTTTGTTAAGCAGGAAACTCCTCCTCAAGTCCTGCTCGTCCAAGCTCCAGCTCCCCCAACCCTGCCTCTCCTCACGCTAGACTACGACGACCCCCAAGAATACATTCATAAATTAATTTATATACAAAATTTACAACATTGAACAAATATATCATATATAAATGAATATTATATTCATTAGAATTTAGAATAACCTAGATTAGGTTAGGTATATAGTCTCTGTTAGGAATTATTTGTATTTACAGTGCTTATGTGAGGTATTTATAGAGGTGATAATCGAACACAGGCAAGAGAGCAAAGCAATGCTTCAACAGTGTTCGCAAGTCAACACTTGTGAGTCGTGAGTGAAGTGTTTTTCACTCATAAACACGAGCTTTGGCGGCTGGATTAATGAGCATTTAGCCTTAATGTATGAGGACGCTTTGTTTGTTTATGGGGACGGGCTGTTTGTTTATGAGGACGGGCTGTTTGTTTATGAGGAAGGGCTGTTTGTTCATGGGGACGGGCTGTTTGTTTATGAGGACGGGCTGTTTGTTCATGGGGACGGGCTGTTTGTTTATGAGGACGGGCTGTTTGTTTATGGGGACGGGCTGTTTGTTTATGAGGACGGGCTGTTTGTTTATGGGGACGGGCTGTTTGTTTATGAGGACGGGCTGTTTGTTCATGAGGACGGGCTGTTTGTTTATGAGGACGGGCTGTTTGTTCATGAGGACGGGCTGTTTGTTTATGACGACGGGCTGTTTGTTTATGAGGACGGGCTGTTTGTTCATGAGGACGGGCTGTTTGTTTATGAGGACGGGCTGTTTGTTCATGGGGACGGGCTGTTTGTTTATGAGGACGGGCTGTTTGTTTATGGGGACGGGCTGTTTGTTTATGGGGACGGGCTGTTTGTTTATGGGGACGGGCTGTTTGTCCATGAGGACGGGCTGGTAAACGTCACTCACACTTGGTTACCTTAGAACCGTATCAGGAAAAGTGGTGTCTCATTTGACACGTTCCAAGATCACCGCCATAGGCAGCTTACTGTCAAAACAGGACCGTAGAGTTCACAAAGTTTATGACATATACCGACTTATTAGCGTGGAAGATAGTATGGTTTTGGTATATAAATCAACCTTACTACGGTAAAAGCTAGAGCACGAAATGATCTTTTCTCGTTTCCAGTCTGCACTGTAAATACTCACAAAATCCATTAACCAGAACAACTTACCAAACCTAGCCTAGTTATCCACAAACGCACAAAATATAATAATATTAACTGCTATGAGAAAACATCGTCATTTATTATACTGAACACAAATTTACCCTATGTTATGTTATTATATTTCATAATAATTATATATATGTCAATTTCATGTCAATTAATCATTTTCGTATCATGAACCAGTGTTTACTTGAGGCTACCGTACTGGCAGGGAACTCACAAGATTAGGATGAGTTAAACATTACTTAATATATATTATATTGACAATATTTATATTCCCCACAAACACCACCCGGTGTCCGAATCACTTAATCTGTGATAGGCTTCCTGCCAGGCCTTATACAATCCCAGGCTCCACACAATCCTAGTCTCTAAGATAGCAATTTTACTCTCAAATTACTGGCCAAGTGGTAATCACTTCATAACAGCACGTACATACTACTCACCATAGCACGGGTCGGTCCCTGAGCACTGGGAGTGGAGATCCACCACCTGGGAACATGTCCCCCTGGTGAGAGGCATCCATGGCTCACTCGTCAACCTCTAAGAACAGTCTGCAGATGAGAACTGGTTCTTCCACCGTGGTTGAGCCAATATGCCATCTCTACTCTACATCTGTTACATCCCCTCTGGCCCTCCTCAACAACTCATTGTACTTTAGCTTGTCATGGCCCACTTCCGGCTACAGTTACGAGTTGCGTTGGGTCAGTGAAGTTACTGCCAGTTTTTCATGATTATGGAAGCTCTTGGAGGGATCAGCATATACTACATCACAGAATGTAGTATATGAATGCCTCATCTGTTGACCATAACGGCCTCCATACACTGCCCATTCTTATAGGCTCACATAAAGTATGAGACCAGCGGAAGCGTTTGAGAGCCTAACTATTCATATCTATTTGGGTCACAATACCTGGCTTAAGGATGTACGAGCCTGGCCTGAGGGTCTGTACGAGACAGCAAGCCTGCTGGTTTATCGTGGCACCCGTCCAGGCCACGTGCTGACCTTCCCCGGGATACAACCCACAACACTGGCCTAAATCCCGGGTACCTATTTACTGCCAGGTGAACAGAGTCATCAGGCAAAATAAAACGTTTCCAACCACTATTGTCCCGTAGATCAAAGCCGAGATCAAGGAATGTGAGTCAAGGACGTAGACCACTGCACCACGAGACCGTCGTCTACTTCCTGTGTATATAATACTTTTTCCCTTGTTGAAGGCCGTCCAGCTCTAACTGTGACTGTTACAAAACAATGAATCTAATCACGAATAACTAAATGCCAATATTGCAATTGAGGCGGCCAAATTTTATCCCCAGGAGATAAATGATGTCACCAAGGTTCCTCTCACGCTGATTGGCTGGAGGGTGTGGGGCGGGCCGCCCCCTTCTCCACCTGACATGGGCTATTGAACTGGCGTCTAATTAAAATGGAATTGCTCCCTTGATTATCCTTGACTGACGTGGCTGCATCTTGCATGGTTGACACTCTGCATGTATGCATCGATCTATGCATATATAGAGGTAGTTGTGGCGGAGCTTTTGTGATAGAATGTAATAAGCCGAGAGCAGTATTAATTATTACCCTTTCCTTCCGGTCTATGTCTACCAGTTCGTAGATGACATTTCTTGCTGCTTGTCTTAAGATGTGTCGTCTTCGTGAATACTGGAGTGTGCTGCTAAGGCCAGAATAACAGAGTTACCTGCTGTTTTGGGAGTGATTTGTTGAAGTAAGTATGTTTTGTTATCTTTTAGAGTACAACAGGCATATATACATTCATACATACATACATACATACATACATACATACATACATACATACATACATACATACATACATACATACACACACAAACTGCCAGCCACATTACCGTGGATAATAAACTAGTGCCACCTGGGCACTAGGAGACTTGAACCACCGACCCTAGGAGTGGGAGACAGTAGTCCTATCAACTCTACTATGGACAGCCTTAATAACGAAGGAGTCCAGAAGAAACTAACCGCTGCCCAACTGGAATTGTAAGCTTTTTCCATGATAAATGAAACTAATTTTGAATCAATGAAGTGCCTCGACCCCCGCCTTCTTGTCACTCCCAGACACCTTCCTTAACCGCAGGTGTCTGTTTATGGGATTATTCAAAATGATTTTCATTTATACATCACGCTTTTGTGATTTCTTTGTCATTTGAGAGTGACGTAAGAGTGTGACACCTTACCGTGGGTGCCAGAGTGTGGTCGGGTCGAGTGTAAAAACCCTGGTTGGGCTCCGGTTTGAGGCCGCCAGCATCTCCCAGTGAATCCAGCACAGTTCCGGATTGGTCAACTTTTGTACCATCATGGCGGAGTCGGTTAGGGCAGGTATCTGGGAGTCACCAGAACGCGGGTTCGAGTCACGTATGTCACAAAGTGAATAAACCATTAATTTATCAAACCAAATGCATAACTATGTTTCGTGAAGACTGTATTAAAATATTCATGTCAGTCTTACCAGCAAACTAACACAAAATGACAAGCCAAGACGCCATGAAGGCGCGAGAGGGAAGAAGGAAGACATTGGAGCTATCAAGTGAAACCCTCAGAGCGGAAAATAGACATAATTCAAGGTATCTCTTCTAGAGACGTGAAGTGTAAGGGAAGAGACCTCACCCAGAGCTCGTGGAGTGGCCGTGTCAACACGCACTCGGAGACGCAGGACGCTGGAGACGAGTGCAACTTTAGTCTCAGAGGAGTCAGAGTAGTGAGTTAGTGGATTAGCCAGAGTGTGTGCAACAATGAGGTGTCCGATGAGCGAGCATGTAACACATGGAGAGCTGAGATGAGGCAAAGTGTGGAGCAGGAGAATATGACAAAGAACATCACAGTCCTAGAGTACTACACAGAACCCAGAGTAAACACAGCCAGAGCATATCATAACATTCCTCACCTTGAACTCTTTTTCTTTCCTTCGGCTATATCTCCAAACCTTCTTGACGGCCGGACGACGACGACGACGACCTCAACGACGACGACGACGACGACGACTAGGAGGAAGAAGGTAGGGAGGACGTCTACGGGTGACAGGGTGGCTCCACGCATCAGCCAGCACGGTAAACACGCTCTCAGAGTGAGTCAACACTGCTTCACGTCACCGCCTCCTGCTCCCCCTCCACACGGGTCTTACTGCCCATCCCTGCCCCTTCTCAGTTGCACCCTCCGCCTCCTCCTCCCGCCTCCAGTCCTTACCCCGGGAGTCATGCGTCCACTTGACGAAGGCGAGGCTGCAGCCCCCCCCCCCCCCCCTGCGTCAGCACCCCCCCCCCCTGCGTCAGCACCCCCCTGCGTCATCTCTCACTCTTCACAACGCACACACCACAATTATTCTCATTTTCGTTTTCCTCCATTTTTCATTGCCTGGGAGGAAAGGGGGGGGGGGACTGCGGCAAGTCAGAATTATCCCACCTTGAGAGGAATGTTTACGATAAAAAGAAAAAGAAAGGCACCAGCCCCCTCCGTCGTGCAAGACACATGAGGGATCAATCGTCAGCGCCTCCTCCATCGTTAAGGCTTGACGCTTCCTTCAACCAAGACCTTCAATTTCCAATCACTAAGAAATTACGTGTGTGACAGCTGCAACTCCGTTTTTTGAACCCTTAGGAGGCAGTTTTTTTGTATTTTTTTTACATCATGCGAGGGAGGCGATTGAAAGTGGAAATCTGTCGTCACGCAACTGAGTCCCAATCAAATTTATGCTTGGCAATAATTGACCGATGAAGTAGTGGTGGATGGAAATGTCAAATGGAGTGGCAGTTGCGCCTCTAAAGTGGCGGGATTGATTGGGATGGAAAGGCAAAATAGGATGGAGGATAGAAGGCGAGAATATACTAGAGTGAAGGACAGTAAGAACCACAGACTGCCATAGTAAGAGTCCACGAGGTAATAGAGCCACATTACGATGTTAAAGCTTACAGGGTAGATTGAACACCTTCTCCACCCACCATTACCTGTGACGCTAACAGATGACTCGTGTGTGTGTGTGTGTGTGTGTGTGTGTGTGTGTGTGTGTGTGTGTGTGTGTGTGTGTGTGTGTGTGTGTGTGTGTGTGTGTGTGTGTGTGTGTGTGTTCTTACCTAACACGAAATACAGGCTCTAGCTTCACCACCTGAGCCCAGCCTTCCAATTGTGAGAGGAAGCCCCTACCATTTCCTCTTCTTGATTGATTGAAGCATGATGAGGTGATATGATGACATATCTGCGCTCAAAATTGTCACGAGAGCTGTCGGGTATTGGGTTAAGAGTCAGACGACTTTCCAATACTTTTGTACAGTCTGATGGCAGAGTGGTTATAGTACTGGACACGCCAAAGAACATGGAGGCCCTAACTGACTGGGATCGAATCCTTCAGGGTTCAAGCATTTTCTGTAATATATATATATATATATATATATATATATATATATATATATATATATATATATATATATATATATATATATATATATATGTCGTACCTAGTAGCCAGAACGCACTTCTCAGCCTACTATGCAAGGCCCGATTTGCCTAATAAGCCAAGTTTTCCTGAATTAATATATTTTCTCTAAATTTTTTCTTATGAAATGATAAAGCTACCCATTTCATTATGTATGAGGTCAATTTTTTTTTATTGGAGTTGAAATTAACGTAGATATATGACCGAACCTAACCAACCCTACCTAACCTAACCTATCTTTATAGGTTAGGTTCGGTTAGGTAGCCGAAAAAGTTAGGTTAGGTTAGGTTAGGTAGGTTAGGTTGTCGAAAAACAATTAATTCATGAAAACTTGGCTTATTAGGCAAATCGGGCCTTGCATAGTAGGCTGAGAAGTGCGTTCTGGCTACTAGGTACGACATATATATATATATATATATATATATATATATATATATATATATATATATATATATATATATATATATATATATATATATATATATATATATATATATATATTATTAAATATGACCGAAAAAGTAAGATTAATAATTCTAACACGAATTTTCTCAATCTTTCGTACATTACGCTTCACTGTTGGAGGTAAATCAAAAATCACTTCTCCAAAATTCATTTTTATTTCTAGTCTGACGCGACACGGGCGCGTTTCGTAAAACTTATTACATTTTCAAAGACTTCACAAATACACAACTGATTAGAACTTGCGTTTCTCTGATTTTATATCTACATTTGAGTGAGGTGGGAAGGGTGATGTGGCATTAACACAAGACAGAACAATAGGGGATATTAATAGGGTATTAAAAGTATCAACACAAGACAGAACAGAAACAATGGGTATTGAATAGAAGTGTTTGTAGAAAGCCTATTGGTCCATATTTCTTGATGCTTCTATATTGGAGCGGAGTCTTGAGGTGGGTAGAATATAGTTGTGCAATTATTGGCTGTTGATTGCTGGTGTTGACTTCTTGATGTGTAGTGCCTCGCAAACGTCAAGCCGCCTGCTATCGCTGTATCTATCGATGATTTCTGTGTTGTTTACTAGGATTTCTCTGGCGATGGTTTGGTTATGGGAAGAGATTATATGTTCCTTAATGGAGCCCTGTTGCTTATGCATCGTTAAACGCCTAGAAAGAGATGTTGTTGTCTTGCCTATATACTGGGTTTTTTGGAGCTTACAGTCCCCAAGTGGGCATTTGAAGGCATAGACGACGTTAGTCTCTTTTAAAGCGTTCTGTTTTGTGTCTGGAGAGTTTCTCATGAGTAGGCTGGCCGTGTCCCCCGAGCTTAAAGCGGCAGCCAAAAGCCTTCGTGAGAACAAGGAGATAGTTGTCAGGAGAGGTGACAAGTCGCCAATATATGTCATTCTTAAAAAAGACGAATATCTGGCGAAAATGAACATCATACTCTCTGACCAAACTAAGTTCCAAAGGGTAACGAAGGACACTACAGCCGAATTAAAAGCAAAGGTCAACAAACTGATCGAAACTGTGAACGCCAAGAAATCCGGACTCCACCTGCCAAAGATCATTGGGGAATATAAACCTGGATATGCGTATGGAAATGTCAAGACGCACAAGCCTGGAAACCCACTTCGGCCAATCATTAGCCAGATACCCACACCCACGTACAGACTGGCGAAGCGACTCAACGGCCTGCTGACTCCTTATGTTCCTTGCGCCTTCAGCCTGAAGTCTCCAAAGGAATTTGTGGACTTACTGCGGGGCGCACGGGCCACAGGGATAAGAGCCTCGTTGGACGTAGAATCGCTGTTTACCAACGTACCTGTGGACGAGACAATCGGAATGATAGCCGACAGAGTGTATCGTGATCCAGCCTGTACTCCTCTTGACATGCCAGAAAGTATTCTGAGGAAACTACTCCAAGCTTGTACTAAAGAGGCACCCTTCTTGAGCCCGGATGGGCACATGTATAAGCAAGTAGATGGGGGTCGCCATGGGTTCTCCCCTAGGTGTCCTGTTTGCAAACTTCTACATGGGTACCATCGAGCAAAAAGTCTTAGTCGACATGAACTTGAAACCGGCCATATACTGCAGGTATGTTGACGACATTTTTACACAGGTACCTGATGTCAGACATCTGCAGGAGCTGAAGGAGGCATTTGAGCAGAGTTCCGTGCTGCGTTTCACTTACGAGACGGAAAAGGATGGGAAGCTGCCTTTTCTAGATGTAACAGTCATGGAAAAGGGCGGAGGTTTCCACACTGCAGTCTACACTAAGGAAACAAACATAGGAATGTGCCTAAATGCCAACAGCGACTGCCCTGACAGGTACAAGAGGAGTGTTGTTAACGCATACGTCGACCGTGCTCTCAGCCACAGCTCAGAATGGAAGCAAGTCGACGTAGAACTCTGTAGGGTAAGGCAGGTCCTAGTCAATAACGGCTTCTCCAATGGTTTCATCGAAGACATCATAAGAAGGAAAGTGAAAAGCCATGCAACCTCCGAAGAGACAACTAACACAACACCTATACCCCCTATTAGACTATTTTACAGGAACTTCTTTTCCACAGCTCATAAAACGGAGGAAAGGGTCCTGAAAGATATTGTTAATAGAAACGTTATCCCTACAGACAAAAATCAGAGGATACAACTGACGATTTACTATAAAACCAGAAAAACGGCCAGCCTACTCATGAGAAACTCTCCAGACACAAAACAGAACGCTTTAAAAGAGACTAACGTCGTCTATGCCTTCAAATGCCCATTTGGGGACTGTAAGCTCCAAAAAACCCAGTATATAGGCAAGACAACAACATCTCTTTCTAGGCGTTTAACGATGCATAAGCAACAGGGCTCCATTAAGGAACATATAATCTCTTCCCATAACCAAACCATCGCCAGAGAAATTCTAGTAAACAACACAGAAATCATCGATAGATACAGCGATAGCAGGCGGCTTGACGTTTGCGAGGCACTACACATCAAGAAGTCAACACCAGCAATCAACAGCCAATAATTGCACAACTATATTCTACCCACCTCAAGACTCCGCTCCAATATAGAAGCATCAAGAAATATGGACCAATAGGCTTTCTACAAACACTTCTATTCAATACCCATTGTTTCTGTTCTGTCTTGTGTTGATACTTTTAATACCCTATTAATATCCCCTATTGTTCTGTCTTGTGTTAATGCCACATCACCCTTCCCACCTCACTCAAATGTAGATATAAAATCAGAGAAGCGCAAGTTCTAATCAGTTGTGTATTTGTGAAGTCTTTGAAAATGTAATAAGTTTTACGAAACGCGCCCGTGTCGCGTCAGACTAGAAATAAAAATGAATTTTGGAGAAGTGATTTTTGATTTACCTCCAACAGTGAAGCGTAATGTACGAAAGATTGAGAAAATTCGTGTTAGAATTATTAATCTTACTTTTTCGGTCATATTTAATAATATATGTCTACAGGAAAGACTGCTACCAAAATATACTAATATATATATATATATATATATATATATATATATATATATATATATATATATATATATATATATATACATATATATATATATATATATATATATATATATATATATATATATATATATATATATATATATATCAAAAGGTACCACTATCACTGGTTTTGTTTGTAGGGACCCTCAGCCTCGAAGAGGAGGATAGGAAGCACCCCGCGGAGTCTTGTGTGGCTCCTACGTGAACTCGCATATTGTCTTCTACCATCCCCTTTTATTTTATTTAAACGTTTATTACACCAAATAGGCTGCAACACTGGTTACATAGAAGGTACAAAGTTAGAGATACCAGCCACTCAGCGGTGCAGTGCAGGACCCGGGATTGTGTACCCCTGCCAAGTGGCCCCAGCAATCCAGAAGGATTTCCCTCACGTCTGTCAGATGCTGCGGAGGATTTGAAGGCTTGTACATCGATTTAGGTTGCTGTGCGAACTCCAAGCCCTCCCCCCTTCTCCCTTCCAAAGTCTGAGGAAAGAGAAGGCTTGTTTCTACTGTGTCTCACTGAGAGAAAGGCTGAAGACTTTGTCTAACACGGATGTTAGTAAGCGGTCGTCTTCACCAAGCTTGGGGGTTATTGTAAGACTGCCAATACCTCGGGATGTAGGTAATTTGTGGGGAGGAACTGGAATCTGGTGATGAGGTAAAGTGCAATGTCAACATCAATGTCTTCAAATACATATATATATATATATATATATATATATATATATATATATATATATATATATATATATATATATATATATATATATATATATATCTTATTTTTTATTCTGTATTACAAAATAGTACAGCAAATAGTACAGCAGTGAAATCGCTAGCAAGTATGAGCCAGTAAAATGACCTGGAAGCCACCGTAGCTCCCTGCACCTAGTGACCTGGAAGCCTCCGTTGCTCCCTGCACCAAGTGACCTGGAAGCCTCCGTTGCTCCCTGCACCAAGTGACCTGGAAGCCTCCGTTGCTCCCTGCACCAAGTGACCTGGAAGCCTCCGTTGCTCCCTGCACTAAGTGACCTGGAAGCCACCGTTGCTCCCTGCACCAAGTGACCTGGAAGCCTCCGTTGCTCCCTGCACTAAGTGACCTGGAAGCCACCGTTGCACCATGCACCAAGTGACCTGGAAGCCTCCGTTGCTCCCTGCACCAAGTGACCTGGAAGCCTCCGTTGCTCCCTGCACTAAGTGACCTGGAAGCCACCGTTGCTCCCTGCACCAAGTGACCTGGAAGCCTCCGTTGCTCCCTGCACCAAGTGACCTGGAAGCCACAGTTGCTCCCTGCACTAAGTGACCTGGAAGCCACCGTTGCTCCCTGCACCAAGTGACCTGGAAGCCTCCGTTGCTCCCTGCACCAAGTGACCTGGAAGCCACAGTTGCTCCCTGCACTAAGTGACCTGGAAGCCACCATTGCTCCCTGCACCAAGTGACCTGGAAGCCTCCGTTGCTCCCTGCACCAAGTGACCTGGAAGCCTCCGTTGCTCCCTGCACCAAGTGACCTGGAAGCCACAGTTGCTCCCTGCACCAAGTGACCTGGAAGCCTCCGTTGCTCCCTGCACCAAGTGACCTGGAAGCCACAGTTGCTCCCTGCACCAAGTGACCTGGAAGCCACAGTTGCTCCCTGCACTAAGTGACCTGGAAGCCACAGTTGCTCCCTGCACCAAGTGATCTGGAAGCCTCCGTTGCTCCCTGCACCAAGTGACCTGGAAGCCACAGTTGCTCCCTGCACCAAGTGACCTGGAAGCCACAGTTGCTCCCTGCACTAAGTGACCTGGAAGCCACAGTTGCTCCCTGCACCAAGTGACCTGGAAGCCACAGTTGCTCCCTGCACTAAGTGACCTGGAAGCCACAGTTGCTCCCTGCACCAAGTGACCTGGAAGCCACAGTTGCTCCCTGCACTAAGTGACCTGGAAGCCACAGTTGCTCCCTGCACTAAGTGACCTGGAAGCCACAGTTGCTCCCTGCACTAAGTGACCTGGAAGCCACAGTTGCTCCCTGCACCAAGTGACCTGGAAGCCACAGTTGCTCCCTGCACCAAGTGACCTGGAAGCCACAGTTGCTCCCTGCACTAAGTGACCTGGAAGCCACAGTTGCTCCCTGCACTAAGTGACCTGGAAGCCACAGTTGCTCCCTGCACCAAGTGACCTGGAAGCCACAGTTGCTCCCTGCACTAAGTGACCTGGAAGCCACAGTTGCTCCCTGCACTAAGTGACCTGGAAGCCACAGTTGCTCCCTGCACCAAGTGACCTGGAAGCCACAGTTGCTCCCTGCACCAAGTGACCTGGAAGCCACAGTTGCTCCCTGCACTAAGTGACCTGGAAGCCACTGTTGCTCCCTGCACTAAGTGACCTGGAAGCCACAGTTGCTCCCTGCACCAAGTGACCTGGAAGCCACAGTTGCTCCCTGCACTAAGTGACCTGGAAGCCACAGTTGCTCCCTGCACTAAGTGACCTGGAAGCCTCCGTTGCTCCCTGCACCAAGTGACCTGGAAGCCACAGTTGCTCCCTGCACCAAGTGACCTGGAAGCCACAGTTGCTCCCTGCACTAAGTGACCTGGAAGCCACAGTTGCTCCCTGCACCAAGTGACCTGGAAGCCACAGTTGCTCCCTGCACTAAGTGACCTGGAAGCCACAGTTGCTCCCTGCACTAAGTGACCTGGAAGCCACAGTTGCTCCCTGCACCAAGTGACCTGGAAGCCACAGTTGCTCCCTGCACTAAGTGACCTGGAAGCCACAGTTGCTCCCTGCACTAAGTGACGTAGAAGCCTCCGTTGCTCCCTGCACCAAGTGACCTGGAAGCCACAGTTGCTCCCTGCACCAAGTGACCTGGAAGCCACAGTTGCTCCCTGCACTAAGTGACCTGGAAGCCACAGTTGCTCCCTGCACCAAGTGACCTGGAAGCCACAGTTGCTCCCTGCACCAAGTGACCTGGAAGCCTCCTCAGCGAGGCCTGGTCGTGCCCTGAGGTCACCAACACAGGAGATTGGGCTGTTCATGTTGCATAAACTTGATCAATCATGGAATGTGACACCAGATTTATGATTACTGGATTGGGGCATGCACGCCCACACGAACACACGGGTGCAGCTCACGAACTAACAGACAGATACAGCAGACACGGACGGACACACGAATAGACAGATACAGCCTATACACGAACGGACAGACACAGACAAGTCCACGCAACCCGTCCATAGACATTTACAAATAACGCAAAACTAAGAAGAAAAATGTAAATATAATATACCTACAAGAGACCTGGAAGAGGATATGCGAGCAAGCCACAAGACTGATCACACACATGGTTAATGGAGTTAAATAATGACAAATGAAAGGAGATTAAAATAAAAACAGGCAAAAACACTAAATTACGCTTCACCAGTTCAACTGGGCACAGCTACAGGAGTCAACAGAACCTGAGAGTGGTGGTTGCAACACATCGATGATCTGCAACTCACACACATGCCTGCGGAACTCAAGCCTGCAACTTAAGAAGCTGGTAAATTTAACAACGTCCCTTCGGCAACCTCAGTGAGGAATCTGTCAGCATACCGCACATCAGGTAAGATCAATGCTCCTGTTGTGTGTGGCCGCCAGCAGTGGGCCCGGCTCTTTATTAAGCGTTTGGGCACGTTGGAGCATGTCGTGAAAATTGACCACCAGGAGATGAGGAGACAGTGTAACAGTCTCCACCTCACTCATAGAGCAGCGAGGCCACACGAGAAGAACCAAGTGACTCATCAACAGAGGGGCTCATCAGCAGAGGGACACATCAACAGAGGGACACATCAACAGAGGGACACATCAACAGAGGGACACATCAACAGAGGGACACATCAACAGAGGGACACATCAACAGAGGGACACATCAACAGAGGGACACATCAACAGAGGGGCACATCAACAGAGGGGCACATCAACAGAGGGACACATCAACAGAGGGACACATCAACAGTGGGACACATCAACAGAGGGGCACATCAACAGAGGGACACATCAACAGAGGGACACATCAACAGTGGGGCACATCAACAGAGGGACACATCAACAGAGGGGCACATCAACAGAGGGACACATCAACAGAGGGGCACATCAACAGAGGGGCACATCAACAGAGGGACACATCAACAGAGGGGCACATCAACAGAGGGACACATCAACAGAGGGACACATCAACAGAGGGACACATCAACAGAGGGACACATCAACAAACAGGTGATGTGACGGGCTGCAGACCAAAATTAGTAATCTAGGCACAGTACCAGGAGGAAGCACAGTACCAGGGATGCACAGTATCAGGGAAGCACAGTACCAGGGATGCACAGTATCAGGGAAGCACAGTACCAGGGAAGCACAGTATCAGGGAAGCACAGTATCAGGGAAGCACAGTACCAGGGAAGCACAGTACCAGGGGAAGCACAGTATCAGGGGAAGCACAATATCAGGGAAGCACAGTACCAGGGAAGCACAGTATCAGGGAAGCACAGTATCAGGGAAGCACAGTACCAGGGAAGCACAGTATCAGGGAAGCACAGTATCAGGGAAGCACAGTACCAGGGAAGCACAGTACCAGGGGAAGCACAATATCAGGGAAGCACAGTACCAGGGGAAGCACTGTACCCGGGGAAGCACAGTACCAGGGGAAGCACAGTACCAGGGAAGCACAGTACCAAGGAAGCACAGTACCAGGGAAGCACAGTACCAGGGGAAGCACACTACCAGGGGAAGCACAGTACCAGGGGAAGCACAGTATCAGGGAAGCACAGTACCAGGGGAAGCACTGTACCAGGGGAAGCACAGTACCAGGGGAAGCACAGTACCAGGGAAGCACAGTACCAGGGAAGCACAGAACCAGGAGGAAGCACAGTATCAGGGAAGCACAGTTCCAGGGGAAGCACAGTACCAGGGGAAGCACAGCACCAGGGAAGCACAGTACCAGGGAAGCACAGTACCAGGGAAGCACAGTATCAGGGGAAGCACAGAACCAGGAGGAAGCACAGTATTAGGGAAGCACAGTTCCAGGGGAAGCACAGTACCAGGGGAAGCACAGTACCAGGGATGCACAGTATCAGGGAAGCACAGTACCAGGGAAGCACAGTACCCGGGGAAGCACAGTACCAGGGGAAGCACAGTACCAGGGAAGCACAGTACCAAGGAAGCACAGTACCAGGGAAGCACAGTACCAGGGGAAGCACACTACCAGGGGAAGCACAGTACCAGGGGAAGCACAGTATCAGGGAAGCACAGTACCAGGGGAAGCACTGTACCAGGGGAAGCACAGTACCAGGGGAAGCACAGTACCAGGGAAGCACAGTACCAGGGAAGCACAGAACCAGGAGGAAGCACAGTATCAGGGAAGCACAGTTCCAGGGGAAGCACAGTACCAGGGGAAGCACAGCACCAGGGAAGCACAGTACCAGGGAAGCACAGTACCAGGGAAGCACAGTATCAGGGGAAGCACAGAACCAGGAGGAAGCACAGTATTAGGGAAGCACAGTTCCAGGGGAAGCACAGTACCAGGGGAAGCACAGTACCAGGGATGCACAGTATCAGGGAAGCACAGTACCAGGGAAGCACAGTACCAGGGAAGCACAGTACCAGGGGAAGCACAGTACCAGGGGAAGCACAGTACCAGGGAAGCACAGTACCAGGGAAGCACAGTACCAGGGGAAGCACAGTACCAGGGAAGCACAGTACCAGGGGAAGCACAGTACCAGGGAAAGCACAGTACCAGGGAAGCACAGTACCAGGGGAAGCAAAGAACCAGGAGGAAGCACAGTATCAGGGAAGCACAGTTCCAGGGGAAGCACAGTACCAGGGGAAGCACAGTACCAAGGAAGCACAGTACCAGGGAAGCACAGTACCAGGGGAAGCACAGTACCAGGGAAGCACAGTACCAGGGGAAGCACAGTACCAAGGAAGCACAGTACCAGGGGGAAGCACAGTACCAGGGAAGCACAGTACCAGGGAAGCACAGTACCAGGGGAAGCACAGTACCAAGGAAGCACAGTACCAGGGGGAAGCACAGTACCAGGGAAGCACAGTACCAAGGAAGCACAGTACCAGGGGGAAGCACAGTACCAGGGAAGCACAGTACTAAGGAAGCACAGTACTAAGGAAGCACAGTACCAGGGGAAGCACAGTACCAGGGAAGCACAGTACCAGGGAAGCACAGTACCAGGGGAAGCACAGTACCAGGGGAAGCACAGTACCAGGGGAAGCACAGTACTAAGGAAGCACAGTACCAGGGAAGTACACAGTTCCCTGCTGCTGACATAAGACATGTGTAATTTGAAGGCAGCCGGGAATCAAAGAGGGATTTGCATGCAAAAATGGTGTATTTCTTCTGTAATTATATCCCCCCCCCCCCAGGGACCCCCCCTGACCCTCCCCCCCCCTCCGTCACACACCTGCCCCCACCTTCCCTCCCTCTTCACGGACTCACTACCCCTTCGTAACCACCCACCTACACCCTCCCACCTACACCCTCCCACCAACACCCTGTCACCTACACCCTCCCACCTACACCCTCCCTCCAACACCCACCCACCAACACCCTGTCACCTACACCCTCCCACCTACACCCTCCCACATACACCCACCCACCAACACCCTCCCACATACACCCACCCACCTACACCCTCCCTCCAACACCCACCCACCTACACCCACCCACCTACACCCTCCCACCTACACCCTCCCTCCAACACCCACCCACCTACACCCTCCCACCTACACCCACCCACCTACACCCTCCCACCTACACCCTCCCTCCAACACCCACCCACCTACACCCTCCCACCTACACCCTCCCTCCAACACCCACCCACCTACACCCTCCCACCTACACCCACCCACCTACACCCTCCCACCTACACCCACCCACCTACACCCTCCCACATACACCCTCCCTCCAACACCCACCCACCTACACCCTCCCACCAACACCCACCCACCTACACCCTCCCACCTAGACCCACCCACCTACACCCTCCCACCTACACCCTCCCTCCAACACCCACCCACCTACACCCACCCACCTACACCCTCCCTCCAACACCCACCCACCTACACCCTCCCACCTACACCCTCCCTCCAACACCCACCCACCTACACCCTCCCACCTACACCCTCCCTCCAACACCCACCCACCTACACCCACCCACCTACACCCTCCCACCTACACCCACCCACCTACACCCTCCCTCCAACACCCACCCACCTACACCCTCCCACCTACACCCACCCACCTACACCCTCCCACCTACACCCACCCACCTACACCCTCCCACCAACACCCACCCACCTACACCCACCCACCTACACCCTCCCACCAACACCTACCCACCTACACCCACCCACCTACACCCACCCACCTACACCCTCCCACCTACACCCACCCACCTACACCCTCCCTCCAACACCCACCCACCTACACCCTCCCACCTACACCCACCCACCTACACCCTCCCTCCAACACCCACCCACCTACACCCTCCCACCTACACCCACCCACCTACACCCTCCCACCAACACCCACCCACCTACACCCACCCACCTACACCCTCCCACCAACACCCACCTACACCCACCCACCTACACCCTCCCACCAACACCCACCCACCTACACCCTCCCACCAACACCCACCCACCTACACCCTCCCTCCAACACCCACCCACCTACACCCTCCCACCTACACCCACCCACCTACACCCTCCCACCAACACCCACCCACCTACACCCTCCCACCAACACCCACCTACACCCACCCACCTACACCCTCCCACCAACACCCACCCACCTACACCCTCCCACCAACACCCACCCACCTACACCCTCCCTCCAACACCCACCCACCTACACCCTCCCACCTACACCCACCCACCTACACCCACCCACCTACACCCTCCCACCTACACCCACCCACCTACACCCTCCCACCAACACCCACCCACCTACACCCTCCCACCCACCTACACCCTCCCACAGTTCTCCCAGTTAGAATAAAGTTATGACCGGGCGCCACGCCAGGCGGAGGTGGGACCGGTCTTCGTGATTACAATAAATAACGGTGTTCATCGGTCACCCCCCCCCCCGGTACTGGCAGCATTGACGGTGGTCACCCCCCCACCCCGGTACTGGCAGCGTTGACGGCGGTCACCCCCCCCACCCCGGTACTGGCAGCATTGACGGCGGTCACCCCCCCCCCCACCCCGGTACTGGCAGCGTTGACGGTGGTCACCCCCCCCCACCCCGGTACTGGCAGCATTGACGGCGGTCACCCCCCCCCCCCACCCCGGTACTGGCAGCGTTGACGGTGGTCACCCCCCCCCCACCCCGGTACTGGCAGCATTGACGGCGGTCACCCCCCCCCGGTACTGGCAGCATTGACGGCGGTCACCCCCCACCCCGGTACTGGCAGCGTTGACGGTGGTCACCCCCCCACCCCGGTACTGGCAGCGTTGACGGTGGTCACCCCCCCCCCACCCCGGTACTGGCAGCGTTGACGGTGGTCACCCCCCCCCCACCCCGGTACTGGCAGCGTTGACGGTGGTCACCCCCCCCCACCCCGGTACTGGCAGCGTTGACGGTGGTCACCCCCCCCCCCCACCCCGGTACTGGCAGCGTTGACGGTGGCCCCCCACCCCGGTACTGGCAGCGTTGACGGTGGTCACCCCCCCACCCCGGTACTGGCAGCGTTGACGGTGGTCACCCCCCCCCCACACCCCGGTACTGGCAGCGTTGACGGTGGTCACCCCCCCCCCACCCCGGTACTGGCAGCGTTGACGGTGGTCACCCCCCCACCCCGGTACTGGCAGCGTTGACGGTGGTCACCCCCCCACCCCGGTACTGGCAGCGTTGACGGTGGTCACCCCCCCCACCCCGGTACTGGCAGCGTTGACGGTGGTCACCCCCCCCCCACCCCGGTACTGGCAGCGTTGACGGTGGTCACCCCCCCCACCCCGGTACTGGCAGCGTTGACGGTGGTCACCCCCCCACCTCGGTACTGGCAGCGTTGACGGTGGTCACCCCCCCCCACCCCGGTACTGGCAGCGTTGACGGTGGTCACCCCCCCCACCCCGGTACTGGCAGCGTTGACGGTGGTCACCTCCCCCCACCCCGGTACTGGCAGCGTTGACGGTGGACACCCCCCCACCCCGGTACTGGCAGCGTTGACGGTGGTCACCCCCCCCACCCCGGTACTGGCAGCGTTGACGGTGGTCACCCCCCCCCCCACCCCGGTACTGGCAGCGTTGACGGTGGTCACCCCCCCCACCCCGGTACTGGCAGCGTTGACGGTGGTCACCCCCCCCCCACCCCGGTACTGGCAGCGTTGACGGTGGTCACCCCCCCACCCCGGTACTGGCAGCGTTGACGGTGGTCACCCCCCCCCCACCCCGGTACTGGCAGCGTTGACGGTGGTCACCCCCCCCACCCCGGTACTGGCAGCGTTGACGGTGGTCACCCCCCCCCCCACCCCGGTACTGGCAGCGTTGACGGTGGTCACCCCCCCCACCCCGGTACTGGCAGCGTTGACGGTGGTCACCCCCCCCCACCCCGGTACTGGCAGCGTTGACGGTGGTCACCCCCCCCCCACCCCGGTACTGGCAGCGTTGACGGTGGTCACCCCCCCCACCCCGGTACTGGCAGCGTTGACGGTGGTCACCCCCCCCCCCCCCCACCCCGGTACTGGCAGCGTTGACGGTGGTCACCCCCCCCCCCACCCCGGTACTGGCAGCGTTGACGGTGGTCACCCCCCCCCCACCCCGGTACTGGCAGCGTTGACGGTGGTCACCCCACCCCCCACCCCGGTACTGGCAGCGTTGACGGTGGTCACCCCCGGTACTAGGAATCAAAAACATCCTAGAGTACCAGGAATCTCCTGATGGTATTAGGAATCATCCTAGAGTACCAGGAATCATCCGAGAACCAGGAATCTCCTTAGGGTATTAGGAATCATCCTAGAGTACTAAGGAGCCGGTCGGCCGAGCGGACAGCACGCTGGGCTTGTGATCCTGTGGTCCCGGGTTCGATCCCGAGCGCCGGCGAGAAACAATGGGCTCCCAGACGCAGGTTCGAATCCTCGTCACTGCCCTTGTGGATTTGTTCAATGGTCAGAGTTTCTTTCACTCTATGCCCCTGTTACCTAGCAGTAAAATAGGTACCTGGGTGTTAGTCATCTGTCACAGGCTGCTTCCTGGGGGTGGAGGCCTGGTCGAGGACCGGGCCGCGGGGACACTAAAGCCCCGAAATCATCTCAAGATAAGATTTCAAGAAGATAACCAGGAATCCAACTTTTTTCTCTAATATTTCCGGATTTCAACAAAACCTCCACCCCAACACCACTTAGTGTAACAGTTCCCTAACAATACAAGATATTAGACTCCTCCTTCTACTGTTAGGAGGAGAAGTCCTAATATTGTTAAATATTTTATTGTTAATATTGTTAACCAATAATATTGTTATTGTTTTATTGTTTATATTGTTAAATCAATTTACAACTAACTTTAAATTAGTAGTAAATTTATTTACTAATAATATAAAATATTAGTAATAAATCAATTTACTACTAATATTTTATTATTTTTAATTATATTACATCTAATAAGTAATCATAATATATCTACATAAGTAATCATAAAGTAATGACTACCTAAGTATTTATAACTTTATCTAAGCCATTATAACTTTAGCTAAGTAATCATTACTTTAAAATGCTACTTAGAATATTTCATGCTCGTCTATAGGAGCCCTATGTTGCCTTATAATGTATTCCACCTCTTACTAACTCCAGCCAGGTGTGTGCTGGAGCGCCAGCCAGGTGTGTGCTGGAGCGCCAGCCAGGTGTGTGCTGGAGCGCCAGCCAGGTGTGTGCTGGAACACCAGCCAGGTGTGTGCTGGAGCGCCAGCCAGGTGTGTGCTGGAGCGCCAGCCAGGTGTGTGCTGGAACACCAGCCAGGTGTGTGCTGGAGCGCCAGCCAGGTGTGTGCTGGAGCGCCAGCCAGGTGTGTGCTGGAGCACCAGCCAGGTGTGTGCTGGAACACCAGCCAGGTGTGTGCTGGAGCGCCAGCCAGGTGTGTGCTGGAGCACCAGCCAGGTGTGTGCTGGAACACCAGCCAGGTGTGTGCTGGAGCGCCAGCCAGGTGTGTGCTGGAGCACCAGCCAGGTGTGTGCTGGAGCGCCAGCCAGGTGTGTGCTGGAGCACCAGCCAGGTGTGTGCTGGAACACCAGCCAGGTGTGTGCTGGAGCGCCAGCCAGGTGTGTGATGGAGCACCAGCCAGGTGTGTGCTGGGCGCCAGCCAGGTGTGTGCTGGAGCGCCAGCCAGGTGTGTGCTGGAGCACCAGCCAGGTGTGTGCTGGGCGCCAGCCAGGTGTGTGCTGGAGCGCCAGCCAGGTGTGTGTTGGAGCACCAGCCAGGTGTGTGTTGGAGCACCTTGTAACCAGCCAGTCACCCACAACAGTTGTTTAACTCACGTGTACTTGTCTACTGCTAGGTCAACATAAGCATAAAGTGAAAGAAAATGTGGCCAAACATCTCAGTCCTGCTGCTGGAGTCGAACCCGGGGCCTTCCAATCATTGGTCGACTGGTACCTCCGGGCCAGCGTGTCAAACATATCGACCAGACGACCAACACGACCAAGCCAAAATCTATACGTCTTACTCTTGTGCTATTGTTGGTATTAAGGGATAATACCACAGGGCCAGTTAGTCGTCACACATCTACACAACCCCTTACGAAACCTCTACATCATTCTTTAATCATTCCGGCTTTTGTTTTTACATTTATTAAGCCGCTTATAAGCGTGAAAAGTTCACAACCCAACGTTATTGTTGTAACAAACCACCTCGTAGTGCTTCGGAGCTCATATACACTGTTTAATAACCGTAGACAAAGTCGCCGTGATTGTGGAAAGATACACAGGTTTCGCAAGTGGTTGTGTACCTGTTGAGTGAATCTTGGGCCAGGTGTGCAGCCCGTCCTCCAAACAAAGACCCCAAAGTGATTCCATGCACCCGCCAAACCCCCAGCTGTTTAGGAATGAAAAACGGCTTACACAAGACTCACAACTGATGACGTTCGAACACTTCCGGAACAAGTGCTTCACTGACGACTTTTGTTCGAACCACAACGCTGTAAATGCTTCACCCACGTACTACAAATACAAATAATCGCCAACAGAACCTAAATACCTAAGCTAACCTAACCTATCCCTGTATATGCATAATATCCTAATATATTATAATATTAATTTATATTTGAGAAAAGTCCCGTTTTGAATGAACATCATGTTAACATTTATGAATGCGTCTGTGGGGCCGACCGCTGGATGGAATGGACTTGAGTCGAGGACGGGTTGCATGTGTGTGAGCACAGGGCAGAGCCCAGCTTGGAGCACAGGGCAGAGCCCAGCTTGGAGCACAGGCCAGAGCTCAGCTTGGAGCACAGGCCAGAGCTCAGCTTGGAGCACAGGGCAGAGCCCAGCTTGGAGCACAGGTCAGAGCCCAGCTTGGAGCACAGGCCAGAGCTCAGCTTGGAGCACAGGCCAGAGCCCAGCTTGGAGCACAGGTCAGAGCCCAGCTTGGAGCACAGGCCAGAGCTCAGCTTGGAGCACAGGCCAGAGCTCAGCTTGGAGCACAGGCCAGAGCCCAGCTTGGAGCACAGGTCAGAGCCCAGCTTGGAGCACAGGCCAGAGCTCAGCTTGGAGCACAGGCCAGAGCTCAGCTTGGAGCACAGGGCAGAGCCCAGCTTGGAGCACAGGCCAGAGCCCACCTTGGAGCACAGGCCAGAGCCCAGTTTGGGGCACAGCCTGGCCGAGATGGCGTCCTGGCCGCCATATTGCTTCCATGACGAAACTGATGCATAATTCCCCGCTCAGGTTGCCAGTAGAAATCGATCACTAGCTCTGAGTTTCGCTCGATGCCGCTATAACCAAGAGTCGGAATATGTTATGTTCTTCTTTTGTTAATGAACAGTAACATAAAAAAAACGCAATAAAAAAAATTGGAATTCCATCAAAGATGTTACCGTGAGAGATCGATTATATATAATCTAATTGTCTTATCATATTTTCTAGGGCCACATGTACTTGTTACACACCTGAAGCACACCTGGAGGCGAGGAAGCACCTAGAGATATGTATATCCATGTGGCTGGTGTATGGAGAGGTATACCCCGCTTCTCCGTGTTTGTAGAGTGAGTTTACATTAATCGTGGACTATATAATGAGAGCTCCAGATTACTTGGCGGTTGGTCACTGAGCTACTTGTGTGGCCTCAATAACCCTCCTGAGGCTGATGGGGCTTAATAACCCTCCAGAGGCTGATAGGTCTTAATAACCCTCCAGAGGCTGATAGGTCTTCATAACCCTCCAGAGGCTGATAGGTCTTAATAACCCTCCAGAGGCTGATGGGGCTTAATAACCCTCCAGAGGCTGATAGGTCTTAATAACCTTCCAGAGGCTGATAGGTCTTCATAACCCTCCAGAGGCTGATAGGTCTTCATAACCCTCCAGAGGCTGATAGGTCTTAATAACCCTCCTGAGGCTGATGGGGCTTAATAACCCTCCAGAGGCTGATAGGTCTTAATAACCCTCCAGAGGCTGATGGGCCTTCATAACCCTCCAGAGGCTGATAGGTCTTAATAACCCTCCAGAGGCTGATAGGTCTTAATAACCCTCCAGAGGCTGATGGGCCTTCATAACCCTCCAGAGGCTGATAGGTCTTAATAACCCTCCAGAGGCTGATGGGCCTTCATAACCCTCCAGAGGCTGATAGGTCTTAATAACCCTCCAAAGGCTGATGGGTCTTAATAACCCTCCAGAGGCTGACAGGTCTTAATAACCCTCCAGAGGCTGATAGGTCTTAATAACTTTCCAGAGGGTGATAGGTCTTAATAACCCCCGAGAGGCTGATAGATCTTAATAACCCTCCAGAGGCTGATGGGCCTTAATAACCCTCCAGAGACTGATAGGACTTAATAACCCTCCAGAGGCTGATAGGCCTTAATAAACCTCCAGAGGCTGATAGGCCTTAATAATCCTCCAGAGGCTGATAGGCCTTAATAACCTTCCAGAGGCTGATAGGCCTTAATAACCTTCCAGAGGCTGATAGGCTTTAATAACCTTCCAGAGGCTGATAGGCCTTAATAACCCTCCAGAGGCTGATGGGCCTTAATAACCCCTCCAGAGATCGCTACGTATTAAGCCCAAGACTATACACGTAGTCCACAAGAGGCCGCCCTCTCCCATGCAGTAGAGTATGGGACAAGATGCAGATGTTACGAGGCTTGGGGGTGGGGGGGTGGGGGGGGCTCTCCACCTGGCCAGGTGAGTTATCTGGCGCAGAAAGGACATCATTCCCGCCGTGGTAGCTGACGTGAATGTGTCCAGAGATCGCTCAAGGGGCACCTACGCCACCTTGGGGTCAACTGAGGTGAATAATCTCTAATCAGAAAGAACCAATGTGGCACTTGAGGTGGTATAAAACGTATCGTACATCTTGAGATGAGTAATTCGAAACATACGGCCGAGGCTTCCAACCTTGCGGTAATTAATGTGACTATAAGTCGTGAGATACCCCCCACGGGTCCTTGTCCCCCCCCCCCCCCCAAGTGGAAGCCGGTCGGCCGGGTATCTGGAACGAACGCCGCCTTTCCGGTTACGGTATTCCACATCGTTAGCCTTTCTCCTGTGATATATCACTCTCATTGCTATTCTCGGCGTTCATTCTCATTCCTTACCGGGATCCAACACCTTGAGACTCTGTGATGCAGGTTAGTGTTGATCATGCGTGGGTTCTCCGCTCCTGCACCCTTCACAAACACTCCCTACACCCTGCACCCGTCACAAACACTCCGTACACCCTGCACCCTTCACAAACACTCCCTACACCCTTCACAAACACTCCCTACACCCTGCACCCTTCACAAACACTCCCTACACCCTGCACCCTTCACAAACACTCTCTACACCCTACACCCTTCACAAACACTCCCTACACCCTGCACCCTTCACAAACACTCCCTACACCCTGCACCCTTCACAAACACTCCCAACAACCTACACCCTTCACAAACACTCCCTACACCCTACACCCTTCACAAACACTCCCTACACCCTACACCCTTCACAAACACTCCCTACACCCTGCACCCTTCACAAACACTCCCTACACCCTGCACCCTTCACAAACACTCCCTACAACCTACACCCTTCACAAACACTCCCTACACCCTACACCCTTCACAAACACTCCCTACACCCTACACCCTTCACAAACACTCCCAACAACCTACACCCTTCACAAACACTCCCTACACTCTACACCCTTCACAAACACTCCCTACACCCTTCACCCTTCACAAACACTCCCAACACCCTACACCCTTCACAAACACTCCCTACACCCTACACCCTTCACAAACACTCCCTACACCCTACACCCTTCACAAACACTCCCAACACCCTACACCCTTCACAAACACTCCCTACACTTTGCATCCTTCACAAACACTCCCTACACCCTACACCCTTCACAAACACTCCCTACACCCTACACCCTTCACAAACACTCCCTACACCCTACACCCTTCACAAACACTCCCTACACCCTTCACAAACACTCCCTACACCCTACACAAACACTCCCTACACCCTACACCCTTCACAAACACTCCCTACACCCTACACCCTTCACAAACACTCCCTACACCCTTCACAAACACTCCCTACACCCTTCACAAACACTCCCTACACCCTTCACAAACACTCCCTTCACCCTTCACAAACACTCCCTACACCCTTCACAAACACTCCCTTCACCCTTCACAAACACTCCCTACACCCTTCACAAACACTCCCTACACCCTTCACAAACACTCCCTACACCCTTCACAAACACTCCCGACACCCTTCACAAACACTCCCTACACCCTTCACAAACACTCCCTTCACCCTTCACAAACACTCCCTACACCCTTCACAAACACTCCCTACACCCTTCACAAACACTCCCTACACCCTTCACAAACACTCCCTACACCCTTCACAAACACTCCCTACACCCTTCACAAACACTCCCTACACCCTTCACAAACACTCCCTTCACCCTTCACAAACACTCCCTACACCCTTCACAAACACTCCCTACACCCTTCACAAACACTCCCTTCACCCTTCACAAACACTCCCTACACCCTTCACAAACACTCCCTACACCCTTCACAAACACTCCCTTCACCCTTCACAAAGACTCCCTACACCCTTCACAAACACTCCCTACACCCTTCACAAACACTCCTTACACCCTTCACCCTTCACAAACACTCCCTACACCCTTCACAAACACTCCCTACACCCTTCACAAACACTCCCTACACCCTTCATCCTTCACAAACACTCCCTACACCCTTCACAAACACTCCCTACACCCGTCACAAACACTCCCTATACCCTTCATCCTTCACAAACACTCCCTACACAACCACACTATTTTAATTCCAATTGTTTTAATTATAATATTTTTTCCATTTTTTCTTTTATTTTTTGCTGATATTTGACTGACAGGCATTTGTTTTTTTTAACCGAAACTGTGTGGTTTCATGATTTAAATTCAAGGTACTTCCCAACTGTGATGGCTGGCGGAGAGCAACGCTACCATTTGTATTGATATTTCTTCTGTATGTACTTGCATTATGTGCTCATTTTACACATGTGAGATCACCCCTGGCATCTGATACATTAATTTTCCTTGTTGCCACTCGCTTTACCGCAGTCATGTTTGTCATAGAAATATTGACTCACAAATGACTTCTATTGAACTCACACCTGACACGCCACTAACAATATCTACCTGGCTTCTAACACACTACTAGAAACATCTACCTGGCTTCTAACACACTACTAGAAACATCTACCTGGCTTCTAACACACTACTAGAAACATCTACCTGGCTTCTAACACACTACTAGAAACATCTACCTGGCTTCTAACACACTACTAGAAACATCTACCTGGCTTCTAACACTACTAGAAACATCTACCTGGCTTCTAACACTACTAGAAACATCTACCTGGCTTCTGACACTACTAGAAACATCTACCTGGCTTCTAACACACTACTAGAAACATCTACCTGGCGTCTAACACACTACTAGAAACATCTACCTGGCTTCTAACACACTACTAGAAACATCTACCTGGCTTCTAACACACTACTAGAAACATCTACCTGGCTTCTAACACACTACTAGAAACATCTACCTGGCTTCTAACACACTACTAGAAACATCTACCTGGCTTCTAACACACTACTAGAAACATCTACCTGGCTTCTAACACACTACTAGAAACATCTACCAGCTACACCCAACAAGTCACTCTACCCCACGCGTCAACACAATGATAAGCAACGCACCATTTTACACCCAAACTTTCATCCAACAATTCTTATATATACAAATCGAATAATGAAGATTTTCTTTTTTTAGATCCGCGGGGAGACGCAGGTTGGAGCCTTTTACCCTACAAGATAAGAGTGTAATGGTGTAGTATTGACGAAGAGGCGCGCGAGGAGGTCTACCACTTGTGTCACCAGACTGCTGTGGCCACTGTTTGGCACCTTTGTCCAGTCAACTGGTTCCATTTCCCTCTCATCCGTGAGGACCGGAAATAGGAGGAAGGAAGAGGGGAGGGAGGGAGCGGATGGAGGGAGGAGCGAATGGAGTGGATGGAGGGAGGGTTGAGGGAGGGGTGGAGGGAGAGATGGGGAAAAGACACATATCACGGAAGGTAGTGTCCGTAGCCCTGAGCCTAATCCAGTTGTAACATGTCACGGTCTAATCGCTGCTAACACTAGCAGCTGCTGGAGGAGGCTAGGTGCTGCCCCACGAGCTTGGCCAGAGCAGTGCGGAGACACCCTTATCGCCACCACCAGGAGTCTGGATGACTGCATTACAAATAAGAGTGACTTCACCATCTTTCATGGAAAGGACAGCCGGTCACACTAGCGAGTCATCGCTGAAGGCTACGGCGGTCGATTCTCTGCTGCAGGAACCCGGTGGAATTCATCTTCTGGGGGGTAAAGGGATCAGATAAAAGTCGCGTCGTACGCAAGACGGTTCGCTAACCGTCTTGCGTACGACGGTTAGCGTAGCGAGGGTAATACGTAGCGAGGGTAATAACCCTCCAGAGGCTGATAGTCCTTAATAATACCTAACCTAACCTGACCCTGTGGAACCTGACCACACCTCGTGGAACCTGGCCACACCTCGTGGAACCTGATCACACTTCGTGGAACCTGGCCACACCTCGTGGAACCTGACCACACCCCGTGGAACCTGGCCACACCTCGTGGAACCTGACCACACCTCGTGGAACCTGATCACACCTCGTGGAACCTGACCACACCTCGTGGAACCTGACCACACCTCGTGGAACCTGACCACACCCCGTGGAACCTGACCACACCCTGTGGAACCTGACCACACTCCGTGGAACCTGGCCACACTCCGTGGAACCTGACCACACTCCGTGGAACCTGACCACACCCCGTGGAACCTGACCACACCCCGTGGAACCTGACCACACCTCGTGGAACCTGGCCACACCCCGTGGAACCTGGCCACACCCCGTGGAACCTGGCCACACCCCGTGGAACCTGGCCACACCCCGTGGAACCTGACAGTTCCCCGAGCCCAGTAAGGTGTTGGCAGCAGCACCAGGGAGGCAGACGCGACCAACAGACATCACTGGAATTCTCAGCAAAACATTCAAAATATTGTAATAACATTCCACAAAAAAATATGAATTTTCAGCTGTGAAAACATATATTAATTGTTATATGCAAGGCCGGAGGAAATATGCCGACATAAACAAAGACAAAAACACAAGGACAAAAAACAAGTGCAAGAACACAAATCCAAAAACACAATAGACAAAAACACAAGGACTAAATCATCAACCCGTTCTTCTAATAAAGCGTCGCATTTTGACGTATAGATCTACATTAGTCCAAAAATCGTCGCGCTAGAAAAAGGGAAGCGGCTCGCAAAAATTGACATACTGTCCCGTTTTCTGTTTTGGGTCCTCTGGTAGGTTAGGATAAAGGGCACTTTAGTACGATAGTTTCTTGACGTGGGGAAACCTAAGAAGGGCGGGCTGAAACCACAAGGATATGCAACAAAAACCCAAAACACGAGGACAAATACACAATAGCAAAAAAAAAGAAGAGGCTAGAAGCAGCAGCACCCACCCCTGAATCAACTACCCAACTACGTTCTTAACTACTACACAACGACACCAGACGACCTTACCATGTTTAACAACTACCTAACGACACAAAACGACCTTCAATACTGTACCTTATCAAAATAAACAACACTCAAGAGGGCTGCAAGACCATACTGCAACAAATAATGCTGGAATTAGTGCCATTCTGCCTTGCAACATCTGTACCAATAACCAAATGAACACTAACAAATAATAATTATCATGATTTATTAATAGTACTAATAAAACATCATTAAAACTATTTAAAATTAGAATAATAATAATTATGGCAAATTATTTTAATATTAAATATTTATTATATTATTAATTTTATAATATTTTATTATATTATTTTACTATATACTTTTAAATTATTTTATTAATCATTTGAGAAATTTTATATACATATTAATGATTTTGTATTATATATTTAATATTTGATTTATTATTATATTCATTATTTTTATATTTTAATGATTGTATTATTAGTAGAAATTTCATTATTACTTCCATACAAGGTACATGTTAATATTTATTTTCGAGTTCATGATGCAGACCTGTACAGTGAACTGTGGCTATATGGAGATTATGTGATGTGGATAAACATGCTTAAACAATGTGATTTCTTTACTATTTACCATGTATTATTATTATTATTATTATTATTAATTACTTTATTATTTTATTTACAATAATTATTAAATTTGTATTATTGAATTATAATTATAATATTGCTGTTACCTTTGAATATTGATTCATTTATAATTATTATTACTAAGATAAATTATTATTATACTGTCCGAATGATTATATTATGTTAATATTAAGAATATTTTAAACGTTTTGTAATATTCATTTTTTGTTTTAGATATTTCTGTCTTAGATATTTTGTGATGGATATTTCTGTGTTAGGTATTTTAAATCTTAAAAGGTTTTGCTGTACATTTTCTTTTCAAAAAGTTATATGGAGCAATTTTTGTTTTAGTGGATAAATAAGTCGGCCACAATAGCTTTCTGACCAAGCACCAATTTTTCTTTAGTCCCGATCATTGTCCAGGACAATATATAGTAAACCCCCGGTGAATATCTACACCCAGAGGCAGGGTACACCTTTCCCTGTACACTGCCTAGTCATATCTTGAGATGATTTCGGGGCTTTAGTGTCCCCGCGGCCCGGTCCTCGACCAGGCCTCCACCCCCAGGAAGCAGCCCGTGACAGCTGACTAACACCCAGGTACCTATTTACTGCTAGGTAACAGGGGCATAGGGTGAAAGAAACTCTGCCCATTATTTCTCGCCGGCGCCCGGGATCGAACCAGGGACCACAGGATCACAGTCCAGCATGCTGTCCGCTCGGCCGACCGGCTCCACACATATTCCCTGTGAGCAAAGTTTATGTCATCAGTGACTCGTTTATATAAAAAAAAGTGTAAATTTTTAAATTGATCATTTGTATTGCTGCCAAAAAGCAGTTCCATAAATCTTAGTTTCTCGGGTGATACGAGTTCTGTTTGTGTTAAATACACATTTATCAAGTAATCCCCCTTTCACGTCCCTGGGTTAGTGATTTATTCTTTAGGTCGGAAGCTGTAGATGCGTTATTATCAAAAGGCACCGAGCCGGGAAGACCACGTGCCACCGTCTATCCACTGGATAGTCAAATGGTCCTAAATATCACTCAATATTCCAATATGTGAGAGGGAAAAACACATTACGAGCGACGTCAAAGGTATACAACAAGGGTCCTATCGAGGCAAAGTGATCCACAGGGTGTGAAGGTCATAAGCATGTCAACACAAAATAGGACACGAAATAATGGATATAAATTGGATAAATTAAGATTTAGGACAGGAATGTGTAAATATTGGTTTGGAATCAGGGTTGTTGATTTATTAAAACAAATTACAGGGTAACATAATAGACATGGGATCGATGGATTTTATCAAGCTTAGGTTACACACGTATATATATATGAGTTTGGGATGGATGTAAATTGGAAGTGCCAGGAATTGCCCAATATGACATGTCTCGCATGGGCCAATAGGCTTTCTGCAATTTCTTTAATTCTTATGCTCGTAAATCATACAATCATCCTGAAAATCAAAAGCTGTAGAAAAGCCAAGCGTGACGATGTTTTATCTCCTGTATAATACATAAAAGCCACAACTGCTGTTTTGGAAAGTCTTGATGAACGGTGTACGTCCGCGGGGACTACGTTTGATTTTTATTTGATTTGTCTTGAATTGTGTCTAAAAACCTTTGATGAAACATGAGATAACGGAGTTTATTTTAGAGATAATTAATATCAAATTAGAGACAAAAACTCGACGATAGAACTAATATATGAGTCGAAAAGTGTTAAACACTTCATAACATCTAGATCAGCGTTTTTCAAACATTTTTCTTCTCACGACCCAATACATCACATATCCTTAACACCCTCATTCCTGTGCTCGGTCTGAAACGACCTGGCATGTAATATGGGACGAGATCCCGACGTAAAGTCACAATATCAAGGTTTAAGAATATATTCCAACACCCACACGAATATGAAATGAGAGCGACGACATTTCGGTCCCTCCTGGACGACACGACAAACGTCCAGGATGGACCGAAACGACGCCACGTAAGGGTCCAGGATGGACAGAAACGGTTGCGGACTACCACGACGCACCATCAGGCTATGCTCGTCCAAGCTGCCACCGAACCCACACGCTCATACCTCAACTTTTACGCATGACATTCCCCCCAAATTACATTTTCTTCACTACACTTCAATGATAATGTACATTATAATTTTGCGTTTAGTTAAGCCAAGAATAGATTAGATGATTTGGCTCTATTGGCAATTAAAATGCATTTGAGAGATATGATTCGAACACAGGAGATGACTGAGGCATTGTTCAAAAAAAAGTTCGAACAGTCATAAAAATGCAAGAATAAAGGCACTAAATCTCAAGCTTAGGTTAGTCAGTACTTCTGTTGTTCTGACTGATATAGATTAATATATAAGATTGATATAGATATAGATATAGATAAGAGGTGGCACGGGCATGACTAGCCCGTAAGAGCCATAAGAGGTGGCACGGGCATGACTAGCCCGTAAGAGCCATACGAGGCACCTACTTATATGTCCCCCGAACTCGTTCATATGCACTTACGGGCTATTCATGCCCGTGCCACCTCTTGGGTGGCTTAATCTTTATCAATCAATCATATGCACGGGAGACATCTCCCGTCACGCAGGGTGCAGTTGCACCTCCACAGATCTCCAGTATCAGCGCTTGATACTGGTAATGGCTCCAAAGGGCCACCACTTACGGGCTATTCATGCCCGTGCCACCTTTTGGGTGGCTTAATCTTCATCAATCAATCCATCAATCGTTCATATACGTGTCTACGCCGGGAACCAGCCAGTGATCTCACGTCTATTATGTCTCCAGGTAATTTGCGCCATAAATCAACAACCTTGTTACCAAATCGGTTGTGAGTCACCTGTAAGGTGTTTTTTTTTTAATCACAAGCAGAGGGCTCAGTGGCTGGATTAACGAGCATTCGGCTTTTATTTATAAGGACGGGCTACACTACTCGTGCAGCCAGTCCTCCAAAAATGGGGTGGTAAATGTAAGAAGACAAATAAGTGCAATTATGTACTATTCATAGCAGTTAGGAATTGTACTTATTTTCACTTAGTATTAAATCGTAGTCAAATATATTGTGAATATTTGAGTTTACCTGAAAAACTGAATAGAAAGCCACAACCTCACCTAACCGTCTTAGATTTTGAAGATAATAATTTTATTGCTTCTTAATTACAATTAGTACTTAACCTATAGCTATATTGATATTACAGTTTTATAAAACTAATAAAACAAAACTAAAATATATCAATAAATTGTAAAGTAACTCAGGATATTTTAAAATTTTGTATAAAATCTATATTGTTTAATAAACCTGAAAAAGAAATTCCTGATATTTAAAACTTGTATATTACGAATAGAAAGCTGCATCCTAAAATTCTGAGTGTCTTAACAGAAAACGAGGAGAATTAAATCGGGGGTTGGGTAAATGTAACAGCCCCATAAGTGCAATTATGCACTGTTTATGACAGTAAGAAAATGTACTTATTACACATAGTATTAAATCGTACTGTCAATTCGGAGGATGGGTTGACTGGTGAGAGCAGTCTGTATACCCCAAGAGGTATACCTTCACGGCGTGTATTACATGGGAGTTAACTCTTGGCCCGGACCATGTTCAAAACTGAAGTGTACTGCTGGTTGGTCCAGTGGTTGATAGGATTTAATAACCCTCAGGAGGTTGATAGGTCTCAATAACCCTCTAGAGGATTTTTTTTTTTTTTGCAGGGATATTCCTGCACGGGCCCTAAGCCTCTGGCTGGCCCACTAAGTGTTGCTTGCTTCTGTTTTACTTGGGCGGAGTATTTATGACTCGTATGGTCGCTTCAGTAAGATTTTGTCCCATGTGTTTAACAACTTTTTCTGCTCTGTTGAATCTAAGTTCAAATCTTAATGGGTTTGTAACTGTGCACTGTGTTAGATAATGTTCCAGTGGTCTGTCGGGCATTTCTCCACAGTGCTGACATTTCCTCTCATCTTCCGGAACCTGTAAGCCTATTCCCCATGCACTTGGGTATCCAAGCCTGATGCGATGTAAGTGTACTTCTGTTGTTCTACTGCTCCCTTTCATCAACATAAGTGGTACGTAGTTGGTTGAATTCTTATACCAACCCGCAGATCCTGATGAGGATAGGCCTTAAGTACAGGTACATTATCAATAAATTTTTAATTTTAATAAATAATCGAATGATTATAAATAATTGTATTTTTATTAATAAAATTAATATTTATTATAATATACTTATTTCATTTTTAAATAAATTATTATTTTTTCATAGCTTTACAATATATTTAAATTATTATTTTTATCTTTGCTATTGTTGTTCTTCATTGGTTTACTATTATCCTTATAATTATTTTATTAAAAATATTATCATTAATATTTAATTAAATATTTTTAGACAAAAATAATATTTACATATATTAAAATAAAAAAAAACACTATTTCCCTCTTCCAGACCAACACTGTGAGGCTCCAGGTGTGGCGTCCAGACCAACACTGTGAGGCTCCAGGTGTGGCGTCCAGACCAACACTGTGAGGCTCCAGGTGTGGCGTCCAGACCAGCACTGTGAGGCTCCAGGTGTGGCGTCCAGACCAACACTGTGAGGCTCCAGGTGTGGCGTCCAGACCAGCACTGTGAGGCTCCAGGTGTGGCGTCCAGACCAGCACTGTGAGGCCCCAGGTGTGGCGTCCAGACCAGCACTGTGAGGCTCCAGGTGTGGCGTCCAGACCAACACTGTGAGGCTCCAGGTGTGGCGTCCAGACCAACACTGTGAGGCTCCAGGTGTGGCGTCCAGACCAACACTGTGAGGCTCCAGGTGTGGCGTCCAGACCAGCACTGTGAGGCTCCAGGTGTGGCGTCCAGACCAACACTGTGAGGCTCCAGGTGTGGCGTCCAGACCAGCACTGTGAGGCTCCAGGTGTGGCGTCCAGACCAGCACTGTGAGGCCCCAGGTGTGGCGTCCAGACCAGCACTGTGAGGCTCCAGGTGTGGCGTCCAGACCAGCACTGTGAGGCCCCAGGTGTGGCGTCCAGACCAGCACTGTGAGGCTCCAGGTGTGGCGTCCAGACCAACACTGTGAGGCTCCAGGTGTGGCGTCCAGACCAACACTGTGAGGCTCCAGGTGTGGCGTCCAGACCAACACTGTGAGGCTCCAGGTGTGGCGTCCAGACCAACACTGTGAGGCTCCAGGTGTGGCGTCCAGACCAGCACTGTGAGGCTCCAGGTGTGGCGTCCAGACCAACACTGTGAGGCTCCAGGTGTGGCGTCCAGACCAACACTGTGAGGCTCCAGGTGTGGCGTCCAGACCAACACTGTGAGGCTCCAGGTGTGGCGTCCAGACCAGCACTGTGAGGCTCCAGGTGTGGCGTCCAGACCAACACTGTGAGGCTCCAGGTGTGGCGTCCAGACCAGCACTGTGAGGCTCCAGGTGTGGCGTCCAGACCAGCACTGTGAGGCTCCAGGTGTGGCGTCCAGACCAACACTGTGAGGCTCTAGGTGTGGCGTCCAGACCAGCACTGTGAGGCTCCAGGTGTGGCGTCCAGACCAACACTGTGAGGCTCCAGGTGTGGCGTCCAGACCAGCACTGTGAGGCTCCAGGTGTGGCGTCCAGACCAACACTGTGAGGCTCTAGGTGTGGCGTCCAGACCAGCACTGTGAGGCTCCAGGTGTGGCGTCCAGACCAACACTGTGAGGCTCCAGGTGTGGCGTCCAGACCAGCACTGTGAGGCTCCAGGTGTGGCGTCCAGACCAACACTGTGAGGCTCCAGGTGTGGCGTCCAGACCAGCACTGTGAGGCTCCAGGTGTGGCGTCTAGACCAGCACTGTGAGGCTCCAGGTGTGGCGTCCAGACCAGCACTGTGAGGCTCCAGGTGTGGCGTCTAGACCAGCACTGTGAGGCTCCAGGTGTGGCGTCCAGACCAGCACTGTGAGGCTCCAGGTGTGGCGTCTAGACCAGCACTGTGAGGCTCCAGGTGTGGCGTCCAGACCAGCACTGTGAGGCTCTAGGTGTGGCGTCCAGACCAGCACTGTGAGGCTCCAGGTGTGGCGTCCAGACCAACACTGTGAGGCTCCAGGTGTGGCGTCCAGACCAGCACTGTGAGGCTCCAGGTGTGGCGTCCAGACCAACACTGTGAGGCTCCAGGTGTGGCGTCCAAACCAGCACTGTGAGGCTCCAGGTGTGGCGTCCAAACCAACCCTGTGAGGCTCCAGGTGTGGCATCCAGACCAACCCTGTGAGGCTCCAGGTGTGGCGTCCAGACCAACACTGTGAGGCTCCAGGTGTGGCGTCCATACCAACCCTGTGAGGCTCCAGGTGTGGCGTCCAGACCAACCCTGTGAGGCTCCAGGTGTGGCGTCCAGACCAACCCTGTGAGGCTCCAGGTGTGGCGTCCAGACCAACACTGTGAGGCTCCAGGATATCCTCCAGGTATATCCTTACCTACCAATTCAATTAAATTTCTTTATTATGCACCCTATACCCATCCCGTGGGCGGTGGATGGAAAGGGTTACAGAGACACATAATGGGTTCAGAAACTGAACCCCATAATTCGTTTAGCTCAGCACGTCACAAACTTTTGTAGCTAGTTACACTATGGTTAATGTTACATACACATGCTCTGTTATATATATATATATATATATATATATATATATATATATATATATATATATATATATATATATATATATATATATTTATATATTTATATATATATATATATATATATATATATATATATATATATATATATATATATATATATATATATATAGAAGGGAGTACCACCTCTAGCTGGAAGAAGGGGGACCCATAGCCTCGGAGGAAACCACGCATAACGCATTAGAGGGAATGTTTAGATCCCCTCCAATACAGTTTCTGTGTGCTTTTCTCCTACCACCCCCTTCCTTTTTTATTTTTTGTGCTTTATTATGCATTTGATGGTTACAAGATATACATGGGTTGATACAAAAATAATAATGCAAAAAGGTGCTTAAATATAGGTGCTTATATATATATACAAGGCACTTTACATCTATGGTGAGTCACTAGTCTTGCTGCACACCCACCCAACTGGGCGGCAGCTTTACAGTCATGTGCAGGCATTACCTACAGTAAGCAAATTTTGGATACTTCGCTAAGATTCCTGGCAGTACATCATTATGAATGAAGTACTTAAACATTTCTTGGACTCCATTGATGGTGTTTTCTCTGAATTCATCGATTTTTTCACATTCCATTATATTATGATGCAAAGTATGCGAATAGTTCTGCTGACAGGATTTACATATAGTGAAATCTACATCAGCAGATATTACAAACTCCCAGAGGTACTTGTAGCCGAGCCTAAGCCTAGCAGTGGTAACAACTAGAAGTCTGTTAATCTTATTGGATGACCCATTGAAGTGCGGTTCTTCCTGAATAAGGGAGTGATGATAGATGGAGTAACTGGTGCGAATTTCACTTTGCCTCAAGTCTACGAGATTTTGTTGATGTTCCCGGAATATTACTGCCCCTCAGGCTGCTCAAAGGCAGTCCAAGATGGTAATAAATTCCCTCTTTATGAGCAAAAGTTTTGGCTAACTCATCAGTTCCATCATGCATTCAGGTATATTTGTTACAATTCCCATAGAAGCGTATTCAATTCTCTTTGCCAATTTGTTTCATTAGACAAAGATGACAAAAAAGTTAATGTCGTGACAGATGTGAATTTATATTGCAGGTGACCGTATAGCAGAGGGAAACTATGTTTACCCCGAATGTGTTTACCTCGTGTAAACTCACACTAGTCGCATGCAAACAATTCTTAGATTTACGCAGGGTAAACTTATGCAAGAAAGAGTGATTATACAAGAAGTTAATTCTGAAGGTGTTTATGTTACCTGGTCCCCCCCTACAGTAGTAGGCATCCATCAGTCTCAGGAGACTATGGAGTTGCGCTCTGGTTGTCGGTCTGTAGTGACCTCTCCAGGGCGCACAGCCAGGGTAGGTTGATATGGGGGAGAAGCTGTTACCAGAGCAGCAGTTCCCCCCCCCCTCTCCGCGGCGCCGAAAGTCTCCAATGGAAAGGCAAACGCCAATACGATTGGTTCCTGCGCCGTCGCATGAACTGTCAGAACGAGGTTGAAGGCAACAACGAACTGCCCCAGGGGCTCCAGCTCCGGAGTTAACCTCGAGGTTGGTAAAAGAAGGCACAGGGACTCCAAACCTGGAGACCGCCGTGGTCGGGGCCGGAGAAGAACCACCCCAGCAAGGGCAAAAACGACCCCAGCCTCCTGAAGCAGAGTCTGGGGCCGCACGAGCCCCAGGAGGTGGACTTCCGAGTCCCGCACCTACGGGTTCCGGACAGAGATCGTCACAGCCCTCTTTCACCCGAGACCTACTTCCTTCAAGACCAAGTAGAAGGAAGAGTAATAATTATCAATTACAATAATTAATATTATAATATAAATATTATTAATAAATAATTATTACTCTTCCTTCTCCAAGCCAACAAGACGTTCTGATTCTTTTATACCTGCGTTGGGTCTACACAGTCACGGACCCCAACTTTTTGGCATGGTAACTACACACACAGTAGTTACTGAGCACACTACTTGTCCCCATGCAGTGTCAACACTATGTACCACTGCGTCAGAACTCCCGCACAGAAGTGTAATTAAAAGCACCGAAAAGTCTGCACTTCCTGAAACAAAGTGAGCATCGTTTTCCGTTGGTTGGCAAGATCCTTATGCTTGTAGTGAGGTAAAAACACGATTTTGATGCTTGCCATGTGGTAAGCATAGGCTGGCATGACCAACTCTCTGCGCGCGCACGCACGCATCTCTTTTTGCAGATTTCACTAGCGCTAAAAATCCAAGTCACGGCAGACAAGTGAAATCGTCAAGGCAGAAGCTGCTTGGAGGTCCAGACAAGTTCTTGTTGAGTAATATCCGCATTCTAATGCTTCGTAATCAAGGCTGTGACCATCGCCTCTAATAGAATTCTTAGTGAACACACACAATCACTAGTGTCGCACGTTAGCCAATGTTAATGTCCATGTTTGATGGCCTGTTCACTTGACAGTCCCAGCTGTGTATGGGTACAAGTGACAGGATGAACAACCCAGCGGGTTTTCTACCTATTGGGGTGGGGGAAGGGGGTTGTACATGCTGCTATGTGGTATATTCACTCACAGGATAAGTAGCGCTAGCCAATACTGTCATATGACGGTATATTCACTCACAGAATGAGTGATGTTGCCGAGTAGTGAGACTATGGCGGTATGTTCACTCACAGGATGAGTTACGCTGTCCAATATACTTGACTGTAGGGGTGCAAAATAAAATAAATATGTATATCGATGTCATTATATATCGATTGAATCATTATATCACTTCGATATAATGATTCAAAGAATCGCTATAGACTACAACAAAATGTGCAAAAGGATTCTCACTTGGACGAAATCACAGACGTAAGCTTAAAAGTAAGAGTGCATATCAAAGCGTCTTTCATTCCTTGCATCAGCGGATGAAAAACTCGGCCGGTTACTTGCGTTTTCTTCGGGTCTTGAGCGGGGCGAGGCCGCCGGGAGCTGTGTTAGGTCCGCGCCGGCCCAGGAGACGTAGGAGAGACACGGATGAAAGTGTAAGAGGAAGAGAGCGAGAGGAAGAAGAAGAAGAGTGAGAGAGAAAGAGAGGAGAAAAGACTGAACAGGTGAAGCCTGAGGTGAGCGGGGAGTGGCTAGCGCTGCGCGAGCAAGTGCTAGCGGTGATAATAACACACTTCTCCGCTTGGGATAATTTCACTCTCTGGCGGGGGAGCCCGGCGAGGCTGACGGTCTAACACAAGCACCCAGGTGGCCTTAATTGTCTCGCTCCGGTTGGCTCACTTACCTCCTCCACCCCCCTCTTATTTATGTGCCTCCTAATTTATCTCTTAGAGTTTGTTAGCGAGCTCGTTAATTCTGAAGGCTAGATACAACGCTACTAAACAGGTTGCACCCTTTTTTTTCAGCTTTTGTGGCTTCATTAGCTACTTAGTGTGATATTATAATTAACAGTTCGTCGCTAATTAGAATTCGTGATTCGGAAGGTGAATTAAAAGAGCAACATCTCTCTTGCGTATCTGGACAGTCACTTATTCGCCTATTAGGACTTCACCCAGAAAGTGGGAAGTACCTCGATGGAGTTGCTTCAGACATAACTATTCTACAGCCTAATGTCTTAATAATTTTTCACTTTTAGATATGTAAATGAGGTTTTCCATTTATATCATTAACATATCTGTATAACGGAGTGTCGAAAGTAAAATTATAGTTAACAGCTGGACTTATAAAATAAGTTTTTGTGTAGATTATTTAAGCTTGGAAAAGTTACCCCATAGGTATTCCAAATTGTATTCACCATAAAAAAACTACAATCAATAGCACCGTATTTGTTCAGTTTAATTTTAGCAGAGTAAGGCGTAATGATGCCTCATTCTTCACAAAACTCCCAACAAGAAGAATTATGAGTGTAACTGTCAAACAAGTTAGCAAAATAACTTACCAATTGTTTATGTTTATGCATAAGAAGTTAACATAAATTCTACCGATCTCTCGCGATTTTGACACATTAAAAATTGCAATTATTTTGTCTAACAATAAATGTTTGAATTTAACCAGAAAGCGTAAATATTACGTTGCTTTAAATCTTACTATAACCCCCCAAAATTTTGACGTATTGCTAGCTTGTGTTAAAATGTGTTACATTAGGCTTAAGAAGCTAATAACATACATCACCATAACACACCCTGAAAATGTCTTTGACATAATCTTACTAAACTGAGACAAATTCTTTATAGTCTGAAAAATTAATAGAAGAAAAACAATAATTGAAAAATTTCTTGAAAACCTGAGTGAAATTTCTAACTCTTGAACCATGTTTAACATCAATGTAACTGAAATATATATCATTCAGTGATCACAAATTGACTCAAAAACTCTTTAAGTCAATTATGTTGGACAAACTGGTAAAGTAGTTGTTGTTGTTGTTTAAGATTCGCTACTTGGAACAAAATGTTCCAAGTAGCACGAGCTAAGGCGAGCCCGTAGAACTGGTAAAGACCTTCAGCCAGAGAAGAGCAACATTAATACCGCACCAGGCGACGCCACGGGCAACCCTCAACAGTTACCTAATTCCCAGGTACCTAATTTACTGCTAGACGAACAGATTCATTAGGTGAAAGAATACGTCCCAAATCATTTCTGTCCCGCCCGGGAATGGAACCCAGGATCCCCGAGTGTGAGTCGAGAATAAAGCCAATTGTACCACGAGAACATTAAATCATATAATTGATTCGAGTATCAAATATGCGCTGTATGTAAATTATTTATTGAGATAATTATTTGTGAACAATGGTGGAGAAACCAATGTTCAGGGACATTGTTGAAGAAGCAGCAGCAGGGTATAAGGGACAGTGTTGGAGAAGCAGCAGGGTATAAGGGACAGTGTTGGAGAAGCAGCAGCAGGGTATAAGGAACAGTGTTGGAGAAGCAGCAGGGTATAAGGGACATTGTTGAAGAAGCAGCAGCAGGGTATAAGGAACAGTGTTGGAGAAGCAGCAGGGTATAAGGGACAGTGTTGGAGAAGCAGCAGGGTATAAGGGACAGTGTTGGAGAAGCAGCAGCAGGGTATAAGGAACAGTGTTGGAGAAGCAGCAGGGTATAAGGGACATTGTTGAAGAAGCAGCAGCAGGGTATAAGGAACAGTGTTGGAGAAGCAGCAGGGTATAAGGGACAGTGTTGGAGAAGCAGCAGCAGGGTATAAGGAACAGTGTTGGAGAAGCAGCAGGGTATAAGGAACAGTGTTGGAGAAGCAGCAGGGTATAAGGGACAGTGTTGGAGAAGCAGCAGGGTATAAGGGACAGTGTTGAAGAAGCAGCAGCAGGGTATAAGGAACAGTGTTGGAGAAGCAGCAGGGTATAAGGGACAGTGTTGAAGAAGCAGCAGCAGGGTATAAGGAACAGTGTTGGAGAAGCAGCAGGGTATAAGGGACAGTGTTGAAGAAGCAGCAGCAGGGTATAAGGAACAGTGTTGGAGAAGCAGCAGGGTATAAGGGACAGTGTTGAAGAAGCAGCAGCAGGGTATAAGGAACAGTGTTGGAGAAGCAGCAGGGTATAAGGGACAGTGTTGAAGAAGCAGCAGCAGGGTATAAGGAACAGTGTTGGAGAAGCAGCAGCAGGGTATAAGGGACAGTGTTGGAGAAGCAGCAGCAGGGTATAAGGAACAGTGTTGGAGAAGCAGCAGGGTATAAGGGACAGTGTTGAAGAAGCAGCAGCAGGGTATAAGGAACAGTGTTGGAGAAGCAGCAGGGTATAAGGGACAGTGTTGAAGAAGCAGCAGCAGGGTATAAGGAACAGTGTTGGAGAAGCAGCAGCAGGGTATAAGGGACAGTGTTGGAGAAGCAGCAGCAGGGTATAAGGAACAGTGTTGGAGAAGCAGCAGGGTATAAGGGACAGTGTTGAAGAAGCAGCAGCAGGGTATAAGGAACAGTGTTGGAGAAGCAGCAGGGTATAAGGGACAGTGTTGGAGAAGCAGCAGGGTATAAGGGACATTGTTGAAGAAGCAGCAGCAGGGTATAAGGAACAGTGTTGGAGAAGCAGCAGGGTATAAGGGACAGTGTTGAAGAAGCAGCAGCAGGGTATAAGGGACAGTGTTGGAGAAGCAGCAGGGTATAAGGGACAGTGTTGGAGAAGCAGCAGGGTATAAGGAACAGTGTTGGAGAAGCAGCAGGGTATAAGGGACAGTGTTGGAGAAGCAGCAGGGTATAAGGGACAGTGTTGGAGAAGCAGCAGGGTATAAGGGACAGTGTTGGAGAAGCAGCAGGGTATAAGGGACAGTGTTGGAGAAGCAGCAGGGTATAAGGGACAGTGTTGGAGAAGCAGCAGGATATAAGGGACAGTGTTGGAGAAGCAGCAGGATATAAGGAACAGTGTTGGAGAAGCAGCAGGGTATAAGGGACAGTGTTAGAGAAGCAGCAGGGTATAAGGGACAGTGTTGGAGAAGCAGCAGGGTATAAGGAACAGTGTTGGAGAAGCAGCAGCAGGGTATAAGGGACAGTGTTGGAGAACCAGCAGCAGGGTATAAGGGACAGTGTTGGAGAAGCAGCAGGGTATAAGGAACAGTGTTGGAGAAGCAGCAGCAGGGTATAAGGGACAGAGTTGGAGAAGCAGCAGGGTATAAGGGACATTGTTGGAGAAGCAGCAGCAGGGTATAAGGGACATTGTTGAAGAAGCAGCAGCAGAGTATAAGGAACAGTGTTGGAGAAGCAGCAGGGTATAAGGGGCAGTGTTGGAGAAGCAGCAGCAGGGTATAAGGAACAGTGTTGGAGAAGCAGCAGCAGGGTATAAGGGACTGTTGGAGAAGCAGCAGCAGGGTATAAGGGACAGTGTTGGAGAAGCAGTAGCAGGGTATAAGGGACAGTGTTGGAGAAGCAGCAGCAGGGTATAAGGGACAGTGTTGGAGAAGCAGCAGCAGGGTATAAGGGACAGTGTTGGAGAAGCAGCAGCAGGGTATAAGGGACAGTGTTGGAGAAGCAGCAGCAGAGTATAAGGGACAGTGTTGGAGAAGCAGCAGCAGGGTATAAGGGACAGTGTTGGAGAAGCAGGAGGGTTGAGGAAGAAGCGTATATTCTTGTGACGTTTTCAGAAACAGTTTCTGAGAGACTCGTCCTTCAATGGTGTTTGTCGTCCCAGGTGGACATTAATATGTATATTACGCCACCACCTGACTGGCATATTAAGTGCCGGCTAGTGCCAGGACCAGGTAGTGCCAGGACCAGGTAGTGTCAGGGCCAGGTAGTGCCAGGACCAGGTAGTGCCAGGGCCAGGTAGTGTCAGGACCAGGTAGTGCCAGGGCCAGGTAGTGCCAGGACCAGGTAGTGCCAGGGCCAGGTAGTGTCAGGGCCAGGTAGTGTCAGGACCAGGTAGTGTCAGGGCCAGGTAGTGTCAGGGCCAGGTAGTGCCAGGGCCAGGTAGTGTCAGGGCCAGGTAGTGCCAGGACCAGGTAGTGCCAGGGCCAGGTAGTGTCAGGACCAGGTAGTGCCAGGGCCAGGTAGTGCCAGGACCAGGTAGTGCCAGGGCCAGGTAGTGTCAGGGCCAGGTAGTGCCAGGGCCAGGTAGTGTCAGGACCAGGTAGTGCCAGGACCAGGTAGTGCCAGGACCAGGTAGTGCCAGGACCAGGTAGTGTCAGGACCAGGTAGTGCCAGGACCAGGTAGTGCCAGGACCAGGTAGTGTCAGG
>NC_091189.1:15523198-15533198 GCF_040958095.1 Procambarus clarkii
ATTCTCCAAAATTCATTTTAATTTCTAGTCTGACGCGACACCTGAACGCGTTTCGTAATAACTTATTACATTTTTAAAGACTTTAGTTTACACACACACAACTATAACCTGCAAATACTAAACAGAGTTTTACTATGCTAATATTTAAACAGCTTTTGTCTTATACACTCGCATTTGGGTGAAGTGATACATTACAACAGTTTTGGATGAGGTGAACAAACTTTCAACACAAGACAGAACACGGTTCAATGGGTATAGATGAAAGGAAGAATGGAAGTAACTGCAAAGGGCCTATTGGCCCGTATTTCCTCTTGATGCTTCTATATTGGAGCGGAGTCTTGAAGTGGGTAGAATATAGTTGTGCATTAATTGGCTGTTGATTGCTGGTGTTGACTTCTTGATGTGTAGTGCCTCGCTGATGTCAAGCCGCCTGCTATCGCTGTATCTATCGATGATTTCTGTGTTGTCTGTTGTTTGTTAACAAACAACACAGAAATCATCGATAGATGATTTCACAGGAGGCATACATCCTGTGAAATCCTGTCCGCCACTCACAGGATGAGTGGCGCTGCCCAATACTGTCACTATGGCGGTGTGTCCACTCACAAGATGAAGGGCGCTGCCCAATAGTGTCACTATGGCGGTGTGTCCACTCACAGGATGAGTGGCGCTGCCCAATAAACTCGCCCCTCGGGGCAAAATTTTAAAATTGACTTCCTCCTCTTGCTGACTTAACTTACTACTGTTACTCATCTGCGTCTCTTGTTCTGTTGTTACACTTTCTAAACAGTTGTACTTTAACAATATCCCTCAAGACCTTTTACGTCGTAATCATGTCTCCCCCTTTCCCGTCTCTTATGCGTGTGTTTGTGAGTACTTCCCTATTTATTGTCAGACATATATGTGTCTGTATACATAGGCGAGAATATGTAATGGAGAACACCCTCCCCCACACCTCGGCCTCACCCTGCCTCAACACCTGGGACCTGCCTCAACTCCTGGGACCTGCCTCACCCTGCCTCAACACCTAGGACCTGCCTCACCCTGCCTCAACAACTGGGGCCTGCCTCACCCTGCCTCACCCTGCCTCAACACCTGGGACCTGCCTCACCCTGCCTCAACAACTGGGGCCTGCCTCAACTCCTGGGACCTGCCTCACCCTGCCTCAACACCTGGGACCTGCCTCAACAACTGGGGCCTGCCTCACCCTGCCTCAACAACTGGGGCCTGCCTCACCCTGCCTCAACACCTGGGACCTCCCTCACCCTGCCTCAACACCTGGGACCTGCCTCACCCTGCCCCAACACCTAGGACCTGCCTCAACACCTGGGACCTGCCTCACCCTGCCCCAACACCTAGGACCTGCCTCAACACATGGGACCTGCCTCACTCTGCCTCAACACCTAGGACCTGCCTCAACACCTGGGACCTGCCTCACCCTGCCCCAACACCTGGGACCTGCCTCACCCTGCCACAACACCTGGGACCTGCCTCACCCTGCCTCAACACCTGGGACCTGCCTCAACACCTGGAACCTGCCTCACCCTGTCTCAACACCTGGGACCTGCCTCACCCTGCCCCAACACCTGGGACCTGCCTCAACACCTGGGACCTGCCACAACACCTGGGACCTGCCTCACCCTGCCCCAACACCTGGGACCTGCCTCAACACCTGGGACCTGCCTCACCCTGCCCCAACACCTGGGACCTGCCTCACCCTGCCACAACACCTGGGACCTGCCTCACCCTGCCCCAACACCTGGGACCTGCCACACCCTGCCTCAACACCTGGAACCTGCCTCACCCTGCCCCAACACCTGGGACCTGCCTCAACACCTGGGACCTGCCTCACCCTGCCACAACACCTGGGACCTGCCTCACCCTGCCTCACACTAACACCTCACAAGCCTGGCGACAAAGTCTTTACTGACCAATGTTTCTGTTCTTGTGAATAATATTTCACTGACAGTAGTAAAGCACCTCAGTAGCTCGCTACAGCCTAGACATATTACCTTGAAGTGTGTCCAGGCCCCCAGAGTGTGTCCAGACCCCCAGAGTGTGTCCAGACCCCCCAGAGTGTGTCCAGACCCCCAGAGTGTGTCCAGACCCCCCAGAGTGTGTCCAGACCCCCCAGAGTGTGTCCAGACCCCCCAGTGTGTCCAGACCCCCAGAGTGTGTCCAGACCCTCCAGAGTTTGTCCAGACCCCCAAAGTGTGTCCAGACCCCCAGAGTGTGTCCAGACCCCCCGGAGTGTGTCCAAACCCCCAGAGTGTGTGCAGACCACCCCGGAGTGTGTCAAGACCCCCCAGAGTGTGTCCAGACCCCCAGAGTGTGTCCAGACCCCCGGAGTGGGTCCAGACCCCCAGAGAGTGTCTAGACCCCCAGAGAGTATCCAGACTCCCCAGAATGTGTCCAGACCCCCAGAGTGTGTCCAGACCCCCGGAGTGTGTCCAGACCCCCAGAGAGTGTCCAGACCCCCAGAGTGTGTCCAGACCCCCGGAGTGTGTCCAGACCCCCAGAGTGTGTCCAGACCCCCCAGAGTGTGTCCAGACCCCCCCCAGAGTGTGTCCAGACCCCCCCCCCAGAGTGTGTCCAGACCCCCAGAGTGTGTCCAGACCCCCCAGAGTATGTCCAGACCCCCCAGAGTGTGTCCAGACCCCCAGAGTGTGTCCAGACCCCCAGAGTGCGTCCAGACCCCCAGAGTGTGTCCAGACCCCCAGAGTGTGTCCAGACCCCCCAGAGTGTGTCCAGACCCCCAGAGTATGTCCAGACCCCCAGAGTGCGTCCAGACCCCCAGAGAGTGTCTAGACCCCCAGAGAGTGTCCAGACCCCCCAGAGTGTGTCTAGACCCCCCAGAGTGTGTCCAGACCCCCAGAGTGTGTCCAGACCCCCAATGAGTGTGTCCAGACCCCCCAGAGAGTGTCTAGACCCCCAGAGAGTGTCTAGACCCCCAGAGAGTGTCCAGACCCCCCCAGAGTGTGTCCAGACCCCCAGAGTGTGTCCAGACCCCCCAGAGTGTGTCTAGACCCCCAGAGAGTGTCCAGACCCCCCAGAGTGTGTCCAGACCCCCAAGAGTGTGTCCAGACCCCCAGAGTGTGTCCAGACCCACAGAGTGTGTCCAGACCCCCAGAGTGTGTCCAGACCCCCAGAGTGTGTCCAGACCCCCAGAATGTGTCCAGACCCCCAGAGTGTGTCCAGACCCCCAGAGTGTGTCCAGACCCCGAGAGTGTGTCCAGACCCCCAGAGTGTGTCCAGACCCCCAGAGTGTGTCCAGACCCCCAGAGTGTGTCCAGACCCCGAGAGTGTGTCCAGACCCCCAGAGTGTGTCCAGACCCCCCAGAAAGTGCCCAGACCCCCGGAGTGTGTCCAAGCCCCAAAGTTGTCTGGACCGTCTTGAACACATTAAAGTGTCATACAGGAATGATAAATTATGTTTATAAACATTACTGAACTATAGTTGTTCAACTGAAGAGAATAAAGTAATAAATTTAAGTCTGTCAGTATTTTGATATATCATACCAGGATGTCATATTTCGCTTTAATATATACATGTTAAAAGGAATATTGATTTAACATATATTCGCTAATTCAAATGGGTGTCGCGAGGAGCAGTGTCTACAGCAGGAGTTGTGAAGTGTGGCTCTGTGTGTGTGTGTCGGCCTCATACATATGAGAGGAAATACAAGCACTGAAATAAAACTCCAAAATGACAAAATAGATTTATGTATGAATGTGTATTCATACAACATATCCTGTGTGTGAACGTCGCAGCGTACATATGTTGCCTGTATACGTGGTTCATAAATACATATCAATGAAAATATGAAATACAAAGCCTATTGAGCAAAGCCATCTTTCTCTCATGCTCATTTCTAAATTTTATCCTAATGTGATAATATTTTACTATTCTACTATCCTATTATTCAACTATTCTATTAATTTAGAATTCTTCTATCCTATTCTTTGTATCCTGTTATCCACTACACATCTATCCTGTTATCTACTATACATCTATCGTGTTAACATACCGATCATTCATCTATCCTATTATTCTACTATGCTTCTGTCCTATTATTCTACTAACTCATTATTATACTATCCTATTAACCCATTTTTCTACTATAATACTTTCTAAAGTGTTTGTAAATATTTTGGATTAAAATCAGACATTATTTCAGCCAAAAGGCAATGGTTTGTATCCTTTTTTGTTATCCTGACCTTACGGAGCCTAACCTAACCTAGCCTAGGTCTATATTACCTTATTTAACCATATCTAAATATGACAAAATCTCCAATTTGCTCCAATTTACATGCAAAGGTTTCCTGACGGTCAAAGCACTATTTATCATTAGGTTTGGTTGGGTGCGGTGAGGTTAGGTTAGGTGAGGTTAGCTTGGGTGAGGTTAGGTTGGGTGAGGTTATGTTGGGTGAGGTTAGGTTGGGTGAGGTTCGACTGATGCACACACCTTCAGTAAACCAGCCCATCCTACCAAAATCATATTAGTTATAACAACTATTTGGTTGAACGTACAAAAATGGACTTTAACAGCCAGCAAAGTGTACGTTATGCCCGAAAAAAACTAAACTTTCCTAGGTCTAGTCGGGTTCGTTGTCGACTCACCATCAGGAATTTTGGGTTCGAATCCAGGGCGGGACAGTAATGTTTGGGCACGTTTCCTTTCATCTGATGCCTCTGTCCACCTAGGGACTGTTGTGGGGGTTGCATCCTGAGGAAGATCAGAAGCTCGACCGGCAGAGGTTCCCTGTGTGAGCTAAGCATACTGGGAGCTTCAGTGCGCTTCAAGATTGAGCTTCAAGAGTGAGCTTCAATGAGCTTCAAGATTGAGCTTCAGTGAGCTTCAAGGGCTTCAGGAGTGAGCTTCAAGAGTGCAACCCGTCCTCGACTCAAGTCCATTCCATCCAGCGGTCGATCCCACAGACGCATTCATAAATTTGTACATGTTGTTCATTCACAACGGGAATTTTCTCAAATATAAATTAATATTATAAGATATTAGCACATTGTGTATATATATAGGCATAGGTTAGGTTAGGTGTTTAGATTCTGTTGGCGATTATTTGTATTTGTAGTACGTGGGTGAAGCATTTACAGCGTTGTGGTTCGAACAAAATTCGTCAGTGAAGCACTTGTACCGGAAGTGTTCGAACGTCAGCAGTTGTGAGTCGTGTGTAAACCGCTTTTCATTCTTAAACAGGGGGTTTGGCGGGTGCATGGAATGGACTTTTGGGTCTTTGTTTGGAGGACGGGCTGCAAGAGTGAGTTTCAAGAGAGGGTAGTTACTGTGTGCACTAAACTGCGGTCATTCCCTTGTTTCGTGTTTCGCGTCTTGTCACAAAAGTGTTTTCTTAATTTGTTTTTGTTCTGGCGACTCTACGTAGCTGACCATGTTTTGATCGGGACATGTCCAAACAACCTGATGGGCGCTGATCAAATCGTCCTGATGGACGCAAGACACAATGTACAAAAAATGGTTCGCCAACGGGTTTTAAAACCTACTTAACCAAGGTTAAGTATGTTTTTAAATAACCTTTAAATAACCCAACCTAACCTCAGCTTTCTTCTTCAACAAAAGCGGAATGTGATTACATGCAGCCGCCAAACCCCTGTTTATAAATATAAACCGCTTTAGACACCACTCACGACTGATGACTTTCGAACACTTCTCGAACAGTGCTTCCCTAACGATCTCTGTTCGAATCGCAAGTATGCGAATGCTTCACCCACGTACTACAAATACAAGTAAGTGCCAACAGAACCTAAACATCTAACCTACACCTAAATATGACCAATATGCATATAACATTAATTTATTTTTCGGAAAATCCCTATTCTGAATGAAGGCATGTTAAAATTTACGAATATTTCTTTAGAGTCGGCCGCTGGATGGAATGAACATAGCCTGAGGGCGGATTGCCTAACCTATCCTAACCCAAACCATCCTAACCTAACCGAGCCCCAGAAGTGACTCGAACCCATATTGCCAGGAGCACTCTGCTGGCGTACAGGATCCCTTATCCTAACCATCCTAACCTAACCGAGCCCCAGAAGTGACTCGAACCCATACTGCCAGGAGCACTCTGCTGGCGTACAGGATCCCTTATCCTAACCATCCTAACCTAACCGAGTCTAACACAATTTAATACATCCAGACATAAACTATTTGTGCGGTTTTAACAGTCTGAAAACACTGTTTGTCGAAGAGTCTTGTATACAACTTGTCCATATTCGTCATCACGGGGACTCAGGCACACACATCAACCTGAACGGCCTCGTGTTTCCATCTCTCAGCTGGGTGTAAATGTGTAATTAATTTACCATTGGAGTTAAAAAAAATATAGTTTATTGATCATTGCACGGTCCATTAGCTTGTAATTGACGACCTATTGCTACTGTTCGAGTATGCACAAGTGTAGTGTGAATGTGTCTGGAAATATCATGTATCACTAGTATTATTTTTAATGAGCTTAATGCCTGTTACTAAAGGACGCATTTCTCTAAGGCACCACTAAGAATCTTCGGAGGCTGAGGTAAAGTTAATACAAACGGGCAGGGGGCAGCAGTGTATGTTCCCTGCGGGTATGCTGAGAAGCAAGATGGATGCTGTGCTCAGGGTATTATATAATAATAATAATAATAATAATAATTATAATAATATATAATCTTGCTCTGCATTTTCATTGGTCGGCTGGGGCAGTAGGCGTGGTGTAAACTGGTCATTGGCTTGGTCCTGTAGGCAGTAGGATGCACACACACGTGTAAGCTGGCTTTTATAATTGTATGGGAGTGTTTGATGTAAGGTTCTTTGGCTATGTCTAATCTCCTAGTTTCGCTGACTGTTGATTATTATGTTGGTAGTCAGGATATCTGTGGTGGTCAGATTATAACATTGTGAATGGATTCACATTTCTAAAATCGTTTATACATTAATTTCACCTTCTGCAAGGAGGTTGTTGGGTCTTTATAATTTTGATAAAGATTTTCGAAGTCATTTAATTTATATTCATTTTTATTCATCTTTGAACATTTATTTGATATTTTGTTGAAAATTTGTATTTTGGCGAGTAATTTTGTTCTTTTATATTTAAACAATCATGATGCAATGTTTGTATGTTTGGAAAACAAATAAAGAAGATGTATGACTTTTCTGTTATATTATTGTAAGTAATAAAATTTAAATTCCTAACAAGAAAATGTCTCTGACACACACACATAATATATATATATATATATATATATATATATATATATATATATATATATATATATATATATATATATATATATATATATATATATATATATATAATGACTCAATTAGATATTTTTAATCAATTTCCCATAAAAGGAGTTGTAAAACTCCTTTTATGGGAAACATAAACATAAAACATAAACAAATAAACCGTAATCAAAGTTTCTCGTTAAAAAATCCAAATACACAAATACCCTCGTGACATCAATGTATGTATCTCTTTCGACATGTCGACTGTCGACTAAATAATACAAACAACTTGTACTGCCATTTTGTAGTTTGAGAACATCTAGGATTACGACTGGCTGACGTTTCTTCACTGTATGTCGCTGCTACGAGCGTTGCTGACAACATTGTTCACTAATACAACTGACAAGCCTGTTCAATCCAACAAGCATTGCTGACACTCCTGTTCACTTGGTGTTCGAAATTATAATGTGAGCCCTCATGTGGGCGTGAGAGGAGAGGTTGGTAGCGTGGGTGGCAACGGTGGTGCCTCCAGGATCACTGCGTACTGTACACTGCTCGCACCTCCCTCCCTCCCTCCCTCTGGTGTCGCCGGCTGCAGGCGGCTGCTGACCGTTACTCTCGACTTCCACAGGCGACTACCGCCAAGCATCGGCGCCCGCCGTGTCTGGTGTCGGCGGAGGCGTCGTAATTGTCGGGTCGGCAGTGACGGATAGCGACGCGGCTCCGACCGCACAACACCTGACGGCCCTCCACCAACCTGCGACACCCCGTAACTTTCATGACTAGCAGACGCGAGCCATACGCCTCGCCCTTCAGTACACGTAGAGTACTCCCGCCGTGTCTATCGCATCGGCAAGCGTCACTTTCCCAGCGGTGAAGGTGCTTCACGGCCGCCGTGGCAGGCGTGCTCCGTGCCTCGGCCTATATTTCCAAACATGACACGAAAATTATACGTGAAGGGGGCAGGGGGCACGTCCTGGGGAAGGCGTGGGTACCCGGCGCCCACTAAGGGGTTGTTAGGCCCTTCAGGCAGGCGGTCATTACGCTGATATATACACAGCTTCGCCTGGTAGCCGGCGACGGTCCTAGCCAGCCCCAGCCACCACCTCTGCTAGGATCATCACACATGTCTATCTATACACCTGCACTACACTACTGCTGCCTCTCCCACACCTCGTGCACCTCACCTGCAGGCCTCACCACACCTGCAGGCCACACCACACCTGTTCAAGGAAATTCTAACTGCCAACCTTGGTGACCTAGTGGGGATACGTGACTCCCACTACACGGAATGTAACACAAAGTGGGGTACCATGGTAGACCCAGCACTCAGACCAACCCTGCTGAAAGCTAAGAAACAATCCAGCTGGAACAGTACCATTGTAGACAAAGAAGCCACAGCTTTGCTGGAGGCAGCAACAACCCTCAGTGATCGTATGTGCCTCACAGCTGTGCAGGCTCCCCATGCAGGGGACTTCTATTTGGCAGTCACTATGTCTGCGACAGGCATACATCTTGATCTGCAGCAGCTCCATATTGCAGTCGCTCTCTACCTTGTTGCCCCTATCCCCACTATTCACAAGGGTATTTACGGCGAGGCAGATTCAGAAGAATATGGATTGCATGGCTTGCACTGTGGAAAATCAGGCGGTTAGCACTCATAACACGACGAAGTCAATGACATCATTAACAAGAGCCTTGCTTCTGCCCAGTATCCAGCAGAGAGAGAACCTCGCAATCTACTGAACTGTAACTCTGTTAGCTTTGCTGGCCGACCAGATGGAATCACACGGCGCCCTTGGAAAAATGGCGGACAATTGGCGTGGGACTGTACTTGTGTATCCACCCTGACAGCCACATACATCAACCTCTCTATATATATATTATTTCTGTAAGCAGAAAGTCGTTCTTGTAATCTGAATTGCAGGCACTCATAAAGCTTTATGTGGACCAAGCATTAGAGTGGATTTAATGAGGTTTTTAATGTTTCATATTGACATAAAATGCCAGAAAATTAAGAATACAAAAATTATGCTACTTTCTGAATACATTTTTTGTGTGTGGATAGGCAGGCAGGAAGGTTACTCAGTGGACAAAATATTGAAGTTCTTGCGAGGCAGGATCAAGTATAACATTTGGGGTTTACGGCTCATGCTCTGTGATGATAGGAAAAATTGGTTTACTGAAAATTCAACCCATCCTCCTGTCTCTCGTGGCGGGTTGATGGGAGAGGAGGGATGGGGATTTGAGGAATAGGGTTTGGATGGAAGAGGGAATTAAGGGAAGGGGGTGTCGTTGTTAGGGGCGGGGAAAGGGGGGGGGGGGAAATAGGGTGATTGATTCGTCAAGTGTGGGGGGGGGGAATGAGTATATCGCCAATTGTCCCACGCCAATTGTCCGCAAACTCCAAAGGATACCTGATCAACCAGGCTGTGACTCATACGTCAGGCTGCGAGCAGCCGCGTCCAACAGCCTGGTTGATCAGTCCGGCAACCAGGAGGCCTGGTCGACGACCGGGCCGCGGGGACGCTAAGCCCCGGAAGCACCTCAAGGTAACCTCAAGGTAAGTATCAGTTTCCTACGTATTTTGTATGTTATGTTCATGTCTTTACAGTATTTTTTATCTTTTAGGAAAGTGAGGTTTAGGTATCATTGGTGTTTCCTCGGAACTCGTGTCACTCAGCTCTGGAACTAGTCTGGTGGAGGACTATTGCAGCTAAACGTCTTGTAGTGTATTGTTACCAACCATCCTTGACATG
>NC_091189.1:15538198-15548198 GCF_040958095.1 Procambarus clarkii
AGTTGTTTACAGCAATGACTCCTGTCCCATTTCCCTATCATACCTGGTTTTAAAACTATGAATAGAGTTTGCTTCCACAACCTGCTCCTTAAGTGCATTCCACTTTTTCACTACTCTCATGCTAAAAGAATACTTCTTAACATCTCTGTGACTCATATGAGTTTCCAGCTTCCACCCATGCCCCCTCGTTCTGTTACTATTACGTGTGAACATTTTATCTATTTCCACTTTGTCAATTCCCCTGAGTATTTTATACGTTCCTATCATATCCTCCCCTCTCCCTTCTTTTTTTTCTAGTGTCGTAAGGTTCAGTTCCTTCAGGCGCTCTTCATATCCCTTCCCTCGTAACTATGGGACAAGCCTCGTCGCAAACTTCTGAACCTTTTCCAGTTTCTTGTGTGATTTCTTGTGTGAGTGTGTATGTGTGTGTGTGTGTGTGTGTGTGTGTGTGTGTGTGTGTGTGTGTGTGTGTGTGTGTGTGTGTGTGTGTGTAAGTGTGTGCTTACGTGCACACGTGTTTGAGCATGTTGACATGCGTGCTCGTGCATGTGTGTGTGTTCACTTGCACAAATGCTCACGTGCAGGTGTAAGAATGCGCATGTGAGTGCATCACGATGCAGGTGTTTACGCGTGCATTGTCAGTGCAAGGGTGTGCATGCCGGCGCATGTGTACACGCGCATGTAAGTGCATGCGCGTGAGCGTTTTCATGTGCGTCCTTCAACGAAACCATTGTATGTATGTGTATGAGTTCGTCTTCCCACTCTGGGCGTGTTTTGTCCGCCTACCCCCCCCCCCCCCCCCCCCGCCCCACCCCCACGCCCCCCCCGCCCCCCCCCCCTTATAGTACGGGTCAAAGCCTTGTTCCGGGATGGCATCGTTGTGACGTCACACATCATATTTACACACAACCATTTGGACTCTAATTTTCGTTCGGTTGAGTTGGGTGTGTTTAATTAATTTAAAGAGCAGCGATGACGAAAAGGGAGTACATACTTTTCCACGGGTTTTGGACCCCACTCCGTTCTTGAGATACATATTGTCTCTTTGTGTTCCGACCTCATATAAGCATTCTTGAGGTGTGTGTGTGTGTGTGTGTGTGTGTGTGTGTGTGTGTGTGTGTGTGTGTGTGTGTGTGTGTGTGTGTGTGTGTGTGTGTGTGTGTGTGTGTGTGACCGCACGCACACCCTCCGCCAACACATCAACAAGAGAGGGCAGCCAAGATAGTAGGACGTAAACAACACGATGGCAGCCCAGATGATAAATAAAATGATATATATATATATATATATATATATATATATATATATATATATATATATATATATATATATATATATATATATATATATATATTTCTCACAATATCACGAAATCGATAGTTTTATTGGCAATTATTAAAATTATATCGTTCTAAATCGGTGAATTACTGGCTCTTTCTTGTCCTTTCGTGGCCTGCCGATGTGTTCAATATGGCCAGAATAACACAATATAACAAAAGTACACGACATGGGTTATAAGGGGAAAAGTTATTGGGTTCAAATGCAACATTTTTACAGGATTTATAATTGAAAAGGTTACATTTAAAAAATTAAAATAATATTATCTACGGAGTAGTATATGTAATTCTCTAATTTTTAGATAAAAACTTTTGGGAGTCCGGGAGTTTATCTAATTTTTAGATAGAAACGATGGTGTTGTTTAGGGAGAGGTAACTTTAGGGAACGGACTGCACAGCGAAAGTTACAGGAGAGAGAGAGAGAGAGAGAGAGAGAGAGAGAGAGAGAGAGAGAGAGAGAGAGAGAGAGAGAGAGAGAGAGAGAGAGAGAGAGTGTGTGTGTGTGTGTGTGTGTGTGTGTGTGTGTGTGTGTGTGTGTGTGTGTGTGTGTGTGTGTGTGTGTGTGTGTGTGTGTGTGTGTGTGTGTGTGTGTGACAAGATTCTTGCTGGAGTGAATATTAACTGGGCAACCCGTCCTCTTGAATAGTACATCGCATTTTGCCGAATAAATTCCCTAAAGACAAAAACTGCTGCACTAAAAATCACGGCGGCTCGCAAAATTTTGACGTGATGTAGCCCGCCCTCTAAAAAAAAAAGACCCAAAGTCCATTCCATGCAGCCGCCATACCCCCTGTTTATGAATGAAAAACGGTTTACACACGACTCACAACTGATGACGTCCGAACACTTCCGGAACAAGTGCTTCACTGACGAATTTTGTTCGAACCACAACGCTGTAAATGCTTCACCCACGTACTACAAATACAAATAATCGCCAACAGAACCTAAACACCTAACTTAACCAGGCCAAAATATGTACAATATGGTAATATCAAATAATATTAATTTATATTTGAGAAAATTCCTGTTTTGGATGAACAGCATGTTAACATTTATGAATGCGTCTTTGGGGTCGACCGCTGGATGGAATGAACTTGGCCTGAAGACGGGTTGCGTGATGTCCCGTTTTCTATTCCTGGGTCCTCGGTTAGGTGAGGATGGGGGACGTTTAGTACATCATATTAGTGACGTTGTCAACGCTCGAGAGGATGGGCTGAGGAGTGTGTGTGTGTGTGTTTGTGTTCGACCCCAGCACCAACACCTAGTGACCCCAGCACCAACACCTAGCGACCCCAGCACCAACACCTAGCGACCCCAGCACCAACACCTAGCGACCCCAGCACCAACACCTAGCGACCCCAGCACCAACACCTAGCGACCCCAGCACCAACACCTAGCGACCCCAGCACCAACACCTAGCGACCCCAGCACCAACACCTAGCGACCCCAGCACCAACACCTAGCGACCCCAGCACCAACACCTAGCGACCCCAGCACCAGAACACCTGCACAGCTCAGCAGCTGGGCGGACCACGTACCCCACAGCTGTATACTGCCGCCTCTATGCAAGTGCAAAAATAATGTGTATCTTATTCATAAGGACGTCATGACGTCAGCATTTGTTTGCATTTGTTTGAGTATGTATTTTACGAACCTGCTTATGTGTGTATGTATGAATGCACGTATATGTATACACCTCAGTATGTATGTGTGTATATGCGTGTACGTGTATGCATCAATCACTATTCTATATAAGTTTAATAAGTCATTGAAAACAGCACAACAATTATGAGATTTTTATGTATCATCCACAGACGTCGTTGATACATATATTTGCAATGCTAACTAACGTGAATAAATTTTCTTGGGAGCCCCATGGGACAGGGTCATCGATCTGTTATACATATAGTTCGGTAATTTACTAAACAATCAACCATTAGAAGGTGATTGTGATGGTTCTAAAATACTACTCTAACCTACATGTATAAATATACATATTTACCCCTGTCTTACGTAAATAGTTTTCGAGGTGTGTTCATTTATACAGAATACGATTAATTAATGTGCGTTTACAAAGGTGAAATGCAATTCTGACCAGCTTACATATATATATATATATATATATATATATATATATATATATATATATATATATATATATATATATGTCGTACCTAGTAGCCAGAACGCACTTCTCAGCCTTCTATGCAAGGCCCAATTTGCCTAATAAGCCAAGTTTTCATGAATTAATTGTTTTTCGACTACCTAACCTACCTAACCTAACCTAACCTAGCTTTTTCGGCTACCTAACCTAACCTAACCTATAAAGATAGGTTAGGTTAGGTTAGGTAGGGTTGGTTAGGTTCGGTCATATATCTACGTTAATTTTAACTCCAATAAAAAAAATTGACCTCATACATAATGAAATGGGTAGCTTTATCATTTCATAAGAAAAAAATTAGAGAAAATATATTAATTCAGGAAAACTTGGCTTATTAGGCAAATCGGGCCTTGCATTGTAGGCTGAGAAGTGCGTTCTGGCTACTAGGTACGACATATATATATATATATATATATATATATATATATATATATATATATATATATATATATATATATATATATATATGTCGTACCTAGTAGCCAGAATGCACTTCTCGGCCTACTATTCAAGGCCCGATTTGCCTAATAAGCCAAGTTTTCCTGAATTAATATATTTTCTCTAATTTTTTTTCTTATGAAATGATAAAGCTACCCATTTCATTACGTATGAGGTCAATTTTTTGTTATTGGAGTTAAAATTAACGTTGATATATGGCCGAACCTAACCAACTCTACCTAACCTAACCTAACCTAACCTATCTTTATAGGTTAGGTTAGGTTAGGTAGCCGAAAAAGTTAGGTTAGGTTAGGTAGGTTAGGTAGTCGAAAACCAATTAATTCATGAAAACTTGGCTTATTAGGCAAATCGGGCCTTGCATAGTAGGCAGAGAAGTGCGTTCTGGCTACTAGGTACGACATATATATATATATATGTCGTACCTAGTAGCCAGAACTCACTTCTCAGCCTACTATTCAAGGCCCGATTTGCCTAATAAGCCAAGTTTTCCTGAATTAATATATTTACTATAATTTTTTTCTTATAAAATGATAAAGCAACCCTTTTCTCTATGTATGAGGTAAATTTTTTTTTATTGGAGTTAAAATTAACGTAGATATATGACCGAACCTAACCAACCCTACCTAACCTAACCTAACCTATATTTATAGGTAAGGTTAGGTTAGGTAGCCAAAAAAAGCTAGGTTAGGTTAGGTTAGGTAGGTTAGGTAGACGAAAAAACATTAATTCATGAAAACTTGGCTTATTAGGCAAATCGGGCCTTGAATAGTAGGCTGAGAAGTGCGTTCTGGCTATTAGGTACGACATATATATATATATATATATATATATATATATATATATATATATATATGTCGTACCTAGTAGCCAGAACTCACTTTTTGGCCTACTATTCAAGGCCCGATTTGCCTAATAAGCCAAGTTTTCCTGAATTAATATATTTTTTCTAATTTTTTTCTTATGAAATGATAAAGCTACCCATTTCATTATGTATGAGGTCATTTTTTTTTATTGGAGTTAAAATTAACGTAGATATATGACCGAACCTAACCAACCCTACCTAACCTAACCTAACCTATCTTTATAGGTTAGGTTTGGTTAGGTAGCCGAAAAAGTTAGGTTAGGTTAGGTTAGGTAGGTTAGGTAGTCGAAAAACAATTAATTCATGAAAACTTGGCTTATTAGGCAAATCGGGCCTTGCATAGTAGGCTGAGAAGTGCGTTCTGGCTATTAGGTACGACATATATATATATATATATATATATATATATATATATATATATATATATATATATATATATATATATATATATATATATATATATATATATATATGTCGTACCTAATAGCCAGAACGCACTTCTCAGCCTACTATTCAAGGCCCGATTTGCCTAATAAGCCAAGTTTTCATGAATTAATGTTTTTTCGTCTACCTAACCTACCTAACCTAACCTAACCTAGCTTTTTTTGGCTACCTAACCTAACCTTACCTATAAATATAGGTTAGGTTAGGTTAGGTAGGGTTGGTTAGGTTCGGTCAAATATCTACGTTAATTTTAACTCCAATAAAAAAAAATTGACCTCATACATTGAGAAAAGGGTTGCTTTATCATTTCATAAGAAAAAAATTATAGTAAATATATTAATTCAGGAAAACTTGGCTTATTAGGCAAATCGGGCCTTGAATAGTAGGCTGAGAAGTGAGTTCTGGCTACTAGGTACGACATATATATATATATATATATATATATATATATATATATATATATATATATATATATATATATATATATATATATATGTCGTACCTAGTAGCCAGAACGCACTTATCAGCCTACTATGCAAGGCCCGATTTGCCTAATAAGCCAAGTTTTCCTGAATTAATATATTTTCTCTAATTTTTTTCTTATGAAATGATAAAGCTACCCATTTGATTATGTATGAGGTCATTTTTTTTTATTGGAGTTAAAATTAACGTAGATATATGACCGAACCTACCCAACCCTACCTAACCTAACCTAACCTATTTTTATAGGTTAGGTTAGGTTAGGTAGCCGAAAAAGTTAGGTTAGGTTAGGTTAGGTAGGTTAGGTAGTCGAAAAACAATTAATTCATGAAAACTTGGCTTATTATGCAAATCGGGCCTTGCATAGTAGGCTGAGAAGTGCGTTCTGGCTACTAGGTACGACATATATATATATATATATATATATATATATATATATATATATATATATATATATATATATATATATATATATATATATTTTGTGAGGGTACCACCTCTGGTGCCAATGTGGGGACCCATAGCCTCGGAGAAGAAAATAAAAAGTATTCAGAGGAGACCTTGTGGTTTCTCACTGAACACTAATATTATCTTCTCCTACCACCCCCATTCTTTTGTATGGACACATATATATTTACTTTATTTGAACTTTGTTACAAAAAAGGAGTTACATATGGGTTACAAAGATGGTTGTCATAGGTTGTCGAGTTCCTCCAGCTCCTCAGATGGCGGGCAGGAACCCTGGATGCAGTGCGCATTTCCCCTCTGTATCGCCACACTGAGGCGCTGGAAAAGAAAGCTTGCAGCTCTCGGGTCCCTTGTTGTTTTAATGAGCCTAGAACCCAGTTCCTTCAAAAAACTGGTAGCACTTTTACCCCAGGCGCCGAGCGTCTCAGAAGCAATGGGGACAAAATTGTAGTGGTGATCCAGTTCTCTATACTTACGGGATTTGGCTGCTTCCCTGTGGGTGGCAGCGCCACCTGGTTGTGCAACACTGAGGTTAATGTAGGTGTTAGCCAGGGTTGATACGCACGTGTAGTCCCATACCAACTGCTTGCCATTCTTCCAGGGATTCACTGTGATACCATCCGGGCGACCAATAAGAGCATCAGAGTTACGGGGCGTTAGGTAACGGGGCTCTCTTTCAGCTGGGCATCCAGCTGTGGTGAGGCTCCTCTTGATGATGTCGTTAACTTCACTGTGCCTCGAGTGCCATCCCCCTGTGTTTTGGCAGAGTAGGCCATGGTGACCGTACCTGTCAGCCACCACCTCGCCGCAAATACACCTATATCTGGTGTGGATTGGGGCAGCAAGGCGGAGGGCCACAGCAATTCGGAGGGCGTGTGGTGTGAGACGCGTGCCAGTTGCCGACATTGGGGTTGCTAACAGGAAATCCCCTGCATGTGGTGCTGCTACTGCTGTGAGGCGAGCAATGTCGTGTTGTGTTGTTGCAGCACCCAGGCACTCTGCAGCAACTTGGTCTACAATGGGACCATCCCAGCTGGATTGCTTGTGGGATTTTGGGGATGGTGGTTGAGGTGATTGGCCTGCACGAGAGGCCCACTCTGTGGCACAGCATGTAAAATTGGGATCATGTACACCTGCCAGCTGATGTAAGTGAGCAGGTAGAATTTCCTTCACAAGGTCGTCGGACCTTGGATATACCCTTATATATATACCCTTGGGTATACCCGTCGGACCCTCGGACCGTCGGATATATTAGTATATTTTGGTAGCAGTCTTTCCTGTAGACATATATTATTAAATATGACCGAAAAAGTAAGATTAATAATTCTAACACGAATTTTCTCAATCTTTCGTACATTTCGTTTCACTGTTGGAGGCAAATCAAAAATCAATTCTCCAAAATTCATTTTTATTTCTAGTCTGACGCGACACGAGCGCGTTTCGTAAAACTTATTACATTTTCAAAGACTTTAGTTCACAAATACACAACTGAATAGAACTTACGCATCTCCGATTTTATATCTACATTTGAGTGAGGTGGAAGGGGTGATGTGGCATTAACACAATAGTCTAATAGGGGGTATAGGAGACAACTAACACAACACCTATACCCCCTATTAGACTATTTTACAGGAACTTCTTTTCCACAGCTCATAAAACGGAGGAAAGGGTCCTGAAAGATATTGTTAATAGAAACGTTATCCCTACAGACAAAAATCAGAGGATACAACTGACGATTTACTATAAAACCAGAAAAACGGCCAGCCTACTCATGAGAAACTCTCCAGACACAAAACAGAACGCTTTAAAAGAGACTAACGTCGTCTATGCCTTCAAATGCCCTCTTGGGGACTGTAAGCTCCAAAAAACCCAGTATATAGGCAAGACAACAACATCTCTTTCTAGGCGTTTAACGATGCATAAGCAACAGGGCTCCATTAAGGAACATATAATCTCTTCCCACAACCAAACCATCGCCAGAGAAATCCTAGTAAACAACACAGAAATCATCGATAGATACAGCGATAGCAGGCTGCTTGACGTTTGCGAGGCATTACACATCAAGAAGTCAACACCAGCAATCAACAGCCAATTATTGCACAACTATATTCTACCCACCTCAAGACTCCGCTCCAATATAGAAGCATCAAGAAATATGGACCAATAGGCTTTCTACAAACACTTCTATTCAATATCCATTGTTTCGTGTTCTGTCTTGTGTTGATGAAATTAATACCCTATTAATACTCTTGTTCTGTCTTGTGTTGATGAAATTAATACCCTATTAATACCACATCTTGTTCTGTCTTGTGTTAATGCCACATCACCCCTTCCACCTCACTCAAATGTAGATATAAAATCGGAGATGCGTAAGTTCTATTCAGTTGTGTATTTGTGAACTAAAGTCTTTGAAAATGAAATAAGTTTTACGAAACGCGCTCGTGTCGCGTCAGACTAGAAATAAAAATGAATTTTGGAGAATTGATTTTTGATTTACCTCCAACAGTGAAACGAAATGTACGAAAGATTGAGAAAATTCGTGTTAGAATTATTAATCTTACTTTTTCGGTCATATTTAATATATATATATATATATATATATATATATATATATATATATATATATATATATATATATATATATATATATATATATATATATATATATATATATGCTTTTTACAAGCTCAAGTTATAGTTACATCACATATATTACATAACTGATGTATTACACAACGTTGGGTACAAGACAAGTATATCAGGTTTTCCAGCATAAAGTTTACATAAGTTTAAAGTTGACATAAAGTTTAGCATATGTCAACTCAGGAGGGGGGGGGTGGAGACAGTGAGTCAGTATGAGACATTCTACAATATAATGTTCAAGGGAATGCATCTTTTCTCTTTCACAAAGTTGACACATGATGTATTCGACATTTGGATTTTGAGGAGGCTGCCAGATACAGCAGTATCCCAGGTGTATTCTGGCCACACTATAGCATCATATTGCCGAGTTCTTGCTCTATTAGGTCCACATATAAATGTCTCCTCACCGTATTCATCGTAATGTTTAATGCTACAGCTTTCAGGTCTCTGTGAATTTATTAAGATCAGTAAGATTTTCATCAGACATTCGTTAAAGTATTCCATGATGTGAAAGTGCTAAGCCAGTATAACTATATAGCACTTGGATGGGACACTAGGAAAGTGAGCTGGGATATGAACACAAGGATCTGGGATACGAGGACAAGGAGCTGGGATATGAGGATAAGGAGCTGGGATATGAGGACAAGGAGTTGGAATATGAGGACAAGGAACTGGGATATGAGAACAAGGAGCTGGGATATGAGGACAAGGAGTTGGAATATGAGGACAAGGAACTGGGATATGAGAACAAGGAGCTGGGAAATGAGGACAAAAAGCCTGATTACAAATAAAAGAACGAAGGAACAATGCCTAAGCACTTGCCCGATTGGAGGATCGAACGAAGACCTTGCAGAAAACGAAGTCTTTATAAAGCTTAACAATCTTACCTAATACCCCCCTTCCTCTCCCCCCCCCCCCTTCGAATACGTCGCATTTCTGACTGAATCGACCAAAAATCCGAGTCTTACATGGCTTTCACCACCAGTTCACCACTAGAGGCTTCCCATAAATAAACAGCCTAGTTGGAATCTAATCGTTTGTTGCTGTTTGAGTTCCTTTGTAATCCTTTGTAATTAACGTAGAGGGCGTTGAGTGTAAGGAGGTAATCCCCCAGGGCACTTACTGACTGCTGCTGCTGCTGCTGCT
>NC_091189.1:15553198-15555698 GCF_040958095.1 Procambarus clarkii
GTGGTGGTGGGTGTGGGTGGTGATGGGTGTGGGTGGTGGTGGGTGTGGGTGGTGGTGGGTGTGGGTGTTGGTGGGTGTGGGTGTTGGTGGGTGTGGGTGGTGGTGGGTGTGGGTGGTGGTGGGTGTGGGTGTTGGTGGGTGTGGGTGTTGGTGGGTGTGGGTGGTGGTGGGTGTGGGTGGTGATGGGTGTGGGTGGTGGTAGGTGTGGGTAGTGGTGGGTGTGGGTGGTGGTGATGGGTGTGGGTGGTGGTGATGGGTGCGGGTGGGGCTAGTATGTACACCAACACACACACACACACACGGCCACCAGAAACAATATCAGTACCACTAACGCACCCTAAACAGCACAATATTTCACTCTTAAAAGTCCTACCAACATTAACCAAAGTATCGGGTTATAACCCATCAATCACACTACAAAAAGAGGCAGAAAGTAACATGAATTACGACCAGTGTTGGCACACTATATGTCCTCGGCACGGGGAGACAAAGAGAAACACATAAATAACTAAACAACACGTGCAAACTAACACCGACACTAAGCATTCACATCTCAAAACCCGGTGACGTCAATTAGTTCAACCTTACAAGAGCAATCGCTCATGCCCGAAGCTTTACGCTTGAGTTCTTCTCAGTACACAAAGCGGTAATCCGTCATCGAGACTGACCGACAGACTGCGCCACAAAATTATTGCAAGCAACACTCACAAACTCTTGCCGTTGGTGATAAATTTCACGGCCGTCAGAATAATAACATAATTACCAGAGGGGAAGAGGTTGTTGCCCAACTTAATTCTCAATTGAGAAAATACTAAGGCAATAGTGGGGGATCGAACTCACGCCCCTGGAAAAGGGTATTTCCTCATAGGAATCTACTGTAACACCCCCGGAATCCATCAAGCATTTACCCGTTCACATACGAAACCTGCATATCTTTTTTCACTCACGGGGGGGGGGGGCTTTATCTGTATTCATCGTTATGAACAACCTCGTTCATGTTGTAAACAATTTCGGAGCTCACATCTGTTTAACAAACATAAACCTAACCGCCATCAATGAGGAAAGATGTACGGGTTTCGTAAGTGGGCAGGTAAATGCTCGATGAATCCTAGTCCAGGAATATCAGGAACAGTTACAAGGGTAAAAAGGGACGTTTGATTTACAGGAGCTTTGAACCTTTGGGGAAATCACAAGCAATACTCAGAGCAAACACTTATTGAAGGAGAAAGCTAAAATTTAAATTTTGCCCCGAGGGGCGAGTTTATTGGGGAGCGCCACTCATGCTGTGAGTGGTCATACTGACATAGCAGCATGTACAACACTCCCCAATAGGAAGGAAACCCGCTGGGTTGTTCATCCTGTCACTTGTACCCAGACACAGCTGGGTCAGCTGAATTATAATGTTGAAGTACTGAGTTATACTGAGGTGACAGAGACGGGGCACAACACACAGTGTTTTGTGGTGAACATTGCAGTATGCGCCCCCCCCCTTCCCTGAACACACACACACACACACACACACACACACACACACACACACACACACACACACACACACACACACACACACACACACACACACACACCAACACACACACACACACACACACACACACACACACACACACACACACACACACACACACACACACACACACACACACACACACACACACACACACCACACACACACACACCAACACACACACACACGCCAGATATTTGGAAAGCAGCTAACGTAGTCCCGATATACAAGAAAGGGGATAGACAGGAGGCACTGAACTACAGGCCAGTGTCCCTAACCTGCATACCATGCAAGCTGATGGAGAAGATTGTGCGAAAAAAACTAGTGGAGCATCTGGAGCGAAGGAACTTTGTAACACAGCATCAACATGGGTTCAGGGATGGCAGGTCCTGCCTCACAGGGTTACTTGAATTCTACGACCAGGCAACAAAAATAAGGCAAGAAAGAGAAGGGTGGGCAGACTGCATATTTTTGGATTGTCAGAAAGCCTTTGATACAGTGCCACACAAGAGGCTAGTGCGAAAGTTGGAGATGCAGGCTGGAGTGAAAGGGAAGGTACTCCGGTGGATAGAGGAGTACCTAAGCAACAGGAGACAACGAGTCTGTGTGAGGGGTGAGGTCTCAGATTGGCGAGACGTTACAAGTGGAGTCCCGCAGGGGTCAGTCCTTGGACCTATACTGTGTCTGGTATATGTAAATGATCTCCCAGAGGGTATAGATTCATTCCTCTCAATGTTTGCCGACGATGCAAAAATTATGAGGAGGATTGAAACAGAGGATGATAGTAGGAGCTAGATGACCTAGATAGACTGAGTGAATGGTCCAACAAATGGCTGTTGACGTTCAACCCGAGTAAATGCAAAGTAATGAAACTAGGCAGTGGAAATAGGAGGCCAGACACAGGATACAGAATAGGAGATGAAGTACTTAATGAAACAGACAGAGAGAAAGATCTAGAAGTTGAGATCACACCAA
>NC_091189.1:15560698-15620698 GCF_040958095.1 Procambarus clarkii
CAAGTCATCATACAGCTAAGAACAAGTCATCATACAGCTAAGAACAAGTCATCATACAGCAAAGAACAAGTCATCATACAGTTAAGAACAAGTCATCATACAGCTAAGAACAAGTCATCATACAGCTAAGAACAAGTCATCATACAGCAAAGAACAGGTCATCATACAGCAAAGAACAAGTCATCATACAGCTAAGAACAAGTCATCATACAGCTAAGAACAAGTCATCATACAGCTAAGAACAAGTCATCATACAGCTAAGAACAGGTCATCATACAGCAAAGAACAAGTCATCATACAGCAAAGAACAAGTCATCATACAGTTAAGAACAAGTCATCATACAGCTAAGAACAAGTCATCATACAGTTAAGAACAGGTCATCATACAGCTAAGAACAAGTCATCATACAGCTAAGAACAAGTCATCATACAGCTAAGAACAAGCCATCACACAGCCAAGAACAAGCCATCACTCAGCCAAGAACAAGCCATCACACAGCCAAGAACAAGTCATCACTCAGCCAAGAACAAGCCATCACACAGCCAAGAACGAACCATCACACAGTCAAGAACAAGTCATCACACAGCCAAGAACGAACCATCACACAGTCAAGAACAAGTCATCACACAGCCAAGAACAAGTCATCACACAGCCAAGAACAAGCCATCACACAGCCAAGAACAAGCCATCACACAGCCAAGAACACGTCATCACTCAGCCAAGAACCAGTCATCACACAGCCAAGAATCATACCGGTACTTCACCAAGATATCAAACAAAGAATAGGGATGGGTGCCTTCGCGGTCTGAGACGGTCATCGTGAAGAGGAAAGAATGCCATCGCTGACACCAACAGCCTGAGTGCTCGCTCGAGCATTAAAAACAGATTTGCTTGATAAGAGGATGATTGAGCCGTCACAGCTTAAACGATGGAGAGACCAAACAAGGTACGGCAAAATGTTAAAAATTGTAGCCCCTTAAAAGGTTCGCTATTAAGGAGGATTTAAAAAGTGTAGCCCCCTTAAGGTCTCAGCTTTAAGGAGAGTAAACCTTAAGGTTTAAGGACGCGAGAGTAAACCGTAAGTAAACCTTTACGGTTTACTCTCCTAAAAGCGTTAGTTTTAAAGTTTTTGCCATAACGTGTGGCCCCTTAGACTGTCTAAGACAGTCCCCTTAGACAGCCCCCTCCTGTCTTCCCTTAAAGTGTCCCCATTTAAGGGGCCTTCCTTTAGGTATCTTCCCTTAGGCCAACCGCGGCTGTCTTATATTAGTAATGCAAAGCGAGGAGACATTCCGAACTTGCTTAATGAATCTTCCAGGAAATGTGGACCTTATTTAGCAAACAATGACTCCAGTGTTCACCAATTATTGCACAAGCATCAGGTGTGCTGTTGAGAACAGCAGAACTACCTGCATTTAACTCCAGAATATTTGACCTGTACCGATGCATGTCCCCCGCTGTTAAATTGTTGACAAAGAGTGTTTGGCTTGTCATGCCAGGAGAAGGGAACGACACCGAGGGAGACGTAATGGAATTTACAAAAGCGTCCGTACTAGGCATTGAGTGTGCGTGGAGGGAGCAACTGGTCCGGCGAGCAGGTACATCCCCTGCACGATCTCATGTGTAAACGTTACCATCGTCTGTGTCTATATGAGCTGGCGGCGGGAAATCAAGCGAAGCGCAGGAGCAGTTCTAGAGACCAGCCACCGACGCCATTTTCTACGCGCATTTTTTCCTCCTGCCAAAAGTACTTTTGGTTTGCGGATTTACTGGATTTAATACTCACAGTGTTGACTATTGTTAATGTTAAAGTCTAAATGCTTAATTCAAAATTATATACTATCAAAATTCATAAGTCTAAAATAGCTCCAATATTTGGTGCTTTTTAACAGCATCGGAGTTGTGACATCGGTCATATATAGCGTCAAAAACTGCACTGGGTATGAGGACTAGTTATTAGGGAAATCTAACCTTATTTTGGAGACGTCGCTTGATGTGGAAACTAAACACTTGCTAGCTAGAAAATTAATATTCAAACTTTTAAACTACTTGTTTACTGGATCATGTATAAATCAACATTTCCTATAACCATTTGGGTAGTCTCTAACTGAAAAAGTCAAACTCAAGCGGATGACAAACCCATGACACAATATAGGACCAATGGGTTCACCCCACTAGATAATTAACTGAAACATACTTAGTCTGTCCCTTATCCTGTAGGTGGAGGGATTCATAAGTCAAGTCAACAGCCATGCACTCGTTGGACCATGCACTCTACGACGGAACTTAATTCGTAGCACCTTCACATCCTTAATTATATTGGAATAAACGCTCTGATATCGTTGCTGAATTGGACTCTATTCATAGTAGCCACGGAAGTCTACGTGGCGCAGTGGTATGACACACGATCCGCGCTTCGCGAGTGATTTTGCCTGGGTTCGTATCCTGGCTGGGGAGTGTTGACTAGGCGCCAATCCTTGACTGTACGCCTCTGTTCACCCAGCAGTGAATAGTTACCTGGTTGTTAAACGATTTATCGGGTCGTATTCCAGGGAAAATTAAAATTAAGGACCTGCCCAAAACGATATGTGTACTAGTGGCTTAAATAAGAATGTAAGAACGCATGTATATATAAACAAAAAAATACAAAAATAACGCACGACGTTTCGTGTAAGTAATTACACATTAATCGCTTCATACACTTCATTTTGTACAACTTACATCATACCAGCCATTACATAAAGACTCGCTTCGTACAAGCCATTATGCTCGACTTACTATGTGTGAATCACTATACACGGCTCATCATACATAAATACACAATATTCACTACAGCACAGCTTCCAACGTGAGTCACACTCACCTGAGCCCAAGCTCAGGTAAATTATTCACATTGGCCTCTGATAAGGTCAAGCACTTCACTCCCCTCCCAACCACACGATCAACACACAAACCCTAAAACCCGTAAAGGGTTTTTTGTTTAACTACTTTGGTATAAGGAAATACATACAATCGCAGAGAAAGTTCTGGGCCGCGTTTTTTCTCGTATTTTTTTGTTTTGTTTTCGTTAGCTATTTAATTTCTAGTTGTTGAAAATTAACGTAGAATTCCTTTTGTCCAATGAATTATATTCTAGCTACTAATGTGTCCCTTCTATTTAGCTGATAATTCAACGATAATACAATCATTTTAATCAACAAAAATAATTTTACAATATTGTGTAAAGTCTGAATACTAACTTTACAAATATTGTATACAAACCCACACTCACGTATTTGTGAAATTTAAGTAAAGATTTACACCAAGTCTTTTGCACTCTCCTGAGTGCTTTGTCAAGGTCTGAGTTAAGTCAAGGTCAGGGCGACAATTACATTTCAACGACTAATGCGGCTGTAAGATGCAAGTCTTGCTATAACCACACACTCAGACCTTGACGAAGCACTCAGGACAGTGCAAAAGACTGTGTAAATCTTTACATAAATTTCACAAATATAGAGTGTTGGATTTTATCCCATGTTATTATGTCTGTGAGAAGACATTACCATTATTTATTTTCAAATTTTGTTACAGATACTTTACTTGCTGCTTTTCCGAGGCAAACAACTGACCTTCCCCTCGATGCAACCCACAACAGTTCTTTTACTCCAGTGTGCGTATTTGCTGCCAGGTGAACAGATGCATAAAAATGAAAGAAAGCGTGCCCAAATGTCTCTGTCCCACCCGAGAAGCGAACGCCGGATAATTTTAATTCCAATTTTGCACTTTAGTTTCGAAAACATTATACAGCCGCTTGCAAGAGCTGCGATAATTTGTTTGCAGGCACCAAGATGTATATGTAGATGCACCATATGTACAGGCACCAACTATATGTAATCCTGTACAACGTCCTCCCAGCAAGCATAAGAAATATTGCCGGAACAACCGTGGACATCTTCAAGAGGAAACTAGATTTATTCCTCCAAGGAGTGCCGGACCAACCGGGCTGTGGTGGGTATGTGGGCCTGCGGGCCGCTCCAAGCAACAGCCTGGTGGACCAAACTCTCACAAGTCGAGCCTGGCCTCGGGCCGGGCTTGGGGAGTAGAACTCCCAGAACCCCATCAACCAGGTATCAACCAGGTAACCAGCTCAGCAATCAACAACCACACTCACCAGTGCTACAGTCACCAACCACACTCACCAGTGCTACAGTCAACAACCACACTCACCAGCGGTACAGTCACCAATCACACTCACCAGCGCTACAGTCACCAATCACACTCACCAGCGCAACAATCAACAACCACACTCACCAGCGCTACAGTCACCAACCACACTCACCAGCGCTACAGTCACCAATCACACTCACCAGCGCAACAATCAACAACCACACTCACCAGCGCTACAGTCACCAATCACACTCACCAGCGCAACAATGAACAACCACACTCACTAGCGCTACAATGAACAACCACACTCATCAGCGCTACAATGAACAACCACACTAACCAGCGCTACAGTCACCAACCACACTCACCAGCGCTACAGTCACCAATCACACTCACCAGCGCAACAATCAACAACCACACTCACCAGCGCTACAGTCACCAACCACACTCACCAGCGCTACAGTCACCAATCACACTCACCAGCGCAACAATCAACAACCACACTCACCAGCGCTACAGTCACCAATCACACTCACCAGCGCTACAATGAACAACCACACTCACCAGCGCTACAGTCACCAATCACACTCACCAGCGCTACAGTCACCAATCACACTCACCAGCGCTACAATGAACAACCACACTCACCAGCGCTACAGTCACCAATCACACTCACCAGCGCTACAATGAACAACCACACTCACCAGCGCTACAGTCACCAATCACACTCACCAGCGCTACAATGAACAACCACACTCACCAGCGCTACAATGAACAACCACACTCATCAGCGCTACAATGAACAACCACACTAACCAGCGCTACAGTCACCAACCACACTCACCAGTGCTACAGTCACCAATCGCATTCACCAGCGCTACAATCACCAACCACACTCACCAGAGCTACAGTCAACAACCACACTCACCAGAGCTACAGTCAACAACCACACTCACCAGCGCAACAATCAACAACCACACTCACCAGCGCTACAGTCACCAATCACACTCACCAGCGCAACAATCAACAACCACACTCACCAGCGCTACAGTTACCAACCACACTCACCAGCGCTACAGTCACCAATCACACTCACCAGCGCTACAGTTACCAACAAAACAGCACAAGTACAATACAGTTGTACTCACCAGAGACAGCAGTGAGGTGTGCGTTGGGTAGGCCTGTCTATTTTCATCTTCCGTGGGTCATGTTAGGCTTTTTACTTGTATAAATATATTAATTTACACTAAAATCGAATCTCTGTGCTTCACAATTTGACAAGAACTTAATAAGTGTCCTACACTTAACACTTACACTGTCAGGGTTCTTAATAACTTGTCGTATAGAGGCGGGTGCCAGGGCCAGACCAGAGGCACTGTACCCAACACCTTCTCAAGCATAACAAAAGTTTTAACACTACTTTTCACCAGTAAACTGTTGGTTTTTCTGCGTTTTCTTTAGACACAAGACGTCACTACCACTTGACGAAGGCGTTACACTCACTTTTGCTGCCACTTGCTGAAGTTCTACAGCTTTAAACGTCAAATAATTGTGAAGGAGACGAGGCGGGACCTCCACGATGGCGACGTAAACACGAGGTCGCTTCAAGTACGCCGCCGCCCGAGTCGCCTCGTGTCAACCCGGGGAATAAACTCGGTAAAAAAAACGGGAAATAAAACCAGAAAATATGGTTGAGAATTATTATTATTGATTTTAAATTTAACATATTAGTAATTTCTAATTTCACGCATATACAGTATATTAAAAATTTAAGTAAATCAAATTCAAACGCAAATTGATAATTGGTCGTTAATTTTTAACAATTAATTATCGAGAGAGCCTGAACCGAATGGCCATAAATTGAAAGCCTACAATATACGTATCAGATTATATATACACAGAATTATATGTACAAACATGCACATATTTGCACAGTCACATACATACGTACAGCCACTGATATATGTTGTTACCAACCGTACATATTTACTGATACAAACATATATATACAGTCAGCGGAACGTGTATTGCCAAGCTATTTTCTCTCGCCAACAAATATACCGAAGATGGTTGCAGCAAATTTTCCAGATCCAGAATACACGGTTTATTTCCTGATTATAGTAAATTGGGTTTCAGTGATTTACCAGCCTAGCCGTATGTAAGTAGCCTACTCCTCGCTGTTTGCCGCCTCGGGGTCCTTAAGGCTACATTTGTAGATCCGGACTGTCATGGTTTATTTAAATTATCATTTACATCTCTTCTTGCTGCTGTTTAAATGATGCCTGTTTGAAAGGGTTATCTTGAGAAGATTTCGGGGCATAACGTCCCCGCGGCTCGGTCCAAGGGGAAAAAGACTCTACCCAGTCCTTTTTTACACATCCCCAGGAAGCAGCATGCAGCAGCTGTGTAACTCCCAGCTACCTATTTATTGCTAGGTAAACAGGGGCATCAGGGGTGAAAGAAACTCTGCCAATTTATTTCCGCTTCAGCCGGGGATCGAACCCGGAACCTTAGGCCTATGAATGCCGAGCGCTGTCCACTCAGCCGTCCTGCCCCCCCCCCGTCTTAGAGATATACAGTATACTGCAGGGTGTATACATAGTCTGTTTGAAACCGAGAGGACAGCGCTCGGGGGTCGTAGTTCTAAGGTTTGATTCCTGGCTGAGGCAGAAACAAATGGTGTGTTTCTTTCACCTGATGATTCTGTTCACCTACCAGTAAATAGGTACCTGGGAGCCACACAACCGCTACGAGCTACACCCTGGGGATGTGCGTGTTTCTTAGAAAGAAATATCTAGTAGATATGACAGAGGAAAATTAGGTCGGGATAGAGTACATTAGACAACCGACGGTGAGAACAGAGGGAACCAAGAGCTATCAGCTCCAACCTGTAGGTACAAATAGTAAACACACACACAAACACACCAGGGGGCGCTGGTGGCTGAATGGACAGCACGCTGACACGTAATCCTGTGGACCGGGGATCGACTCCCGGCGCCGGCGAGAAACAAAATGGGCAGAGTTTCTTTCACACTGATGCCCCTGTTATTTAGCAGTAAATAGATACCTGGGAGTTAGACAGCTGTTTCGGGTTGCTTCCTGTGTGTGTGTGTGTGTGTGTGTGTGTGTGTGTGTGTGTGTGTGTGTGTGTGTGTGTGTGTGTGTGTGTGTGTGTGTGTGTGTGTGTGTGTGTGTATACTCACCTAGTTGTACTCACCTAGTTGTGCTTGCGGGGGTTGAGCTCTGGCTCTTTGGTCCCGCCTCTCAACCGTCAATCAACAGGTGTACAGGTTCCTGAGCCTATTGGGCTCTATCATATCTACACTTGAGACTGTGTATGGAGTCAGCCTCCACCACATCACTTCCTAATGCATTCCATTTGTCAACCACTCTGACACTAAAAAAGTTCTTTCTAATATCTCTGTGGCTCATTTGGGCACTCAGTTTCCACCTGTTCCCCCAGTGCGTGTGCCCCTTGTGTTGAATAGCCTGTCTTTATCAACCCTGTCGATTCCCTTGAGAATCTTGAATGTGGTGATCATGTCCCCCCTAACTCTTCTGTCTTCCAACGAAGTGAGGTTTAATTCCCGTAGTCTCTCCTCGTAGCTCATACCTCTCAGCTCGGGTACAGCTCGTGTGTGTGTGTGTGTGTGTGTGTGTGTGTGTGTGTGTGTGTGTGTGTGTGTGTGTGTGTGTGTGTGAGAAAAAAAAATAGTTAGTAGTTGGTAACTGTTGATTGATTAACAGTTCAGAGGCGGGCCGAAAGAGCAGAGCTCAACACCTGCAAACACAAATAGATGAATACACACACACACACACACACACACACACACACACACACACACACACACACACACACACACACACACACACACACACACACACACACACACATACACGCGCGCGCGCCACATCATTCAGAAAACTAAGTAAGGAGGCCTTTAGGGCGCTTTACACTGCCTACGTGAGGCCAGTCTTAGAGTATGCCGCCCCATCATGGAGTCCCCACCTGAAGAAACACATAAGGAAACTGGAAACAAATGAGTCACAGAGATGTTAGGAAGTTTTCTTTTAGCGTGAGAGTAGTGGAAAAAATGGAATGCACTTAAGGAATAAGTTGTGGAAGCAAATTCTATTCATAATTTTAAAATTAGGTATGACAGGGAAATGGGACAAGAGTCATTGCTATAAACAACTGATGCTAGAAAGGCGGGATCCAAGAGTCGATGCTGGATCCTGCAGACACAAATAAGTGAGTACAAATAGGTGAGTACACAGACACACACGAGACAACCTATCCGATCTAGTCTCACTGGAGCCCGTCAGACTAGGCTACACCCCATCAAAATACCTATCCAAGTACACCTCTTGACACCCTTTTCAGTACTTATGTGACACACACAACACACACAGACACGCCACGTCACGTACTCACATACAACATACTCACATGTGTACTAAATAAACATAACCAACACACGTATATATATATATATATATATATATATATATATATATATATATATATATATATATATATATATATATATAGAGTGTACCACCTCTGGCTGGAAGAAGGGGGACCCATAGCCTCGGAGGAAACACACATAACATATATATATCCAACATATATATATATATATATATATATATATATATATATATATATATATGTATATATATATATATATATATATATAGCGATCATATATATATATATATATATATATATATATATATATATATATATATATATATATATGATATATATATTGGTAGCAGTCTTTCTTGAAAACATATATTGTTAAATATGACCGAAAAAGTAAGATTAATAATTCTAACACGAATTTTCTCAATATTTCTTAGGTTTCTTTTTATTGTCGATGGTAATTGAAAAATTAATTCTCCAAAATTCCTTTTTATTTCTAGTCTGACGCGATGCTTGAACGCGTTTCGTAATAACGTATTACATTTTCAAAGACTTTAGTTTACACACACACAACTATAAACTGAAAACACTTAACAGAGTTTTACTAATTCTAACAGCTTGTCTTATATACGCGCATTTGGGTGAGATGATATGTTGAAACAGTTTTGGATAAGGTGAACAAACTTTTGACTAACACAAGACAGAACACGGTTTGATGGGTATAAATTGGATAAGTGAAAGGGAAAAATGGAAGTAACTGCAAAGGGCCTATTGGCCTATACTTCCTCTTGATGCTTCTATATTGGTATGGAGTCTTGAAGTGGGTAGAATATAGTTGTGCATTAATTGGCTGTTGATTGCTGGTGTTGACTTTTTGATGTGTAGTGCCTCGCAGATGTCAAGCCGCCTGCTATCGCTATATCTATCGATGATTTCTGTGTTGTTTGTTAAGACTTCTCTGGTGATGATCTGGTTGTGGGAAGAGATAATATGTTCCTTAATGGAGCCCTCTTGCTTATGCATTGTTAATCGCCTGGAAAGAGATGTCTTGCCTATATACTGAGTTCTTTGGGGCTTACAGTCCCCAAGTGGACATTTGAAAGCATAGACGACGTTGGTCTCTTTTAAGGCATTCTGCTTTGTGTCTGGAGAGTTTTTCATGAGTAGGTTGGCCGTTTTTATGGTTTTATAGTAAATGGTGATTTGTATCTTCTGATTTTTGTCTGTAGGGATAACGTTCCTATTAACAATATCTTTCAGGACCCTTTCCTCCGTTTTATGAGCTTTTATATATATATATATATATATATATATATATATATATATATATATATATATATATATATATATATATATATATATATATATATATATATATTTATATATATATATTTATATATAAATTTATATATATATATATATTTATATATAAATTTATATATATATATATATATATATATATATATATATATATATATATATATATATATATACACACACGAAAACGCAAATACATCAGATAATCTGCAGATATGTTGTCTTTTGGGTCTGGGTTGGTCAGTAGAGCGACGGTCTCGCTTCATGCAGGTCGGCGTTCAATCCCCGACCGTCCAAGTGGTTGCGCACCATTCCTTCTCCTCCGTCCCATCCCAAAACCTTATCCTGACCCCTTCCCTGTGCTATTTAGGCGTAATAGCTTGGCGCTTTCCCCTCACAATTCCCTCTTAGGTCTACTGAGAGGACAGGTCTAGTTACCTCTGCTGTCTATTAGGTCTACTGAGAGGACAGGTCTGGTTACCTCTGCTGTCTGTTAGGTCTGCTGAGAGGACAGGTCTGGTTACCTCTGCTGTCTCTTAGGTCTGCTGAGAGGACAGGCTTAGTTACCTCTGCTGTCTCTTAGGTCTGCTGAGAGATCAGGTCTAGTTACCTCTGCTGTCTCTTAGGTCTGCTGAGAGGACAGGTCTAGTAACCTTCGCTTGCAAATCACGAAGATTTGTCATAAGTCCAGCAATGTACTATATATAAAAAGTCTGTCCGCAAACCACCAATCACGAGGACTAATAACTGTGAAATTTTCCTCTGAAACACTGTGGTCTGAGAGCCTCTTGAGGCAGAGGAAGAGGAGACAGTTAAAATTGGCTTCGGAAAATGTAGGAGTTGGGGAGGGGAGGGAAAGGGGGGAAGGTACTGGTGGGGTGAGGTGATACGGAATGGGTGGCCGGGGAAGGTTGTGGAATGGGGTTGTAGTTCAGCGTTTTTGGGGGAGAGGAGAAAGTGTTGTTGGATGGTTGGTTGGTTAAAGAAGATGAAAGGGAAAACGGGAAAAAGGGAAAGGAGGAGAGACATGAAGGAGGTTCGAGGGTGGTAATAATGCTCCATGAAATACGTGAGAGAACTTAAGGTTAGTTTAAATGAGCCAGTAAATCTGTCACCCACTGCAAGCAGTAATGTTAAGCTTTAGCCGGCCGTATATGCATGGTGTGGTAATTATCTAGGAGTTATAGGACGCTTAATAGAGAACATGTCATAAGTGCCTATAATTAGACACGACGCTGGGGTATCGTATTACAGGAGGTAGCGCCCCCGTGTCAATGTGAACTATGGCCTCCGGATTCCAAGCCCGCACAAAAACAATGGGAAATGAATAAACCTGTCGGCTCATAAAGATATTGTGACGTTTATTTTGGTGGCGCGCGTAAATCAGTGTCACTGTGGGGCGTCAGGCAGTTTGGTGGCGTAGGAGAAGAGGCCACAAGGGTGATTGTCCTGCGGTGTGAAGCTGAGGGAAGATTACGCAGGAGAATAACGCAATCCTTGCGTCCTGACGCAACGATTATCAGGCCAAAGCCGGATATAAACTATTTTTTAGGCTTGGAAACATAATTACAAATAACTTTGAAAAAAAATTCTTTTAGTTTTGAGCAACGAAAATAACTGTAGTCTCTATATATGTTCACTAGACAGTTCCTAGCTCTGTCTGGATTAGAGACTCGACTAGAAATGTTTGTACATTTCTAGTTGAGTTAGTTTACTCAAAATAACAGTACATTAATTACATAAAAGTCACAGAAGCAACATGACATGTAGATATTATCATTATATAGTATACCATCTTGAGTTAGAGTCTGAAGTTTAATCATCACTGGAACTCTACAACACACAAACATAGACATAAAAGTTTTCTAGAAAAAGTTGTTCCGACTGAAAAATTAGCGCCAAGTGGCAACATCGAAAAAATTAAATTAACAAAGAAACCAGCTGTGAAATTATTGGAATAATCTCTCAGCTCACATTCATATCCATATCACACATCCATATATATGTATATATATATATATATATATATATATATATATATATATATATATATATATATATATATATATATATATATATATATATATATATATATATATTAGTATATTTTGGTAGCAGTCTTTCCTGTAGACATATTTTATTAAATATGACCGAAAAAGTAAGATTAATAATTCTAACACGAATTTTCTCAATCTTTCGTACATTATGCTTCACTGTTGGAGGTAAATCAAAAATCACTTCTCCAAAATTCATTTTTATTTCTAGTCTGACGCGACACGGGCGCGTTTCGTAAAACTTATTACATTTTCAAAGACTTCACAAATACACAACTGATTAGAACTTGCGTTTCCCTGATTTTATATCTACATTTGAGTGAGGTGGGAAGGGTGATGTGGCATTACATTTGAGTAAGGTGGGAAGGATGATGTGGCATTAGAGGATATTAATAGGGTATTAAAAGTATCAACACAAGACAGAACACGAAACAATGGATATTGAATAGAAGTGTTTGTAGAAAGCCTATTGGTCCATATTTCTTGATGCTTCTATATTGGAGCGGAGTCTTGAGGTGGGTAGAATATAGTTGTGCAATAATTGGCTGTTGATTGCTGGTGTTGACTTCTTGATGTGTAGTGCCTCGCAAACGTCGAGCCGCCTGCTATCGCTGTATCTATCGATGATTTCTGTGTTGTTTACTAGGATTTCTCTGGCGATGGTTTGGTTATGGGAAGAGATTATATGTTCCTTAATGGAGCCCTGTTGTTTATGCATCGTTAAACGCCTAGAAAGAGATGTTGTTGTCTTGCCTATATACTGGGTTTTTTGGAGCTTACAGTCCCCAAGTGGGCATTTGAAGGCATAGACGACGTTAGTCTCTTTTAAAGCGTTCTGTTTCGTGTCTGGAGAGTTTCTCATGAGTAGGCTGGCCGTTTTTCTGGTTTTATAGTAAATCGTCAGTTGTATCCTCTGATTTTTGTCTGTAGGGATAACGTTTCTATTAACAATATCTTTCAGGACCCTTTCCTCTGTTTTATGAGCTGTGGAAAAGAAGTTCCTGTAAAATAGTCTAATAGGGGGTATAGGTGTTGTGTTAGTTGTCTCTTCGGAGGTTGCATGGCTTTTCACTTTCCTTCTTATGATGTCTTCGATGAAACCATTGGAGAAGCCGTTATTGACTAGAACCTGCCTTACCCTACAGAGTTCTTCAGTAGAACTCTGTAGGGTAAGGCAGGTTCTAGTCAATAACGGCTTCTCCAATGGTTTCATCGAAGACATCATAAGAAGGAAAGTGAAAAGCCATGCAACCTCCGAAGAGACAACTAACACAACACCTATACCCCCTATTAGACTATTTTACAGGAACTTCTTTTCCACAGCTCATAAAACAGAGGAAAGGGTCCTGAAAGATATTGTTAATAGAAACGTTATCCCTACAGACAAAAATCAGAGGATACAACTGACGATTTACTATAAAACCAGAAAAACGGCCAGCCTACTCATGAGAAACTCTCCAGACACGAAACAGAACGCTTTAAAAGAGACTAACGTCGTCTATGCCTTCAAATGCCCACTTGGGGACTGTAAGCTCCAAAAAACCCAGTATATAGGCAAGACAACAACATCTCTTTCTAGGCGTTTAACGATGCATAAACAACAGGGCTCCATTAAGGAACATATAATCTCTTCCCATAACCAAACCATCGCCAGAGAAATCCTAGTAAACAACACAGAAATCATCGATAGATACAGCGATAGCAGGCGGCTCGACGTTTGCGAGGCACTACACATCAAGAAGTCAACACCAGCAATCAACAGCCAATTATTGCACAACTATATTCTACCCACCTCAAGACTCCGCTCCAATATAGAAGCATCAAGAAATATGGACCAATAGGCTTTCTACAAACACTTCTATTCAATATCCATTGTTTCGTGTTCTGTCTTGTGTTGATACTTTTAATACCCTATTAATATCCTCTAATGCCACATCATCCTTCCCACCTTACTCAAATGTAATGCCACATCACCCTTCCCACCTCACTCAAATGTAGATATAAAATCAGGGAAACGCAAGTTCTAATCAGTTGTGTATTTGTGAAGTCTTTGAAAATGTAATAAGTTTTACGAAACGCGCCCGTGTCGCGTCAGACTAGAAATAAAAATGAATTTTGGAGAAGTGATTTTTGATTTACCTCCAACAGTGAAGCATAATGTACGAAAGATTGAGAAAATTCGTGTTAGAATTATTAATCTTACTTTTTCGGTCATATTTAATAAAATATATATATATATATATATATATATATATATATATATATATATATATATATATATATATATATATATATATATATATATATATATATATATATATATATAGATTGTTCCTCACCTGCAGCATATATATATATATGCTGCAGGTGAGGAACAATCTCTCAGCTTAAGAGACACAGCCACAACTGTTGCAAGTGGGAAACAAACTCTCAGCTCAAGAGACAGCCATAAATGTTGCAACTGATAGCAGCGCTCCAGGAACCGGTTCGTATTATCAAATCCATCGTGAACTGAATTGACGTAATTAAATTAGAAATCGTCGTGGGGAAAAGCTGCAATAATTTACCTCCACCAGTCTTCTCGGCTGGGAGGGGAGAGAGGGTAGTTTTTTGGATAGGGGGTGTTGGATGGCGGGTGGGGGGGGGGATTTGGACGATGGGGCAGAGGGGGGGGGGTGATGTTCCACTAGTCAGCTCAGACTCTTGTGATGTTTGTGTTGTGCTGTGGTCCTTGTACGGAGGTTTTTTTTCTATGTTGATGGAATTTGAGTATGGTGTTGACTGGTAGCTTCTACGTTCCTACCTGGTAATGTCTATGTTGCTATTTAGTAACGTCTATGCAGCTGCTTGATGACGTCTATAGGGATATTTAGTAATGGCTATGTTACAATTTAGTAATGTCTGTTACTACTTTATAACGTCTATGTTGCTATTTGGTAACGTCTATGTTTCTACTTGGTAACTTCTATTGCTACTATGTAATATCTATGTTTCTACTTGCTAACGAGTATATATTGCTATTTGGTAACGTGTATGTTACTACTTGGTAACATCTATGTTGCTATTTGGTAACGTGTATGTTGCTACTTGTTGACGTCTATCTTGCCATTTGGTGACGTTCATGTTGCTTCACGGTTACTGCCATGTTGCTACTTGGTCACGTCAATGTTGCTGCTACGTCACATCTATGTTGCTAGAGCAAATATGGTTAAGCCAGGACATGTGCCGTAAGTAGATTCAGAGAGTGTTCTCGCCAGGGACTTGTTTGTCAGCCTGCTTGATTTGCTTTTGTAACTAGACGTGACCTCTCAGCAGATAGAAATCACCTAACTACATTGCTAAATAAAATATACTGTTGTACGGTTGCAGCAAGGAGCTAATGCACCCCGTCGAACTAAAATATACTACTATGGTTGTGATAAAGGAATGACAGCAATGTTCTACCAGTGTCCACCTCACAGACTAAAACTTGATACCCGAATTATATCAATACCAAACGGTGGATTCGTCTCGGAATGTTAATTTCAGTTTAGGCTATTTTTATGTTTTGTTTTGTTTTGTTTCGTGCCATCTACAAAATTAATAATGCAACAGAGAACATTTTTGGCTACAATAGTTCATTTTGGCACGTTCGAGCAAAGAGTTGCTATAAGTAGCAAGCATTAGCCTTTTCGGAGGCTGGGATGGGTAAATAATTAAGGTCAGAAAACAGGGCCCAGCAGCTCCCCGCTTGCGGCAGTTGGTCGCCGATTTAACACTACTGTATTTCTGATATTTTTCCGATGTCTTGTTAAAGTTTGCCACTGTGATGGTGGACGTGGGTAGTGGTAATGGGCGTGGAGGGTGGTGGTGGGCGTGGAGGGTGAGGGTGGGCGTGGAGGGTGGTGGTGGAGACGTTTTGGAGACAGGAGTGTGAGCGTAGCCTCGTGTGTTCCACCTCGTGTTTCCTGGGCCAGGAACGACGGCCGGCAGCCTGCCCTGATCATTATTTTCCAGTGAACATGACAGAGAATTTATTTACTGTGGTTTGAGTTACTAGGTGCCAGAAGCTGCTGTCTGAGGTACACTGACGCTAACTCTGGTGTGTTTGTGTGTGTGTGTGTGTGTGTGTGTGTGTGTGTGTGTGTGTGTGTGTGTGTGTGTGTGTGTGTGTGTGTGTGTGTGTGTGTGTGTGTGTGTGTGTGTGTGTGTGTGTGTGTGTGTGTGCGCGCGCGCTCACCTAATTGTACTCACCTAATTGTGCTTGCGGGGGTTGAGCTTTGTCTCTTTGGTCCCGCCTCTCAACTGTCAATCAACTGGTGTAAAGATTTGTGTGAGTGTGTGTGTGTGTGTCTGTGTGTGTGTGTGTGTGTGTGTGTGTGTGTGTGTGTGTGTGTGTGTGTGTGTGTGTGTGTGTGTGGAAAAAAAATAAAATTAGTTAGTAGTTAGTAACAGTTGAGAGACGGGCCGAAAGAGCAAAGCTCAACCCCCGCAAGCACAACTAGGTGAATACACATCAATGATAGACAATTACATATTGTATAAGAGAAAGATAGACAGAAGCAGAGACAGATACAGAGAGAAACAGAGAGTAGATAGATGAATGGATAGATGGTTTGATAGAAGGATAGATAGATGGATGGATGGATAGATGGATGGATAGATAGATGGACTAGATCAATAATGACATGTGTCATTCACAGTGTTATGAAGGATTGGATCTATAATGATCATTCAGAAATAAGTATAGATGTGACATTATCAAATGAAAGTCTGTGGATAAATACCACACATAATGATACCTATATATGTGAATAGATACACACATGATTAGTCGCTTGTGTGTACATATGCCCACCCATAATCACTCGCACGCACGTTCATGTGTCCACATATACAAGTATACATGTACGGTCATATGTCCACACTTACTAATATGCATGTACGTTTATATGTCCACACATACATATATTAGAGAAGGGGGAAGGTAATCAGAGGACTGAAAGAAGGTCATTCATCACGGGTAATCTACAGGCTCACCTGAGCGGCATTAATCAAGGTTGGGACCTCATCCGAATTCTATTTCCAAACAAAGCCGTCATCTTCTGCACGTGTATCTAATGACGTTTTCTTTTGCGGTGTAGCAGTCATCGTGCAAAGGTGGTGAAGCTAGCCACTTGGATCACTGGAGTGACTCGAACCTGGGTTCCTGTGAATCCCAGACACCTAGCCTAACCGACTCGGCCACGATGGTACAAAAGCCGACCAACCCGGAACTCTACTGTATCGGCTTTGGTCGGCTTTTGTACCATCGTGGCGGAGTCGGTTAGGGCAGGTGTCTGGGATTCACAGGAACCCAGGTTCAAGTCACTCCATGTTCTAATTAATGCTTTACTAAAATCAATCCCAACTAGTCCGGCAAACATCACTATCAGCTATGCAGATGACATCCTTGTGAACACTAAAACCCACCGCGAAATGCAAACAGTCTTAAATTGTATACATACAGCTTGTGAGAGCCTTGGTCTTGTAATCAACGCTGCTAAAACTAAGGTATTTAACAGACAAATTGGCAACCGCAAAAGTGGACCACGAAAACTTAAGATAGACAACATACCAATAGACTATGTCTCTTCTTTCAAATACCTTGGAGTCTCTGTCCCTTGTACCTCAACTGCAGTCAATAAGTTACATCAACAATGTAGAGACAGACTCAAGGCTCTCAGAACTGTAGTGGGGTACAGCCCGAAATATGGTGTTAATATTAGAATAGCAAGAATGATGTATTTAGCGTATATAAGGTCTCTGATAGACTATCATGCACCAGCTTTGGTCCTGCAGAATGGCAAAAGTATTGATAGACTGGAAAAAATGCAAAATGAAGCACTCAGAATTATACTTGGCTGTCCTAAACCTACCAAAGTTCTCAACATGCGGAAAGAATTAAATATACTTAGCATTCAAGATAGAATATTTGAAATTAATCTTATAATGGGACTAAAGCTGCTGCGTGATAACAAAAACAACATTGTGTCAGTTGCACTGTTAGAACACATACGAAATGGAACTAGCGAGTCTAAATGGATTCAAAGAACTGCCACTCATATTAAAATGATGGGACTGCACGATGTATATACAGATGAAAGAGTACAGCACTTCCTTCCACCCTGGCAGATAGTACCTTTTGACATCCTGACCCCTGCATACCCCACCAAGAAACTAATCACAAGCAACCCTCATGCTCAGCTTGCTGCTAAATTAAGCACCATAGAGCACATTCACAATATACAAGCTGAAAACAACATTGCACAGACCATATACACTGACGGATCACTGAATACAGCTACAGGGAGGGCAGGAAGTGCTGTTATTGCTCATCAGCCCGATGGCAGCACAATTCAAAGAAATATCCAAATTAGTAACTGGGCGTCCACAATGCAGGCCGAGTTGGTAGCGATACTGGTAGCACTCGAAATTATTGACAACACTGAAGTAGACAGCTTAATTATTTCTGACTCCCTATCCTCACTACGAGCAATAAACAGTTTGCAATCAAGTAATAACGTGCTTGTCTTGGAAGCTAGACGTAGATATGCAAGAATACTTAGCAAGAGGGTAAATATAAAAATGTTGTGGATTCCTTCTCACATTGGCATGCAGGAACATGACAAAGTTGACGCCCTTGCTAAGGCTGCAGTAAATAAAGACAGTATTGAATGGAATCTTGAGTTATCAAATAGGTCCCTTAAAAGTGTCATTAGACGAGAACTCCTAGATGGATTTGAAGAAAGTAGAACAGTGCAAACTGGAACTAGTAGGTCCATTGTTCATCACAATGAAATGTGTGAAGTAAAACATGTGTATGGGGCAAGTAACAAAGTCAGTAGACTAACAGATGTTGTCACAGCTCGTATAAGACTTGGCTACAAGTATCTCTGGCAGTTCGGCTTGTATAGGGATCTAGATGAAGTAAAGTGTAAAGTGTGTGGACATAGGCAGGGACACACACTCGAACACTATATCTTGGATTGTTGTAAAATTGAGCCTTTTAGAGATAAATCTAAGCTCACTCTGTATGATATGGCAACCTATCTTATTACCATGGATAAATTACCTGAAATCCTTGCACTGTACCCACATTTTGCTTCCAGTAGATGAACGACATATGAGATTCAGAAACAAGTAGTGTATTGTGAGGACTAATAATAAACAGAAGCTCCCCTATGACTCTATAATATTTCCATTGGCCAAACTATTATGTATTAACGATAAGACCTACCATTAATGTATGATGACTTACTGTAAATATGTAGCTCTTGTAATAGCACTTTCTCTGTAACTAGCTGACATTGTATCTATAAGGTGTGAAGGATTGAAGAAATTGTTTATGTAATAATCTAAGATGAGGTCTGATAAAGACCTTTTGTGCCTTCTGTAATGCTTTTGCGCTACCGCTCACAGGATGAGTATGGGGTGCACAATAAACTAGCCGCCTTCGGCGGCAACAATCAATCATTAAGTCACAATGATTTTCATTGGTATACCGCGCCATTTCTTTGTGATATATGTATACATATATATATACATATACATATATATATATATATATATATATATATATATATATATATATATATATATATATATATATATATATATATATATATATATATGTCGTACCTAGTAGCCAGAACGCACTTCTCAGCCTACTATGGAAGGCCAGATTTGCTTAATAAGCCAAATTTTCATGAATTAATATATTTTCTCTATTTTTTTCTTACGAAATGATAAAGCTACCCATTTCATTACGTATGAGGTCAATTGTTTTTATTGGAGTTAAAATTAACGTAGATATATGACCGAACCTAACCAACCCTACCTAACCTAACCTAACCTAACCTAACCTATCTTTATAGGTTAGGTTAAGTTATGTAGCCAAAAAAGTTAGGTTAGGTTAGGTTAGGTAGGTTAGGTAGTCGAAAAACAATTAATTCATGAAAACTTGGCTTATTAGGCAAATCGGGCCTTGAATAGTAGGCTGAGAAGTGCGTTCTGGCTACTAGGTACGACATATATATATATATATATATATATATATATATATATATATATATATATATATATATATATATATATATATATAACTGAAAACTCACACCCCAGAAGTGACTCGAACCCATACTCCCAGAAGCAACGCAACTGGTATGTACAAGACGCCTTAATCCACTTGACCATCACGACCGGACATAATGAGGTGATAGCCGAGGCTATTTGAACCACCCCACCGCCGGCACTCGGATAGTAATCTTGGGCATAGCATTTTACCAAATCACCTCATTCTTTGGGGCACACGTGAGGAACACAAATGCGAACAAGCCTGAATGGTCCCCAGGACAATATGCAACTGAAAACTCACACCCCAGAAGTGACTCGAACCCATACTCCCAGAAGCAACGCAACTGGTATGTACAAGACGCCTTAATCCACTTGACCATCACGACCGGACATAATGAGGTGATAGCCGAGGCTATTTGAACCACCCCACCGCCGGCACTCGGATAGTAATCTTGGGCATAGCATTTTACCAAATCACCTCATTCTTTGGGGCACACGTGAGGAACACAAATGCGAACAAGCCTGAATGGTCCCCAGGACAATATGCAACTGAAAACTCACACCCCAGAAGTGACTCGAACCCATACTCCCAGAAGCAACGCAACTGGTATGTACAAGACGCCTTAATCCACTTGACCATCACGACCGGACATAATGAGGTGATAGCCGAGGCTATTTGAACCACCCCACCGCCGGCACTCGGATAGTAATCTTGGGCATAGCATTTTACCAAATCACCTCATTCTTTGGGGCACACGTGAGGAACACAAATGCGAACAAGCCTGAATGGTCCCCAGGACAATATGCAACTGAAAACTCACACCCCAGAAGTGACTCGAACCCATACTCCCAGAAGCAACGCAACTGGTATGTACAAGACGCCTTAATCCACTTGACCATCACGACCGGACATAATGAGGTGATAGCCGAGGCTATTTGAACCACCCCACCGCCGGCACTCGGATAGTAATCTTGGGCATAGCATTTTACCAAATCACCTCATTCTTTGGGGCACACGTGAGGAACACAAATGCGAACAAGCCTGAATGGTCCCCAGGACAATATGCAACTGAAAACTCACACCCCAGAAGTGACTCGAACCCATACTCCCAGAAGCAACGCAACTGGTATGTACAAGACGCCTTAATCCACTTGACCATCACGACCGGACATAATGAGGTGATAGCCGAGGCTATTTGAACCACCCCACCGCCGGCACTCGGATAGTAATCTTGGGCATAGCATTTTACCAAATCACCTCATTCTTTGGGGCACACGTGAGGAACACAAATGCGAACAAGCCTGAATGGTCCCCAGGACAATATGCAACTGAAAACTCACACCCCAGAAGTGACTCGAACCCATACTCCCAGAAGCAACGCAACTGGTATGTACAAGACGCCTTAATCCACTTGACCATCACGACCGGACATAATGAGGTGATAGCCGAGGCTATTTGAACCACCCCACCGCCGGCACTCGGATAGTAATCTTGGGCATAGCATTTTACCAAATCACCTCATTCTTTGGGGCACACGTGAGGAACACAAATGCGAACAAGCCTGAATGGTCCCCAGGACAATATGCAACTGAAAACTCACACCCCAGAAGTGACTCGAACCCATACTCCCAGAAGCAACGCAACTGGTATGTACAAGACGCCTTAATCCACTTGACCATCACGACCGGACATAATGAGGTGATAGCCGAGGCTATTTGAACCACCCCACCGCCGGCACTCGGATAGTAATCTTGGGCATAGCATTTTACCAAATCACCTCATTCTTTGGGGCACACGTGAGGAACACAAATGCGAACAAGCCTGAATGGTCCCCACATTCAGAGACCTACAATACAGAGACCTTGAGCACCACTACAATTTTGTCCCCATTGCCTCAGAGACACTTGTTGCCTGGGGTAAAAGTGCTGCTAGCTTTTTGAAGGAGTTGGGGTCTAAGCTAATCGAAACAACTAGAGACCCTAGAGCTGCCAGTTTTCTTTTTCAGCGCCTTAGTGTGGCAATCCAGAGAGGAAATGCTCACTGCATCCACGGTTCCTGCCCGCCATCTGAGGAGCTGGAGGAGCTGTTCAACTTGTGACAAGCAGCCTTGTACCCTGCATGTAATAAATATTGTAACTTTTTTTGTATAATGACATTTTCAAATAAAGTTAGATAAATATACACACTTAACAAAAGAATAGGGGTGGTAGGAGAAGAAAATATCAAAGTGTTCAGTGAGGATCTACAAGGTCTTCTCTGAGTACTCTTTATTTTCTTCTCCGAGGCTATGGGTCCCTACACTTGCACCAGAGGTGGTACCCCTTATATATATATATATATATATATATATATATATATGTGTGTGTGTTCTAGGGCTGACAGTGCCATAATTGTTTCGACAAGGTTTAACTCACTTGATGAGGTTGGTAGCATAAGTGGCAAGCCAGGAGTTAGGCTATATATATATATATATATATATATATATATATATATATATATATATATATATATATATATATATATATATATATGTAATATATATATATATATATATATATATATATATATATATATATATATATATATATATATATATATATATATATATATATATATATATATATATATATATATATATATATATATTTGGGTAGCAATCTTTCTTGTAAACCTATCTTAAAGTCTTACCTTACATAAAAGTCTTATCTTTCTAGGGATAAGAGCCTCTTTGGATGTTGAGTCGCTGTTTACCAACGTGCCTGTGGATGAAACAATCAGGATGATGATGGACAGAGTGTATTGTGACCCGGCTTGTACTCCTCTTGACATACCAGAGAGCATACTGAGAAAGCTACTCCAAGCCTGCACTAAAGAGGCACCCTTCTTGAGTCCAGATGGGCACATGTATAAGCAAGTAGATAGGGTCGCCATGGGTTCTCCTCTAGGTGTCCTGTTTGCGAACTTCTACATGGGTACCGTAGAGCAGAGGGTCTTAGTTGACATGGACTTGAAACTCGCCATGTACCGCAGGTATGTTGACGACATTTTTATGCAGGTACCTGATGTTAGACGTCTGCAGCAAGGCACTACGGGCTCACCATAGCCCGTGCTACTTGGAACGTTTTGTTCCAGGTAGCAAATCTTTAACAACAACAACGTCTGCAGCAGCTGAAGGAGGCATTCGAGCAACATTCGGTGTTAAGTTTCACTTACAAGATGGAGAACGATGGAAAGCTGCCCTTTCTAGATGTAACAGTCACGGAAAGGAATGGAGGCTTCCACACTGCAGTCTACACTAAGGAAACAAACACAGGAATGTGCCTTAATGCCAATAGTGACTGCCCAGACAGGTACAAGAGGAGTGTTGTCAACGCTTACGTCGACTGGACTCTCAGTCACAGCTCTGGTTGGAAGCAAGTCGATGAAGAACTTTGTAGGGTAAGGCAAGTCCTAGTTAACAATGGCTTCTCTAACGATTATGTTGAAGATGTCATAAAAAGAAAGGTGAAATGCCATGCAACCACGGAAGAGTCAACTAACACAAAACTTGTACCCCCCCCCATTAGACTGTTTTATAGGAACTTCTTTTCGACGGCTCATAAAGCAGAGGAAAGTATCCTGAAAGATATCATTAATAGGAACGTTATCTCTACAGACAAAAATCAAAAGATACAATTGACAATTTACTACCAAAACAAGAAAACGGCCAACCTACTCATGAAAAACTCCCCAGACACCAAACAGAACGCGTTAAAAGAAACCAGCGTTCTCTATGCCTTCACATGCCCACTTGGGGACTGTCAGCCCCAAAGATCTCAGTATATAGGCAAGACAACAACGTTTCTTTCTAGGCGATTAACAAAGCACAAACAACAGGGCTCTATCAAGGAATATATAATCTCTCACAACCAGACCATCACCAGAAAAATCTTAACATGCAACACAGAAGTCATCAATAGATACAGCGATAGCAAGAGACTCGACATCAGCGAGGCCCTACACATCAAAAAGTCCAAACCAGCAATCAACAGCCAATTAACACATATTAATGAATTAACTTCATATTATTGAAGTGGATATTCTATCCACTTCAAGACCCCGAACCAACATAGAAACAGCAAGAGAAAATATGGGCCAATAGGCCTTCTGTAGTTACTTTCATTCTTATGTTCTCATATGCAATTCATACCCATTGATTTGTCACCTCACCCAAAAACATTTGTGTCATATAACCTCACCCAAAACGAATATAAGCATGAAATGATATGTGTAACCTTGTCTTTGGAAATGTGAGAAGCTCCTGCGAAAGGCTTTTAGGGGTCAGACCATAAATAAATATGAGAAAATGAACTTTGCAGAGTTAATTTTTCAATTGCCCTCGACAGTGAAGAAAAATATAAGAAATATTGAGAAGATTCGTGTTAGAATCATTAATCTTACCCTTTCGGTCATATTCAGCAACATATATATATATATATATTTTTTTTTTTTTTTTTTTTTGTGAGGGTACCACCTCTGGTGCCAATGTGGGGACCCATAGCCTCGGAGAAGAAAATAAAAAGTATTCAGAGGAGACCTTGTGGTCTCTCACTGAACACTAATATTATCTTCTCCTACCACCCCCATTCTTTTGTATGTACACATATATATTTACTTTATTTGAACTTTGTTACAAAAAAGGAGTTACATATGGGTTACAAAGATGGTTGTCATAGGTTGTCGAGTTCCTCCAGCTCCTCAGATGGCGGGCAGGAACCCTGGATGCAGTGCGCATTTCCCCTCTGTATCGCCACACTGAGGCGCTGGAAAAGAAAGCTTGCAGCTCTCGGGTCCCTTGTTGTTTCAATGAGCCTAGAACCCAGTTCCTTCAAAAAACTGGTAGCACTTTTACCCCAGGCGCCGAGCGTCTCAGAAGCAATGGGGACAAAATTGTAGTGGTGATCCAGTTCTCTATACTTACGGGATTTGGCTATATATATATATATATATATATATATATATATATATATATATATATATATATATATATATATATATATATATATATATATATGCAAACAAGCCTGAATGGTCCCCAGGACTATATACAACTGAAAACTCACACCCCAGAAGTGACTCGAACCCATACTCCCATACCAGTTGTGGGAGTATGGGTTCGAGTCACTTCTGGGGTGTGAGTTTTCAGTTGTATATAGTCCTGGGGACCATTCAGGCTTGTTTGCATTTGTGTTCCTCACGTGTGCCCCAAAGAATGAGGTGATTTGATAAAATGCTATGCCCAAGATTACCATCCGAGTGCCGGCGGGGAAGTGGTTCATATAGCCTCGGCTATCACTTCCTTTTGTCCGGTCGTGATGGTCAAGCGGATTAAGGCGTCCCTGTACATACCAGTTGTGGGAGTATGGGTTCGAGTCACTTCTGGGGTGTGAGTTTTCAGTTATATATATATATATATATATATATATATATATATATATATATATATATATATATATATATCCAGAATGCAGTACATGAACTTGCCCTATTATGCAAGGTCCGTAATTGAAAACTTAATTAGAATTAATAGAATTTATATTATTATTATAAGAACATGAGTTACTGACTTAGTTATGTTAGGTTAGGATAGGTTAGGTTTAGTTAGGTAGGTTAGGTTAAGTTTGGTCATATTTCTACGATGGTTTTGACTCAAATTAAAAATGAAATCATATATAATCTAATGGAAAGCGTTATCATTCTATATGAAAGAAATTTATAAAAATATATAGTTTCAGGAAACGTTGGCTTGTTAGGCAAATTGAGACTTGCATACTAGGCTAAATAGTGCATTCTGGCAATTTGGTAATATATATAGTAGGCATCCATCAGCCATAGCAGACTATGGAGTTGCGCTCTGGTTGTCGGTCTGGAGTGGCCTCTCCAGGGCGCAAAGCCAGGGTAGGTTGTTATGGAGGAGAAACGCCCAAAAAACATCGAACATCAGCCTCGTCCTCAAACGAACGAGCAATAAGACGAGCTGACAGCTGCATCAACAAACATCTGTGCTGCATGTATTGTACTTGCTTCTTGCCGAAGCAAGGCTTGTTCTTTAATCAGCTTCTTGGGTGGGAAAGGGGGGACAGTAATTTGAAAAGGAGTGATCTCCTATAATTGATGTTTTAGTCAGAGAGCGCTCCCTTTCCCAAATTATTTACACTGATGGATCCTTGCATCAGTCATATGGTGCAGCTGGAAGTGCAATTGTTGTGACAGGGAGAGATGGTTCCTTCTCCCATGAGTGTGGAGCGCATCTAAGTAACTGGGCCTCCACTCTTCAAACAGAATTGGTTGCCATAATCCTTGCACTCGAGCGCGTATATGAATCCAAAGTTGACACGCTAATTGTAAGTGACTACTTGTCATCCTTGACTGCCCTCAGCTCCCCAAAGCATAACTGTGACGTGCTTATCTCAGAAGTTAGACACAGATATAATGAAATAATCAATGATAGAATCAGAGTCTGTCTCCTGTGGATTCCTTCCCATACTGGTCTCCGAATGCATGATAGAACTGATGAGTTGGTCAAGACTTTTGCTCGTAAAGAGGCAATTGATTACCAACTTGGACTGCCATTGAGCAGCCTGAGGGCAGTAATATTCCTGGAACATCAACTAAATTTCAGAGACTTGAGGCAAAGTGAAATTCACACCAGTTACTACATCTATCATTATTCTATTATGCAGGAAGTACCGCACGTCTATGGGTCATCCAATAAGGTTAGCAGACTTCTAGATGTTACCACTGCTAGGCTTAGGCTCGGCTACAAGTACCTCTGGCAGTTTGTAATATCTGCTGATGTAGATTTGACTAAATGTAAACTGTCAGCAGAACTATTCGCATACTTTGCGTAATTATATAATGGAATGTAAAAAAAAATCTCGGAATTTAGAGATAACACCATCAATTGTGTCCAAGAAATGTGTAAATTCTTCATTCATAATGATGTGCTGCCCGAAATCTTAGCGAAGAATCCAAAATTTGCTTACTGTAAGTAATGCATGCACATGACTGTAAAGCTGCCGCCCAGTTGGGTGGGTGTGCAGCCAGCAAGACTAGTAACTGTGCGACTCATCATAAATGTAAAGTGCCTTGTATAATGACTGGTGTGAGCGTCTAGTTGAATCACTTGTGACACAAAAAATTATTGATGTGTGTATTTGTGTAAGTGAATAAATATGTATGTGTATGTATATATGTATACGTATGTATATGTACAAGTATGCATGAGTATGTGTACATGTATATATAACATTAATAATTTTGTAACTAGCGTCAAATGATTGTTATTTGCTTAGCTAAACGAACAAGAGGGTTCAGTTCCTGAACCGATTATGTCCCTCTTTAATCCTTTACACCACCGCCCACGGGATGGGTATGGGGTGCATAATAAAGAAAGAAATTTAATTGCTGCATGTATGTGACTGCATGTTTATTCGCATAATTCTGTTCATATGTAATGTAATATATAGAACAATTAATAAATTTATGGCCATTCGGTTTATGGTCTCTCGATAACTGATCGTTAATATTTTACGATCAATTAGCAATTTGCGCTTGAATTTTATTTACTCTAGTTTTTAATACATATCGTGAAATTCGAAATAACTAATGTATGTAAACCATGACAGTCCGGGTCTACTCATGTAGCCTTAAGGACCCCGAGGCGGCAAACAGCGAGGAATAGGCTACTTACAAACGGCTAGGCTGGTAAATCACTGAAACCCAATTTACTATAATCAGGAAATAAATCATGTATTCTGGATCTGGAAAATTTGCTGTAACCATCTTCGGTATATTTGTTGGCGAGAGAAAATAACTTGGCTATACTATGTTCCGCTGCTTGTATATATTTGTATCAGTAAATATGTACGGTTGGTGACTACATATATCAGTGGCTGTACTTAAGTATGTGACTGTGTAAATATGTGCATGTTTATACATATGATTCTGTGTATATATAATCTGATACATATATTGTAGGCTTTCAATTAATGATCATTCGGTTTAGGCTCTCTCGATAATCAATTGCTAAAATTTAACGACCAATTATCAATTTGAGTTTGAATTTGATTTACTTTCATGTTTAATATACTGTATATGCGTGAAATTAGAAATCACTAATATGTTAAATTTAAAATCAATAATAATAATTCTCAACCATATTTTCTGGTTTTATTTCCCGTTTTTTTTACCGAGTTTATTCCCCGGGTTGACACGAGGCGACTCGGGCGGCGGCGTACTTGAAGCGACCTCGTGTTTACGTCGCCATCGTGGAGGTCCCGCTTCGTCTCCTTCACAATTATTTGACGTTTAAAGCTGTAGAACTTCAGCAAGTGGCAGCAAAAGTGAGTGTAATGCCTTCGTCAAGTGGTAGTGACGTTTTGTGTCTAAAGTAAATGCAGGAAAACCAACAGTTTACTGGTGAAAAGTAGTGTTAAAACTTTTGTTATGCTTGAGAAGGTGTTGGGTACAGTGCCTCTGGTCTGGCCCTGGCACCCGCCTCTATACGACCAGTTATTAAGAACGCTGACAGTGTAAGTGCTAAGTGTAGGACCTCCATTAAGTGCTTTTAAAGTTGTGAAGCACAGAGTTTCGATTTTTGTTTTAATTAATAAATTTATACAATGAAAACTCCTAACATGTCTCTCGGATAATGAAAATAGACGGATCTACTCAACGCACACCTCACTGCTGTCTCTCATACTTCACTGCTGTCTCTGGTGAGTACAACTGTATTGTACTTGTACTGTATGCTAAATCATACAACCATATCACCATATCATCCTAACAACAACACCTAAATAATCAACCCATACAACGATAGTAGAAGATTAGACATCGGCGAAGCGCTACATATCAAACAATATCAACTATTATTAACCACCTCAAACTTAGATACATTGAACCATCTTTAAGACCAAAACAGATTATCCAGTACACACACACATTGCCACAGCCAAGATGAGAACATAGGAGTTGGGGAAGTGCAGAAGGCCTATTGGCTCATACGGTAATAGGCCTTCACCTCACCCTTCTTGGCTGTATATGCGGCTGCCCTAGCTAATTTGTATTCACTTCATTCACCTGTACTTACACATCTGACGTGTATCATAAAGCGAAGCATGCGGATAAATGTATGAACGGAGAGAGTGAATGCACTGGCAGCGTCATCAGTACATATGTTGGTCGTGCAGTGCGTACCTGATCTTCTTGCGAGTATTTTCACCGTGAGCTCGGACGTATATGTTTAATTATTGTGAATAACGATTGCAGTATTACAGAATTTGACGAAATCGTTAGTAAGAAGCCAAGTCGCCATCTCACTAGGGATAATCGTCCCGAAAGGAAAGACATTGTAGTATATTTTGAAAATACATCTGCTCAGGCCTATAAGAAGGATGAAAAGGCGATGCGGAATTTGCAACCCATCCTCCTGTTTAGATATTACCTATTGTGACGGTCGTCAGTAGTCACGAATTTGTATGTACTTAGCTTTTAGATAGTAGTGTACTGACTGGTAAGGAATTCTTTTAAAATATATGAAGCTAAAAAACAAACTTAAATATTCCTAGGCCTAGTTTAGCCCGCATATGTACAATATTAGCCCTCATATATCGTGTATTAGGCCTAGGAAGGTTGGTTTAGTTTGTCAAAGCAACACAAGTAAAATATATTTTTCCGGTTTGTCCAACTCAATAGTTCAGATTTCTACTTCCTGATTTCGTTGCACGTCGTTATATGTACTATGGTCCTCATTGTTACTATAAGTACTACCAAAACAGGAGTTTGTGCCCTGTATATATTCCTGAAGCTGTCACGTTGTTGACGAAACGTCGGAATAAAATTGAAAAACTAAGTGATAGCAGGTATTTAAAGATTCCCAATGGGCCTATTGGCTTACGGGCTCACCATAGCCCGTGCTATATAGACATTTCGTTCTGAGTAGCTAAATCTAAAACAACAACAACAACCTATTCGCCCATTCGTGTAGTTCTTCACCTTCACCTCATCCCCCGCTATATATCCGGCAGCACTAAAACTTGTAACCGAAAAACACATTCACAAGGGAGACATCTCCCGTCACGCAGGGTGCAGTCGCGCCTCCACAGATCTCCAGTATCATCTATTGATACTGATGATGGCTCAAAAGGGCCACCACTTACGAGCTAATCATGCCCGTGCCACCGTTTGGGTGGCTTCATCTTCATCTTAACACATTCACAAAGGAGACATCTCCCGTCACGCAGGGTGCATTCGCACCTCCACAGATCTCCAGTATCAGCTCTTGATACTGGTAATGGCTCAAAAGGGCCACCACTTACGGGCTATTCATGCCCGTGCCACCTTTTGGGTGGCTTAATCTTTATCAATCAATCTAACACTTTCAAGGCCATCTGGTCACCATTTGGTCCGGGAGACATCTCCCGTCACGCAGGGTGCAGTCGCACCTCCACAGATCTCCAGTATCATCTATTGATACTGGTAATGGCTTAAAATGGCCACCACTTACGAGCTATTTATGCCCGTGCCACCTTTTGGGTTGCTTCATCTTCATCTTAACACATTCATAAGGGAGACATCTCCCGTCATGCAGGGTGCATTTGCACCTCCACAGATCTCCAGTATCAGCTCTTGATACTGGTAATGGCTCAAAAGGGCCACCACTTACGGGCTATTCATGCCCGTGCAACCTTTTTGGGTGGCTTCATCTTCATCATCATCAACTTGTAACCCACGGAAGACATCTCCCGTCACGCAGGGTGCAGTTGCACCTCCACAGATCTCCAGCATCATCTACTGATACTGCTAATGGCTCAAAAGGGCCACCACTTACGGGCTATTCATGCCCGTGCCACCTTTTGGGTGGCTTAATCTTTATCAATCAATCAACTTGTAACCGTTACTGGCTATTCATGCCCATGCCACTCTTGGGTGGCTTAATCTTCATCAACTTGTAACCATCCGAATTTTGCCTTTGATGATGTTGGCACGGGTCAACAAAACGAATCTCTTAGCGTCAAGGCATAATAAATTTGTAAAATGAACTATGGAACGTTAATTTTTAATTTCCTTCTCAAGTGAAGAAAATTAGAGAAGATTCTAGCTATAAACATTGATGCCACTCCTTTCTCTCATATTCAATAATGAATATGAGAGTGGATTAAGGCGTCTTGTACATACCAGTTGCGTTGCTCCTGGGAGTATGGGTTCGAGTCACTTCTGGGGTGTGAGTTTTCAGTTGCATATTGTCCTGGGGACCATTCAGGCTTGTTCGCATTTGTGTTCCTCACGTGTGCCCCAAAGAATGAGGTGATTTGGTAAAATGCTATGCCCAAGATTACTATCCGAGTGCCGGCGGTGGGGTGGTTCAAATAGCTTAGGCTATCACCTCATTATGTCCGGTCGTGATGGTCAAGTGGATTAAGGCGTCTTGTACATACCAGTTGCGTTGCTCCTGGGAGTATGGGTTCGAGTCACTTCTGGGGTGTGAGTTTTCAGTTGCATATTGTCCTAGGGACCATTCAGGCTTGTTCGCATATATATATATATATATATATATATATATATATATATATATATATATATATATATATATATATATATATATATATATGTGTGTGTGTGTTATTGAATATGACAGCATATTCCGTATTTACTATTTTCTGATTTAGAGCTTCTATCCCTCTTACTAATGCTCTTTTATCAGGGTTCAGCTGGAAGAGTAGTTCACCCAAAGTCATGTTTTTTTAGGTGAAGAAAATAATTGAATAACTGAAGAATATATATATCCAAATCACGGAACTATTTACTCTACCCACCATGAGAATAAGGACAAGATCGGAATATAACGATGTCAACACAGAAGACACTGTTCACCATAACAGGCCAATTACACCTGATTAATCTTTGTATGTGCTTTGTCCCCCATTTATCCCCTATTTATCTTCTATGTATCCCTCTTGTCTTTACCTTTATTGTACTTGTCTTATCACCTGACCCCGTACTGGTATAAATTAACGAGTTCTGTAATTTCTTTTCCACGGGAGACATCTCCCGTCACGCAGGGTGCAGTCGCACCTCCACAGATCTCCAGTATCAGCTCTTGATACTGGTAATGGCTCAAAAGGGCCACCACTTACAGGCTATTCATGCCCGTGCCACCTCTTGGGTGGCTTCATCTTCATCTTAACACATTCACAAAGGAGACATCTCCCGTCATGCAGGGTGCATTCGCACCTCCACAGATCTCCAGTATCAGCTCTTGATACTGGCTCAAAAGGGCCACCACTTACGGGCTATTCATGCCCGTGCCACCTTTTGGGTGGCTTAATCTTCATCAATCAATTTCTTTTCACTTGAGAATGAACCATGGAGGTTCAAAACGTGCGATTTTGAAATTAGTGTAATATATTCTTCAGTTATTCAATTCTTTTCTTCACCTAAAAAAAGCATGACTTTTGGTGAACTCCTCTTCCAGCTGAACCCTGATGCAAGAGCTCTAGTAAGAGGGATAGAAGCCCTAAATCAGAAAATAGTAAATACGGAATAGGCTGTCATATTCAATGAGACATGCATAAAAGAAAACCTGCTGCCAGTATACACCTATATATATATATATATATATATATATATATATATATATATATATATATATATATATATATATATATATATATATATATATATATATATATATATATATTTATTTATTTATTTATTTATTTATTTATGTGTGTGTGTGTTAGAGGATGGGGGGGGGAATAAGTGAATAGGTGATTTATGAGTCTATCAATACTATTCAGCGTCTCCCACCTGTTACTTTCCCACACCACCACAGCTACCACAACCACCTTGACCACTACCACCACAACCACTATCCCTAACGCCATTGCCCCCAGCACCACCAGTAACCATGCCACCATCACTACTATCACAACAACTACCACTACTACAGCAAACACCGGTCTTATAATCACCGTAACAGCGAACATTACCACAATCTCGAAAACCCTCCACATCCACCACAACCGCCGTAACTCATCATCATCAACATACTCAACATACACGTCATTGCCAAAAACATTAATATCCTCAAAAACACCATACACCATCATCAACGCCAACAACATCGTTAACATCAACATCATCATCACCTAAAACATCAACAACATCATCAACACACTCTTCCACATGTACATTAACAGCATAATCATCAACAACAACAACACCAGCAAGTCGCAGCTGCTCCACCGACACCACCGGCAGGCCGCACCTGCATCACTAGCAACAACACCACCACTAGCAAACCACGTATGCGCTATCAGTACCACCAGAACGCCACAGTTGCACCATTAACACCAGCAGCAGCAGCACGTCACAGCTCCACTACCAACACCACCTCCACCAGCACGCCACAGCTGCACCACCACCAGCACGCCACAGCTGCACCACCACCACCAGCACGCCACAGCTGCACCACCACCAGCAGTACTCCACAGCTGCACCACCACCAGCACGCTACAGCTGCACCACCACCACCACCAGCACGCCACAGCTGCACCACCACCAGCACGCCACAGCTGCACCACCACCACCAGCACGCCACAGCTGCACCACCACCACCAGCACGCCACAGCTGCACCACCACCAGCAGTACTCCACAGCTGCACCACCACCACCACCAGCACGCCACAGTTGCACCACCACCAGCACGCCACAGTTGCACCACCAACACCACCACCACCAGCACGCCACAGTTGCACTACCAACACCAACACTAGCACGCCACAGCTGCACCACCACTACGCCACAACTGCACCACCGCCAGCACGCCACAGCTGCACTACAGCTAACACCACCACCAGCACGGCACAGTTGCACCACCAACACCAGCACGCCACAGCTGCACCACCAACACCACCGCCAGCACGCCACAGCTGCACTACAGCTAACACCACCACCAGCACGGCACAGTTGCACCACCAACACCACCACCAGCACGCCACAGCTGCACCACCACCACGCCACAGCAGCACCACCAACACCACCACCAGCACCACCACCACCAGCACGCCACAGTTGCACCAGCACGCCACAGCTGCACCACCAGCACGCCACAGCTGCACCACCACCACGCCACATCTGCACCACCACCACGCCACAGCTGCACCACCAACACCACCACCAGCACGCCACAGCTGCACCACCACCACGCCACAGTTGCACCACCAACACCACCACCAGCACGCCACAGTTGCACCACCAACACCAGCACGCCACAGCTGCACCACCACCACCACGCCACAGTTGCACCACAAACATCACCACCAGCACGCCACAGCTGCACCACCACCACGCCACAGTTGCACCACCAACACCAGCACGCCACAGCTGCACCATCACCACGCCACAGCTGCACCACCAACACCACCACGCCACAGTTGCACCACCAACACCACCACGCCACAGTTGCACCACCAACACCACCACCACCACGCCACAGCTGCACCACCACCACGCCACAGTTGCACCACCACCACGCCACAGTTGCACCACCACCACGCCACAGTTGCACCACAAACATCACCACCAGCACGCACACATACAGACTAGATTATGTTAGGTCAGGCTAGGTCATGTTAGGTTAAGCTTGTTATGTTAAGTAATGTTTGAATATGTTAGATCAGGTTAGGATATGTTAGGTCAGACTAGATTATACTAGATCAAGCCAGGCTATATTTATTAGATCGGTCTAGGTTATATACATCAGAAGTTACATACAGCAACTACGTCAGAAAAAAAGTCATAGGTAACGTATAGCAGCTACGTCATAAGTAACGCTTAACAGTTACGTCACAAGTAACGTATATCCGGTCGTATATAACGGAGCCGGTCGGCCGAGCGGACAGCACACTGGGCTTGTGATCCTGTGGTCCTGGGTTCGATCCCAGGCGCCGGCGAGAAACAATGGGCAAAGTTTCTTTCACCCTATGCCCCTGTTACCTAGCAGTAAAATAGGTACCTGGGTGTTAGCTGTCACGGGCTGCTTCTGGGGGTGGAGGCCTGGTCGAGGACCGGGCCGCGGGGACACTAAAGCCCCGAAAACATCTGAAGTTACCCTCACGAACCTCAAGATATCGACGGTATCGTAGGTAACATAACTACGTCAAATGTAGCTTATATCAGCTACGTCAAAAGTAACGTATAACAGCTACGTCAGAGTGTATCAGCAAGACGATGCGTTTCATTATTCTCGTTTAGACCAACCGGGTAAGCTTACCTACTAGAGTGACACTCGGTTAAAATGCACATCATTATCCGAGGCGTCATCCCGTTAGCTTTAAATATTCGGTTTCATTTCTCGGATAAAAGAAACACCATGCTATATATATATATATATATATATATATATATATATATATATATATATATATATATATATATATATATTATTGTTTATTTATTTTTTTATTATTATTGTTTATTTATAAATTTAAAATAGATATATATATATATAATCGTTCAGATACAGGAACCACGGAGGAAAATGAAACAGGAATTTCCTTAAGTACTTTCGTATATTAAATACATCTTCAGAAGGAATCATTTTCCTCCGTGGTCTGACATTGTCACATTCTTAATCACGTGTTTATTTTCGTGATATACACATATATATATATATATATATATATATATATATATATATATATATATATATATATATGTATATATATATATATATATATATATATATATATATATATATATATATATATATATATATATATATATATATATATATATATATATATATATAGATATATATATATATATAAAACATTCAGTAAAAGTGTAGCTGCCATAAGCAGCATTATGAGGCTATGACAAATAGCCTCACTGTTGCCATCCCTCGATGTCGTTGCCGCAGCAGCTGCTTCCTCTAGATAAAAAAATGATTTATTATATAATAAGGATTGCGTTTTCATTGAGGAAATCCCTGTTAAGATTACATACAAGGATATATGAGTTATGATAATGTATTTAGCACACGAGTGATAACACTGGAACAGTTTGGAATTAATAGTTTTGTTTTGTGTACGCTGAAATGCAAACTCTCCACTCGAACGTAATGCAAATAGCAAATTATGTAAGGAACAATTTAATTTTGAACAGGCGGTTGACTTCGGGAAGCACAGGGAAATTGTAACTGATAATTAACATTGAGAATGCAGTAGTTTGACGGATAACTTTCAGATGCATTGGGACTGAACGCTTTATTGCATATGCATTGCAACCGGTAATGCATTTTCGCAAGCAGCGCCACCTGCACAACCACATCTGGCACAGGTCAAAAGACAATTTACTTCCGGTCTCTTGAGAACAAACGATTTATCTAGAAGGCCATTGACACCATCACAATAGCCTACTGGGCAACAAGAAAGTTTATTTTAGCCCTAAGTGTTAAGTTTCGCTTTAGTGTTAAGCATAAAAACCTACCAACCGTTGGAGGGTCATCAAGGAGTCACACTAGCCTATGATCAATCAGAAAGGATATTTTATTCCTGAGCATCGGCCAGGATCACAGTCAACTTACATTGTACCTATATTGAGAGTACATCTCTTGGATGCACATTTCTGAAACCCATTTGTATAAGAGGAATTTCGAGCTATACCTGACGGCATAACAGCCTAATCGTTCCCACCAATCCTTGATGGTAGCTCTCAGATACAGGAATAATCAACGAGACATATACATTATTACAAAATACACTACAGTCTCTATAACCATGAAACATTTAGACAAAATCCAAATGGATATCTTACATAAATTCTTAAATTCAAATTAGAAAACGAGAATATACACACATAATCCCATTTTCTGGCATGAAGTCGGTTGGAATACATTAGCGAAATCTATACAAAAAATCTTTTAAAGGTTGGTGTACGATGGGCATAGTTCTCCCCCTGTGAACAACTGCACTCGCCTGAGAAACCCCAGGACGGTGATTACGGTTAGCTTTCACACAATTATTTCACGGCTAAAAGGTTAATTTTCTTAAGCAAATTTAATGGAACGCAAAAGGGGTGACTTATGTTTTTTTTTTACTATATCGGAATAAATATTCCCAATGGGTTGTTTATTTATGGAATTATATAATGGTGCAGTCGTTCAGGAGCCCCACAACTGTGGTGTGTTTTATTTTTGTACTGAAGGACGTGGTTATTTTGTCGGTTTGTACTTTAGTAAATTATATTTTCATGTTCAATTTCATATTTGGCTGTGTTGTAGTGTTGTTTTGTCCTTTATTAAACGCGTTAGTTCCTCCGTTCGTTACCACTAACGACTTAGCCATCCATGCGTTAGTTCCTCTACAACCACTAGCGACATAAGCATCTATACATTAGTTCTTCCATAACCACTGGTGACAACCATGTATGCGTTCCTTCATAACCACTAGTAACAGAACCATCCAAGCTTTAGTCCCTCCATAGTCACTAGTAACACAACCACCCATGCGTTAGTTCCTCCGATAGTAACCCCTAAGAACTGAACCATCCATTCGTTCATCCGTTTAAAAAAAAAACATAAAACAACTGAACTATCCATGCGTTAATTCCTCCGGTCATTCCCAGTAACGACCCAACCATCCTTAACCCACCCACACGACGGTCCAGTTCTCATCAAAATGGAACTAGAGATTGGTGTCATGGCGCCTTATGCTGGGTTAACAGGAGATCATGCTTCAGTGACTTTGACGCCTTTCCGTTCTTCTGATTGGCTGGGACACTTCCGCTCGTTATTACCGCGGTAACAGCCTGGGTTCCACTCCGTCGCATCAATACCGAATCATTATTGGCCGTCATGTTTCACAAGACTCGACTAAACTAGAAACGTTTATTTATTATATAATCCCAAAGAAAATGCTTTGCAATATATGAAATGTGTCTCAGGTGTAAAGTTTAAAATATTGTATAATTTTGTAAAATTTATTTTTTAAATAGTTTTTCTGCGAGTCTTAACGTGCTAAGCAATACAAATTGAGTATTCGTGAGTGTGACGTCAGTTGTTGGTCAGTATTGACGGTTGACAAGTTCTGTCTTGCTTCCTAGTTTGTTGGAAAAACAAATCCTTGTTGGAAAGATATATGACAATACTCTCCGTAAATATAAATACAGCTGCATGTATTTTTTGTTCTTAAAATAATTCTTTATATCACATTTAAAATCCTTCCTCGATCATAAGCGCCAAATTATATTAATTGGGGAAGGGTGGGTAAAAATATAATTAAAAGAAAGTATATATGATTAAAAAAAGCTATTTTGGGGCGATTTATTCAGCATAATTAATGTGGAATATACATAATTTTTTCTCTCCTTGTATCTTGATAAAATAAAATACGATATATATTATTAACATTTCTCAATAGTATTTGTTGGTATATTTGAAGAATACCTTTTTTGTTGGTGTTATTTTAAATCTGGATTTTTATTCTGACTAATGTATGGTAGACGGCATCATCAAAGGTGGTTTCCAAAATATTTTCACATTATTCAGTCACTTTTCATTTCTGAAAGCATTAAATTATCACAACTTCTTTACATTTAACAACATACTTGTCAACAAGACTTGTACACACATACATATAATTGACAAAGTAGACAAAGCCACGCTGTTCAAAGCTAGGAATAGCAGAACGAGGGTCATAGATGAAAGATAGAGACGCAGGTGAGTTATAAGGACATAGGAAGAACTTTTTAAGTGTTAGAACTGTTAATAAATGGAATAGGTTAGATGCAGACGTCATTGAAGCTAATTCGATGCAGAATTTTAAATATAAATACGATTAAAGTGTGAGAAATGAGTTATTGCATTAATCTAGGAAGTTAGGAAGACGAGGCTAGAAGATTAGCTCGACTCTGCAAGCACATCTGGTGAGTACATGGTATGTATACAAGACTTGACAATGGTCCAGAATGGACCGAAACATCGTCACTGCCTTTATTCTCAGATATGTGTGTTGGGTGTGTAATTTTTCGTGTGTATCAGATAACTTTCGTAAGATTATCTGTAGCTGTTGTTTTGTCTGATTTGACAGGTTTCAAAACTGTTCACTGTTGGATCTAAACATTTGTCCATGCACATGGACTCGTTGGTAGATCGACAGCCTTGCTTCTTGCACAGTCGGCTTTCGAGTCCAGTTAGGCAAAGTGATTGGGCACCGTTTCCAGTGTCCACATTTCCGGCCTCCATGTATTTATATTCCAACACCTTGTCCTCATATCCTATCTCTTAGTATGTATTATATCCCAAATACATATCCTCATATCCTACCTTTTACTCTGTCCTATATCCTAGTTAGTTATCTTCATACTGTATTTGCAAATTTACTTACAATGAGGTTATCTAAGGTGTATTTGCACCTTAGCTGCATTGTACTCAACTAGTTGTATTTGCATGGAATGAGTTACAGCTCTTGGGTCCAGACACAACAGAACTGATATTTATTGTCATTTACGTATCTATTCTTTATCACATGTACAGTACAACTCCTTTCACAAATCTATAAATCTTGAAGATAACCCATCTCACGTGAATACAGTGGTAGTGAAAATACTGGATCATAATTCATCTCCTATCACAGGTGTCTTCACCATGGCAACAGGACTTTTTTTTTACCTTTTTATCCCGAAGATTAAGAAAAAAATCCATCTCGGTGATATTCCTTTCGTTGTATTTGATTTAGAATTTGATTAATCATTCTATTCATTACATGACACTAGTTGTTTCGTTTTTTTATTCATTATAATCTATGAAACTTATACTCAGTGGTACAGTTGTCTACGCCCTCAGCTCACAATTGAGGGACCCGAGTTCAATCCTCGGGCGTGACAGAAACATTTGGGCACGTTTCTTTCGACCTGATCTTCTTGAGATGATTTTTTGATTTTTATCAAAAAATAATTTTTATGATTTCTGATGCTTTTGTTCAGCTAACAGTAAATAGGTAATCGGAGTTAGACAACTAATGTGGGTTGCATCCTGGGGGAAGGTCCGTATTGGGCCTTGTTAGGGGGGGGCAACCTAATAAGCCTAGGTGCAGGCTTCCTGCCCCCAACAACTGGAATCAACCAACCCAGCCTCGTCTAATACATCGGACTCGGAATAATCTGTTAAAAATGTTACTGATTAATACAAATTAAAGCCCTGGGCCTAATGAGTATCGGCTCCGGTATGTTAGGTGAGTAGCTCAAGTTCTGACGTTTCGGGTTAGGCTAAACCGCTGCATTTTGTACGGAGTGGTAATGGAGAGAATGGGGTCGTTGGAGACGGAGCACAAACATTCTTCCTTCTGCTTTATTTCACCGATTTTAATAATGACATTTGGATTTATTAATAATATCCTGGTTTTTACTCTAGCTTGGTTATCCGTGTTCCCACTTTGCCACTTCGTAAAAAATGTAACTGTTTTACCAACCCAGAAACGTACGAACCCAAACAATCCACCTAACCTATCAACTCCAATCTATTGAAAACGTCAACATTACGACGGTGTTAGAATTTTTACTAATACGTTGCATTTTTTACAAATTAGTCGATTCCGTACAAATTTCGATGCATTAAGTGAGAGGGACGGTGTTGTTTATCAGCTGATAACAGGCACTGATGTTATAACATAGTTCAAAGATGAAGTATCTATGGGGACATATTAAGGCCGTGCAATAGGATCGAACCCACATTCCTGGACTCCTCGGCGCACGCACTACCGACTGGGCCATGATGAGTTTGAAAGTATCTCAATGTACGGCGTCGATATTTTATCTTAGAGATATCTGTTTATCTATTGGAATCTACTGTGGCTGTAAGTTATCTACAGGGATATGGACACCGAGAGGTGGACCTGTCTTCTCCCTCTCTGTTATTACCTATATTATCCTTCCCTCCCTATTTCCCTTGTTCTTTCCCCTCCCCTACTCCCCTTGTCCCCCTCCCCGGTATTTCCTTCAGCGTCACTCAGGCTGTGGACAATATCTCCACTCGTCACCTGGGACCTGGTGATTGCCAGCTGTCTCCCTAAATTAACTCATTACACGCTGTGAACGTGAAGCGCCTAACGTGCGTACGCTGGACGCCAGACTTGACAGCCCAGTGGTCTGGATCACCTGATTGTTACGATGGTCTGAGCCCCTCTGACAGTCCGGTGGTCTGGCTGTCGCAGACCAACCTGTCCTCTTAAAAAGAAGTCGCTTTTGGCCGTTTGCCCGAAAGTGGACATAATTTGAAAATGGGAAAAAAAAAGAAAATAAATTTGGGATTTTTTTTTCAACAACAGTAAGTTAAGGGTCCTCTGATAGGTTAGGTGGGCAGGAAATTCTCATAAAGTTTCAAAACGTTATGAAAAACGTTAATGGAAAGTTTCCTCATCTAACCTTGCCGAGTAAGACGGACGACTCAAACAGAAAACGGAGCAGTACGTCACTTTTGTGAGTCGATTTCATTTCAAATTACGTCCAAATTTGGCCATAGCGCGCATACGAGCCAAAAGTGACGTTATTTTTAAGAGGACGGGTTGCACAGATAGCCCAGTGGTCTGGCTCTCTCTAACAGTCCAGTGGTTTGACTCACTAACAGCCTAGTGGTCTGGCTCTCTAACACTCCAGTGGTCTGGCTACCACTAACAGCCTAGTGGTCTGGCTCTCACTAATAGCTTAATGGTCTGGCTCTCTCTAAAAGTCCAGTGGTTTGACTCACTAACAGCCTAGTGGTCTGGCTCTCTAACACTCCAGTGGTCTGGCTACCACTAACAGCCTAGTGGTCTGGCTCTCACTAATAGCTTAATGGTCTGGCTCTCTCTAAAAGTCCAGTGGTTTGTCTACCACTAACAGCATAGTGGTCTGGCTCTCACTAATAGCCTAATGGCCTGGCTCTCTCTAAAAGTCCAGTGGTTTGGCTACCACTAACAGCATAGTGGTCTGGCTCTCACTAACAGCCTAATGGTCTGGCTCTCTCTAACAGTCCAGTGGTTTGGCTACCACTAACAGCCTAGTGGTCTGTCTCTTTAACAGTCCAGTGGTGTCTGACTACCACTAACAGCCTAGTGGTCTGGCTCTCTAACAGTCCAGTAGTTTGGCTACTACTAACAGCCCAGTGATCTGGCTTTGACTGGTCTAGCTACCACTAACAGCCTAATGGACTGGCTCTCTCTAACAGTCCAGTGGTCTGGCTACCACTAACAGCCTAGTGGTCTGACTCTAACAGTCCAGTGGCCTGGCTTTGACTGGTCTAGCTATCACTAACAGCCAAATGGTCTGGCTCCCACTAACATTACAATTGTTTAGCTCTCATAATACCCCTGTGGTGTAGTCACCCCCCTGATAGCCTATTTGAGATGGCCAGTATGATAGATTTAGTACTGTCTAGATTTAGTACATTATTAGATTTAGTACATTAGCACAATTAGTAATTGTTGTCATATTTGAACACAAATTTTCATATTTATAAGTTATCCTCTTTCTAATAGTTACATTTATTTATCAAAAGATTTTGATAAAACTTGAAAATGCATAATTTTTTTAGGCCTCACAGTAGGGAGGCCTACTCTTGTAGCTTTGTTTGGACCTACGTCTGGCTCAGGGTCAGTTTCATTTATTTTCACTGTCAAAGTTTTTTTTTAAATAAATGTTTTAGGTATTTATAATAAATTCTTTAGTAATTTCCATTAGTTTTATAAGTAATTGTTAGCAGCTTAGAAGTTTCCTTAAATAATTCTTCGTAAAATATTGAATATGTGCCCTGAAGAATATTGTATTTTTTTAACATGTTTATGGACGTTTAAATTTTCATTTTTGTTTTTAAATCGTATTTATAATTTTTAAATATTAGTAATTTTGAATAATTTTCAGTGCTTAATCGTAATTAGTAATCTGCAATCATATTCAATAATTTTCAATAGTTAATCGTAATTAGTAATTTTGAATCATATTAAGTCATTTTCAAAAGTTAATCGTAATTAGTAATTTTCAATCTTATCCAATAATTTTTAGTAATTTTCAATCATATCAGTAATTTTAAAAGTAAGATTCGGCAACTTTCAATAGAATACATGTTTATGTATTCTTTTATTTGATTTAAATTAAGTGATATCTGTTTATCACAGTTTAAATTAAGTGATAAACTGAATTAAGTTTTTCACTTAATTTTACATGATAATAAATATTCGTAATCTTCACAATAAATATTATTAATTTTCTCAGTAAATGTTCGAAATTTTCTAAGGATTGACTCAGGTTCAGAATTAATTTGTAATCAGTTTTCTGAGCGAATATTTTCAATAAAATTTTTATACTTTTAAGGTAGAAGAGGAAATAGAAAAAAGGAAGAGCGGGTCAGGAAATGAAAATGATATCGAAAGGATGACAGAGGAGGAGAAAGGAGAGGGGGAGAGGGGACCGGAGGGGGGGGGAATTGGAGAGACTAGGGAGGAAGGGGCAGGGGAAGAAGGAAGGAAGAGTAGGGGATAGGGGAAATAGTAAGGAAGGGGAGAGGGGAAAGGGGAAGGGGGGGGGAAGAAAAGGATGAAGGGAAAGGACAGGAAGTGGGGATAAAGAAAGGGAGTAGGATGAGAATAGAACATGATTGGAGGAGGAGGGGTAAAGACGAGAGGAAAAAAATGGGGGAGGGGAGAGAAAAGGAGAAGTTAGTGAGAGGGGGGAAGGAGGGAGAAGTGAGAGGAGGAAAGAGGCAGAGAAGAGAGAGGAAGGGTGATAGAGGGAGAGAAGAGAGAGGAGGGGGGGGGGAGATTGGCTGGAATATTAGGGTGCCACAAGTCATTAACAGTGTGCAGGTGTTCAGAGAGACGAGGCAGTTAGCCAACACTCCCTCGATACATCATGTATGTATATATGTATATATGAATGTATGTTTTCATTATTTATATAAATTATTCTGATTCTTTAATTATTTAAAATTTAATTATTTTTATAATTATTACTATTAATTTTAGAATGTTTATTATTATTATTATTATTTTATTATTAATTCTAATAATTGTTTCTGTTGTTTTTAATAGTTAATTTGTATGAATGTCATTCTAATACATTCTAATGTATTCTCATACTTCCTCGTAAAAGTAGAGTTGTGATTTCGTTTTGAATATAAATTACAGCTCGCCGATTTTGCTTTGGTTGACGATAACTGTATGCTTATGAGAATCACAATTATTCCCTCCCAAAAAGAATGTTATCTAAAAATGTGTGAAATATCGGTGTAGGTACTTGCTAGTGAAACATATACAGTACTAGTTTACTTAATGTTCAGTGTAGGTACTTGCTAGTGAAACATATACAGTACTAGTTTACTTAATGTTCAATGTAGGTACTTGCTAGTTATTAGTTTATCCAGTATAATGTAGAGAACAAGAGTCGAAAATATTATTTATGTGTCTTTTGAGATGCTAGACCTTATATTATTTGTCATTAGCGAGGCCTTTTTCTAACTTGAGTCAATTATGAGTTTTTTTCTAAGTTATGTGTCCTTTATGACTTTTATCCTAACTTATTTTCTTTACGATTTTGTTCTCTTCAAAGCTATGGTCGTTCACGAGTCTTTTTCCTAACTTATGTGTCCTTCATGAGGCTATAATTTAGCATACGTATGTCCTGCATGAGGCTGTTTCCTAACTTATATGAACTCTATGAGATTTTTTCCTAACTTATGTGTCCTTCACGAGGGTTGTCCTTGTCTTAAGTGCAAGAATACGCAACTTCGGTGTCGAGGAATGAAAAACTAACATGGCAGGGAAACTGGCTTTATACTATATATTATGAGGGGATTACACACGGTTATATTAATCGAGAAGCATGTCCTGCTTCTCGGTGAATATACACTGAATTTTTGTGCAGTCTTGGGCTATGTTCAGGACTACAGTATACTGTACTTGCTAGTTGGTCACTAAGCTTTAGTGCTGGACTATGTTCAGGATTAGAGTATACTCATTTGTTGGTGATTAAGCACTATAGGCCTTAATAATCCTCCGAAGGTTAATAGGACTTTAGCTCAACACCAAACCAAAAAGAATTACTCCCAGAAAGAGAGGGCTTTATGATAAGTTACATAAATCCTGTTGAGATCCCTATTACTCGAGTTCTGTGTACAAAGTTTAGTCCAGGTTAAGGCAAGAACCTGTTGAGTACGTAACGCTCAGAGTCTGCAAGACACAATCGACAATAGCGTGGGTATTAATATTTAATTCACTAGGGTCATCAGAGATTCGACCTCGGGCCTCAAAAGTACGAGACTGTTGTCCTATCAATCACATCGTGGATGCTTACAATAAGGAAGGATCTCAGAAGTACCTAAGTGGTACCCAACTGAGACTTTAAACCTTCCCTGGCGCTAAGGTATCTGGAGGTAATTCACTCCTTCATAGTATATAAGAGTATGTGCAAAATCTTTTTTTGTTTCTAGTCATTAAATCTCATCATTAAAATCGTATCATTGATTTTCTTTATCAATTTACATCTCTCCTCTCTAATTGTAAATTATTTGCACTTTTAAAATGTATCCATAACCGAGAGACCCAAGTTCAGTCCCTGGCCGGGACAGAAACTGTTAGGCACGTTTTTTTCACCTGATGCCTCTGTTCACCTAACAGTAACATAAGTTTCTGAGAGTTAAGCAATTGTTGCATCCTAGGGAAGATCAGCAGTTGGCATAGATTGATCTCAGTGAGCCCAAATACAGGCTATTGTATGAAATGAATTCTTCATGTACTGAAGAATTATTAAAATGATTGTTTGGTATGATAATATAATGACCTTTCTTATATATATGGGGGCCTTTGACATCCTGTCGGCTTCCAGTCCTCGTCGAGGCCACTGCAGAGATAGTGGCCCTCAGGTAAATTCAGATTAATGAACAATGAGCTTAAAAGTTGAATTTAAAGTAAGTCAATAATAAATGAATTAAATTTTGGAATTTTAATTTGTAGTTTTTTATGAGATTCAAGAGCCTGAAGTGCTCCAATAACGGGCCAACAGTGGTGGATTTGTTTGGCTGTTGGTGTTTAGTTTAAGGTCTATCAATGTTTGCAGAGTTATCAAAGCCACAACAAAAGCTTACTTACTAACAGGAAAATATAACTTGGTCTTGAACATAGTTAAGAGCTAATGTCAGCTCTGTATAAACACCGAGAAGCGATTGTGTGTACAATGTACAATCTCGGTGTGTACATCGTTGTGTGTGTGTATACATCCGTTGATGCAAGTATACTTTAATTCTGAACACTGAACTCAATGTAAACTCAATGTATATACACTGAGAACCGGGATGTATACTCACCGAGAAGCTGGGTAACACCCCCTCAGTGTATATATCCTTGCGTGATTACATCCGATGATGATCAAACTACTAAGTATTTGCGTGGTGAACTACACTCTCTTGTAGTGTATAAATACAATCGGTTGCCAATTAGCGGAGCTGAAGCCCAGGGAAGCACCCAACCGCGAGCTCTTGTCGGCAGACCCTTTGTGACGTTGTGAAGCTAACATTGTTTGTGTCTTGCATCTGAAGTTTTTTTTTTATGTTGTGGGATTAGAACACTGTGGTGGCGGCATATCGACGACACAAATAGATTCTATTCGAACGCTGTTACGAATTTACAATGGCATAACGAGGCTTTTAACGAGGTCTTTCCTCCGGCGAAATATTAACGCGAAAGGCGCTTCTAAGCGGAGTCCCCGAGCCACAATGGTATACTGTAAAGGGAAGAGCCAATAACAGGGGATAATTAAAGGAATAATCAACACGAGGCAGTGAATAAATTGTGATCGCAGGGGCATGACAAATGAGCGGAAGTAGACGGTTAAGTAATTAATCAAGAGAAAGGTAAGATAATTATACAGTGAGAGCGCTAAGTCAGTATGAGTATGTAGTACTAGGAAAGAATATGAGGACTAGGAGCTGGAATATAAGGGCAAGGAGCTGGAATATGAGGGCAAGGAGCTGGAATATGAGGGCAAGGAGCTGGAATATGAGGGCAAGCAGCTGGAATATGAGGGCAAGGAGCTGGAATATGAGGACAAGGAGCTGGAATTTGAGGACAAGGAGCTGGAATATGTGGGCAAGGAGCTGGGATAGAATTACGAGCTAGGATATGAGAACAAGAAGGAAGCTAGGAAAGAAGAACAAGGAGTAAAAGAACAGTGTCCAACCACATGGATCATAATTATAATCTTTGTTTTTCTTAATCTTAATTAGTTTTCTAAATTTTCTTAATACATTTAAGGTCTCGAAATATAACAATTGAATTGTTTAACCTAACACCAGAACCGTACAAAATATAACTGTTTATCTTAACCAAAAACGTAAAAAAAAAAAATACAACAGTTTTGCCTAACCAAAAACGTAGGAAGCCAACCAACCAACCAACCTCTCGAGGCCGATACATAGAAAGCGTCAATGTTACGGTGCTTTTTATTTGTACTAATACGTCGCATTTTTAACGGATTGATCGATTCGGTAAAAAAAAAAAAAAAATTACGACGTATTAGGCAAGAGGAGAGGGGGGGGGGGGTGTCCCTAGCCATCTCAAAACATCCCCACCCCCCTACCCTCCACCACTCCTGGACCTCGTCCTTTCCATCCTTACCATCCCATCCCAACACCCCCCCCCCCCCCCCCCCCCCCCCTCGAACCATGCAACCTTCTCTCCCCCTCTCCTTCCTATGATAACCACTTCCGGTTCAAGTACAATTTATGTATGAATGCTTTTGTCATGTTATCTCTACAATGGTGCTATATGCATTCACGAAATTAATATTTTTTTTTTATGGTTAGTTTTCTTATTTGTTCTTATTTTTGTTTTTTCTTTGTTATTTTGCTATTTTATATTTGATTGATTTATTTTGTTGTTTTGGTTACTTTCTATTCTTTTTGTTATATTTTGTTAGATTTAATTTTTATTTTTGTTTTTTATTTTTGTGTTTGTATGTTTTTGTTATTTTGTTGTTCTTGTTATTTTCTGTTATATTGTTATATTTGTTATTTTGACGGTTATTTTTATTTGTTATGTTTTCAATTTTATATATATATATTTTATAATTATATATTTATACACTTGTATTTTTTTGTTTTTATTTGCGTTATTTATTTATTTTTTTGTAATTCTTATTATTTTATTTTTGTTATTCGTAAATTTGACTTTTCATTAAAAAAGTGACGAAATGAAGTTTATTTTCCCGTTCTTGTAAATTAATAGTATGAAATAATGTAAGACGTGACCCTAAAATTCGCCTTAAAATTGAGCCCTTTGGGCTTGGGCTGTAATTCATCAAGCACGCAAGTAGCCACTTACGAAATCTGTACATCTTTCTTCAATCATTGGGACTTATTTTGTATTTATTCCACAGTTTGTGAGCTCAGACGCGCTATGAGGTTGTCTATAGCAATGACAAACTTGGGTAGACATTTTTTTCCAAATTTCTGAACTGTTTAATAAATACAGGTTAAGCCGCCATCATCCAGGAAAGCTGTTACAATGTTAAAATGATGGTTTTTGTTTGTTTTCAATTACGGCGATTGAAATCAATTCAATTACAATCAACAATTACGGTGAGTGATAACCGTAAGGCTTTGTAAGTCAACGCCATGATGAATCCTGACTGAGTTGTTGATGCTGTTCATTTTTTCCCTGATATATATATATATATATATATATATATATATATATATATATATATATATATATATATATATATATATATATGTCGTACCTAGTAGCCAGAACGCACTTCTCAGCCTACTATGCAAGGCCCGATTTGCCTAATAAGCCAAGTTTTCCTGAATTAATATATTTTCTCTATTTTTTTTCTTTTGAAATGATAAAGCTACCCATTTCATTATGTATGAGGTCAATTTTTTTTTATTGGAGTTAAAATTAACGTAGATATATGATCGAACCTAACCAACCCTACCTAACCTAACCTAACCTATCTTTATAGGTTTGGTTGGGTTAGGTAGCCGAAAAAGTTAGGTTAGGTTAGGTTAGGTAGGTTAGGTAGTCGAAAAACAATTAATTCATGAAAACTTGGCTTATTAGGCAAATCGGGCCTTGCATAGTAGGCAGAGAAGTACGTTCTGGCTACTAGGTACGACATATATATATATATATATATATATATATATATATATATATATATATATATATATATATATATATATATATATATATATATATATATAGTAACAAAGAGTGATGTATTATTAAAATAAGAAAAGAAAACGCAAATTGTTTAAATAAAATAAATAAAATTCGTAAAATCAATGTTAATAAATAAAATTCGGTAGGCTGAAAGAGAACTCTATCAACTTCAAGGTCTCAAGACTTTTCAACACACTCCGTCTACACATAAGGGGCATAACTAGCCGACTTCTCACGGTGTTCAAAAGAGAAATTGCTAAACACTTTTAAAGGATACTTGTTCAACCAGGCTATAATTCATGTCAAATTGCGAGCAGTGACGTATAACAGCCTGGTTGTCTGGACCACCAACCAGGAGGTGCGGTCACAACACCAGGCGACGGGAACAGTGATTCCTGGGGCCGATAAAACGTAAGGGGCCTGACGGCTGAGTAAACAGCGCTCGGTACTCGTAGTCCTAAAGTTCCGGGCTCGATCGCCGCCGGAGGTGAATGCAAATGGGCTGAGTTTCTTTCACCCTGATGTCCTTGTTCACCTAGCAGTAAATAGGTACCTGGGAGTTAGACAACTGCTACACCTTCCCCGAGATGCGTAACGAAAAGGAGGCCTGGTGAGGACCGGGCCGCGGGGACGCTAAGCCCCGAAATCATCAATCATCTCAAGATAACCCCGTAAGCACAACTAGGTAAGTGATAACCGGTCAAACGACCCATACTTTGGGGGTAGAAATAGCATAGCTACTCTATCCCTTTGAGATGTATTTCTTTCTTGTCTCAATAAACAGACTTGAACTTGAACGACCCTCACCAGGTGCCAACGAGCCGCTATCAAGAAGTAAAAAGTTTCTCCAACACAAACTAAGAAACAAGAGCACCAGCAAAAACATATTGCGATGCCAAGAAATATTCATTACAGATCATTGCAGAAGGATAAATAAAAATTCTGGTCGCCAAACAATATGCCAAAAGGCCACTATCCCGTCCAACTCAAACTATCCTAGCCTAACTTAACCTAAGCTAACCTAGGGAAAACCTAACTTAATCAACAAACACATTTTCCAGACACAAAGCAAAATGACTGAAATATAAATGAGATCTTGTCAGGGAAATAAATGGCCCACTGGAAAAAAATAATTGATGCAATTAGCTGTTAAATTTGGCAGCAGACAACAGCTCCGACCAACAAGCAAACAACACCCCCCCCCCCCCATGCAACATACCAACAAACAACAAATAAAAGATCATCAAACTCTTCAAATATCATCGGAGCTTAAAGCAGGAAATATAATCTGACGAGCGTCAAATATGAAGTGGTTTAGCCCATGGAAAAGCGTAAGATTCGTAACCATGTTCCCCTAACCTATTTTGGCCAATACTCATTAGCCCGAAGTAGCATCAATATTCCCAATGCATTTAATTTCAGTAAAGCGCTTAAACTGTGATTTTAAGAGTCATTTGCTTCAAAATATCGGTAATTTAAGCTTAGTAATGTCAAGAGTCTTAAGCTGACTTTATAGCTTGATAGCAAAACCTAGTAACATCCCAAAATATTAAAATAAAATGTTGATAAATTTGTTGTTGTTGATGAAATGCGACGCAAAAGCAAGCTTCGTACTGGCCTTTGAGGCGTGGTGGAGTAAGTGATGAAGCACAACACCACCATTTAGATAAAGACCCAGCTGTAACTCGTCATAATTATCAAGTGGTTAATTAGTCTGCACCATCATTAACTGATTGTGATAAGGACAAACGAGGCTGACTGGTACCGTTTAAGATATTAGGCACAGATCATCATCATTGATGTTATGGTGACAAAGTGTGGCCATTGATGATGGCGGTGATTGTGATGGTGGCTGACAATGACGGTGATGATGATGATGATGGCTAGATATGATTAGGGTAATTGTCTGGTCTCATATATGAGCTCTTTGCCTATCCTCACCTCCCAGCTCTTAGACTATCCTCACCTCGGAGCTCTTAGCCTATCCTCACCTCGGAGCTCTTAGCCTATCCTCACCTCCCAACTCTTAGCCTATCCTCACCTCCCAGCTCTTAGCCTATCCTCACCCCCCAGCTCTTAGCCTATCCTCACCTCCCAGCTCTTAGCCTATCCTCACCTCCCAGCTCTTAGCCTATCCTCACCTCCCAGCTCTTAGCCTATCCTCACCTCCCAACTCTTAGCCTATCCTCACATCCTAGCGCGTTTCCTCGGTTTGGCTTCGCACTTTCTCCTAATAAAGCCTTACCTTCCGGCTTTTGTCGCCGCGTTATTGCAGGTCGTGTTATATGCGACGTCTCCATGCAACAACCCAACAGCAACTTTCAAATGACTTTGGTATTATGATCGTATCGTTGCAAAATATGAGGCTCCTCATCCACACACACACATATATACATTGAAAGATAGATAGATTTCAGTGGAACTGGATGACAAGTAAACAAAAATTCCTTTCAACTCTAGCGTGATATTTAGATCTGTTGTTATATATAAAAGTGATAATGTGTTTATATAAAAAGAAAAAAATGCAATTGTATTTATAAAATGCAATTGCATTTTCATGAAAAAAATCAGATGCATTGTTGTTTGTTTCCTGTACACATTCGTTTATTTAATTTGTTAATTAGTTACACAATATCCTTTGCCAATCAGTCCTGAACTGTGTATTTATATTTGCTTCCGCATTTATGCTTGAAAAATCTTGTATTAGTTTTGAATTTTAACATTTACCTCAATTTACCTGAGGGTCACCGTCTCTAGTGGCCTCGACGTGGACAGGAAGCTGGCGGCTTGTCAAAGGAACCCCCCCTTCCCCTTATTGTGTTTGAGGATTTTTTCCAGGTGATTTTGAGAAAATTATCCACAGTAAGAAATTGTGAATTCACGTGTTTTTGCATCACCAGAGGTGAGGTCACTATCTGGTCAGCCAAGCTGTTGGTGCTTTCCCACCAAGCCTTCCAGTCTACCTACTTCCCAACACGCCTACTGGTCCTGCTACTATCCCATCTTATGGCAGTGAAATGTATTTAAGGCAGTGACATATATTTAAGGCAGGGAAAAATATTTAAGGCAGGGAAATGTATTTAAGGCAAGGAAATATATTTAAGGCAGGGGGAAATATATTTAAGATATTCTGTTCCTTAAAATTAGTTTAAGTCCTTCAATGAATGAATTGGGCGAGTAATGGTTCTCTAGAGCATGTTCTCTCGGTCAGCACTAGAGCACTTGTCTTAAATGGGACAGTTGAGATGTGACCATTTTCCACCCGGGAGAGAGAACGGGAGGGTTGGTGAGTGTTCACTTGTTCAGGGTCTAGAGTTGTGGTAGTGGGTTCTCTCCAGAAGTGTTGTTATGCTTTTGTCCAAGGGTGTGGAGACGCTTGTGTATTTTGTCCAAGGGTGTGGAGACGCTTGTGTATTTTGTCCAAGGGTGTGGAGACGCTTGTGTGTTTTGTCCAAGGGTGTGGAGACGCTTGTGTGTTTTGTCCAAGGGTGTGGAGACGCTTGTGTATTTTGTCCAAGGGTGTGGAGACGCTTGTGTATTTTGTCCAAGGGTGTGGAGACGCTTGTGTATTTTGTCCAAGGGTGTGGAGACGCTTGTGTATTTTGTCCAAGGGTGTGGAGACGCTTGTGTGTTTTGTCCAAGGGTGTGGAGACGCTTGTGTGTTTTGTCCAAGGGTGTGGAGACGCTTGTGTATTTTGTCCAAGGGTGTGGAGACGCTTGTGTGTTTTGTCCAAGGGTGTGGAGACGCTTGTGTGTTTTGACCAAGGGTGTGGACGTATTAAGGTCTGGTTGGGATTAGCAAAACTATTTATAAAAAATATAATATATATATATAATATAATATATTTTATATATAATATTTTTATATATAAAATATATTTCTTGTATTTTACAAGAAAGTGACTATATTTTATTCCAGTTTTCATTGTCTCGAGAAAATGAACACAACTCATTCATCCCTTACCGGTGATAAGAGATGATGAATTATAGCGGGAGTGAATAATAATGATGAATAAACAAGGGGGAGGTGGATCAGGAGGGCGCCAGACCCGCTCTGTAATCCGCGGGGTCCTTTGACCTAGCGGAAGTTGTACGGCTGTCGGCGATGCTGCTCTGATCTTATCTCTGGCTCCCCCCTCCCACTCCCTTCACCCCCATTTCCCCCATCCTCCCTCACCTTCCCCCCCCCCCTTCATCCGTCATCACCCACCTGTATGGCCATTTCACCCCCCACCCCCCCAACGCCGGGACGAGGTGTATACGTTCTCAGTATACATCAAGTACGAGTTTTCTTCAGTTTTGAACTATAGTTAAGACTGAAGGGTGTATGGTCAGAGAATATTGTTCTTCATACAAAAGGTCTTTTGTATGAAGAATATTGGTCTTCATACATACATACCATTCGCAGTTTTAAGTGCGGTTGTAGATATGGTTGTAGATAACTAAGAGGCGGGATACACGAGCTAGAGCTCATTTTATACAACACAAATATAAAATATAAATAAGATTGTCACAGACTTTTCTTACTCAAAAACTCTCACTAACTCCCATACATAGAGAAGATTCAGAGGTATGCCACCAGACTAGTCCCGGAACTGAGAGGTATGAGCTACGAGGAAGGGCTGAGTGAGCTGAACTACCCTGGAAGACAGAAGAGTAAGGGGAGACATGATAACCACCTACAAAATTCTCAGGGGAATTGACAGGGTGGACAAAGACAAACACTTTAGCACGGGTGGAACGCGAACAAGAGGACACGGGTGGAAACTTAGTACCCAAATGAGCCACAGAGACATTGGAAAGAATTTTTTCAGTGTCAGAGTAATTAAATGGATAACCGATGATAACTGACGATTCGAGAAAGAGACCTGGGAGTGGACGTAACATCTAATCTAACTCCTGAGGCACAAATAAATAGGATAACGACACCAGCCTACTCTATACTGGCAAAAGTTAGAACATCTTTCAGAAACCTAAGTGAGGAGGCTTTTAGGGCGCTTTCACTGCCTACATGAGACCAGTCTTAGAGTATGCCGCGCCATCATGGAGTCCCTACCTGAAGAAACACATAAGGAAACTGGAAAAGATTTAGAAGTTTGCGACGAGGCTCATCCCAGAGTTACGAGGGATGGGATATGAAGAGCGCCTGAAGGAACTGAACCTTATGACACTAGAAAAAAGAAAGGAGAGGGGTGATAAGATAGGAATGAATAAAATACTCAGGGAAATTGACAAGGTGGAAATAGACGAAATGTTCAAGCGGAATACTAACAGAACGAGGGGACATGGGTGGAAGCTAGAAACTCAGATGAGTCACAGAGATGTTAGGAAGTTTTCTTTTAGCGTGAGAGTAGTGGAAAAATGGAATGCACTTAAGGAACAGGTTGTGGAAGCAAACTCTATTCATAATTTTAAAACTAGATATGATAGGGAAATGGGACAGGAGTCATTGCTATAAGCAACCGATGACTAGAGAGGTAAGATCCAAGAGTCAATGTTCAATCCTGCAGGCACAAATATATGAGTACAAATAGGTGAGTACACACACACACACACACACACACACACACACACACACACACACACACACACACACACACACACACACACACACACACACACACACACACACACACGCACACACACACACGCACGCACACAAACACACACACACACACACACACACACACACACACACACACACACACACACACACACACACACACACACACACACACACACACACACACACACACACACACACACATACATGTGTTGGGGCCGGTGGCTGTGTGGACAGCACGCTTGATACGTAGTCATGTGGACTGGGGTTCGATTCCCGGGGCCGGCAGAAACAAATGGGCATAGTTTCTTTCACCCTGATGTCCCTGTTACCTAGCATTAAATAGGTACCTGGGAGTTAGACAGCTATTACGGGCTGCTTCCTGGGGTGTGTTGGGGAAAAAGAGATAGAAAAGTAGTAGTTAGTAACAGTGGGTTGATTGACAGTTGAGAGGCGGGCCGAAAGAGCAGAGCTCAGAACCCCTGCAAGCACAACTAGGTTAACACACACACACACACACACACACACACACACACACACACACACACACACACACACACACACACACACACACACACACACACACACACATATGACTGAGAGCGATGCCATAACACACTGTTACAATGTACTGGGGTAAACAAGCGGAGTGGCCTAGCTTGGAGTAGACTGGCAAACCACCCACATTGCTCTGAGAAAACAGTAGCACTGAGGCGGAGCCCAAGAATTAGATTTAATTACCAACCCCCCAGAATGATCCCAAATCCACGTTAGCACGCAAGGCATCTAAGGTTTGCAATCATGGTGACTATCTCAGATCTCACAATCTTTCAATTCCAAGTCTTGAAGACTGGCTAATCTTACTATCCCAAGTCTTGAAGACTGACTAATCTTAGTGTGCCAAGTCTTGAAGACTGGCTAATCTTACTGTCCCAAGTCTTGAAGACTGACTAATCTTATTATCTCATGTCTTGGATACTCTAGTAACGCATCATTTTGTAATGCGCATGCGTTACCCATTTCAAACACCGCTGTTTCGAATGTCATATATTTAATACTGAACGCTGCATTTCTCGGATTTCCCCGAAAAAAAAAATAAAACCAATCGGCCAAAAATTCAATATTGCGCGCTACGCCAAGCCACGACACATACTTGACCCAACATTGAATATTTAAAAGGTGCAATTTATGCATCGGATATCAGAGCGGAAATGCAATCAAATTCCCCAATTGTCCAACGGAAACTAATCAGTGTCTCCACTCAGAAGGGTATTGAATTTTCCTGTTACGCCCTTGTCGACCGCTGCCAGTTAGCTAGGCTGCCGGCCACTGTATCTTGTTATCTGGCTGGATATATATACAATGTGTGTGTGTGTGTACTCACCTTATTGTATTCACCTAGTTGCGCTTGCGGGGAATGAGCTCTGGCTCTTTGGTCCCGCCTCTCAACCGTCAGTCAACTGGTGTACAGATTCCTGAGCCTCTTATCATATCTACATTTGAAACTGTGTATGGAGTCAGCCTCCACTACATCGCTGCCTAATGCATTCCATCTGGTAACTACTCTTGACACTGAAAAAGAAGTTCTTTCTAACGTCCCTGTGGCTCATTTGGGTATTCAGTTTCCACCCGTGTCTCCTTGTTCGCGTACAACCCGTGTTAAACAGTTTAGCTTGATCTAACCTGTCAATTTCTCTGAGAATTTTGTAGGTAGTGATAATGTCTCTCCCAACTTCTGTCTTCCAGTGTCGTGAGGTTCAGTTCCAGTAAGCTTTCCTCATAGCTCATTGCTCTCAGCTCGGGGACTAGTCTGGTGGCATATCTCTGAATCTTTTCTAACTTCGTTTTGTGTTTGATAAGATGTGAACTCCACGCTGGAGCAGCATATTCCAATATTGGTCTGACATATGAGGAATACAAGGTTCTAAATGATTTCTTACACAAGTTTCTGAAGGCAGTTCTTGTGTTCCCCAGCCTTGTATACGCCGCTGATGTTATCCTTTTGATGTGTGCTACATGGGACAGGTCTGGTGTGATACCAATCTTCCAGATCTTTCTCTCGTCCTGACTCCTGAAGGATTTCTGACAGTCCAAGAAAATGTGGTCTGTCCCATCTTCTCGTTCTTGCTTAATGCTTGTTGCTAGGTCATAAAGTTCTATTAAACCTGTGAGACGAGACTTGCCATCCCTGAACCCATGCTAGTTACGTCTTACAAAGTCCCTTCTCTCCAGATGTGCCACTAGGCTTTTTCTCACGATCTTTTTCATCACCTTGCATTGTATACAAGTTCAGAACACCGGCCTGTTGTTTTAGAGCCTTCTGCCTATCCCACTTTTTGTAGTTCGGGACTACGTTAACTCTCTTTCAACTCTCTGGAAGGTCTCCCGTTTCCAGTGACATGTTATAGACCATAGACAGTGGCACACAAAGTGCTTCTGCCTCCGCTTTTAGCATCCATAGTGAGATTCCAGCAGGTTCAACAGCCTTAGTCACTTCTACATCGCCACCCCTCTTAGTTCAGGGATTCTGCCTGGCTCTATTGTGAAGACTTCCTAGAATCTCTTGTTGAGTTCTTCACACACCTCTTTGTAGAGGCGTGGTGGTGCTGTATTTGCGTGGTGGTGATGTAGAGTCGTGGTGGTGCTGTAGAGGCGTGGTGGTGGTGTAGAGGCGTGGTGGTGCTGTAGAGGCGTGGTGGTGCTGTATTGGCGCGGTGGTGCTGTAGAGGCGTGGTGGTGCTGTAGAGGCGTGGTGGTGCTGTAGAGGCGTGGTGGTGCTGTAGAGGCGTGGTGGTGCTGTAGAGGCGTGGTGGTGCTATAGAGGCGTGGTGGTGCTGTAGAGGCGTGGTGGTGCTGTAAAAGCGTGGTGGTGGTGTAGAGGCGTGGTGGTGCTGTATTGGCGTGGTGGTGCTGTAGAGGCGTGGTGGTGCTGTATTGGCGTGGTGGTGCTGTAGAGGCGTGCTGGTGCTGTAGAGGCGTGGTGGTGGTGTAGAGGCGTGGTGGTGGTGTAGAGGCGTGGTGGTGCAGTAGAGGCGTGGTGGTGCTGTATTGGCGTGGTGGTGCTGTAGAGGCGTGGTGGTGGTGTAGAGGCGTGGTGGTGCTGTAGAGGCGTGGTGGTGCTGTATTGGCGTGGTGGTGCTGTAGAGGCGTGGTGGTGCTGTAGAGGCGTGGTGGTGCTGTAGAGGCGTGGTGGTGCTGTAGAGTCGTCGTGGTGCTGTAGAGGCGTGGTGGTGGTGTGAACCAGTGGGTGGTGGTGGTGTGAACCAGTGGGTGGTGGTGGTGGCGTGAACCAGTGGGTGGTGGTGGTGTGAACCAGTGGGTGGTGGTGGTGGCGTGAACCAGTGGGTGGTGGTGGTGGTGTGAACCAGTGGGTGGTGGTGGTGGTGTGAACCAGTGGGTGGTGGTGGTGGCGTGAACCAGTGGGTGGTGGTGGTGGTGTGAACCAGTGGGTGGTAGTGGCGTGAACCAGTGGGTGGTGGTGGTGTGAACCAGTGGGTGGTGGTGGTGGCGTGAACCAGTGGGTGGTGGTGGTGGCGTGAACCAGTGGGTGGTGGTGGTGGCGTGAACCAGTGGGTGGTGGTGGTGGTGTGAACCAGTGGGTGGTGGTGGTGGTGTGAACCAGTGGGTGGTGGTGGTGGCGTGAACCAGTGGGTGGTGGTGGTGGTGTGAACCAGTGGGTGGTGGTGGTGGCGTGAACCAGTGGGTCGTGGTGGTGGTGTGAACCAGTGGGTGGTGGTGGTGGCGTGAACCAGTGGGTGGTGGTGGTGTGAACCAGTGGGTGGTGGTGGTGGTGTGAACCAGTGGGTGGTGGTGGTGGCGTGAACCAGTGGGTGGTGGTGGTGGTGTGAACCAGTGGGTGGTGGTGGTGGTGTGAACCAGTGGGTGGTGGTGGTGGTGTGAACCAGTGGGTGGTGGTGGTGGCGTGAACCAGTGGGTGGTGGTGGTGTGAACCAGTGGGTGGTGGTGGTGGCGTGAACCAGTGGGTGGTGGTGGTGGTGTGAACCAGTGGGTGGTGGTGGTGGCGTGAACCAGTGGGTGGTGGTGGTGGCGTGAACCAGTGGGTGGTGGTGGTGGTGTGAACCAGTGGGTGGTGGTGGTGGTGTGAACCAGTGGGTGGTGGTGGTGGCGTGAACCAGTGGGTGGTGGTGGTGGTGTGAACCAGTGGGTGGTGGTGGTGGTGTGAACCAGTGGGTGGTGGTGGTGGTGTGAACCAGTGGGTGGTGGTGGTGGCGTGAACCAGTGGGTGGTGGTGGTGTGAACCAGTGGGTGGTGGTGGTGGTGTGAACCAGTGGGTGGTGGTGGTGTGAACCAGTGGGTGGTGGTGGTGGTGTGAACCAGTGGGTGGTGGTGGTGGTGGTGTGAACCAGTGGGTGGTGGTGGTGGTGTGAACCAGTGGGTGGTGGTGGTGGTGTGAACCAGTGGGTGGTGGTGGTGTGAACCAGTGGGTGGTGGTGGTGGTGTGAACCAGTGGGTGGTGGTGGTGGCGTGAACCAGTGGGTGGTGGTGGTGGTGTGAACCAGTGGGTGGTGGTCGTGGTGTGAACCAGTGGGTGGTGGTGGTGGTGTGAACCAGTGGGTGGTGGTGGTGGTGTGAACCAGTGGGTGGTGGTGGTGGTGTGAACCAGTGGGTGGTGGTGGTGTGAACCAGTGGGTGGTGGTTGTGTGAACCAGTGGGTGGTGGTGGTGGTGTGAACCAGTGGGTGGTGGTGGTGGTGTGAACCAGTGGGTGGTGGTGGTGTGAACCAGTGGGTGGTGGTGGTGGCGGGGTTCAGAGCACACCGGGGCTGGGATACAAGGAGGACCTAGACGTCGCTGAAGGAACATACATCAACCTAATGGGTGGACGTTGTTAGTTTTACGCTCATATGCTGCTCTTCTCATTCCATAACGAAAGACTATTCAGGTCTGGGGAGGTTCGCATATAAACCCATTTGGATGTTCGCAAGGGCCTCGCTGCAACAGGTGATCTCTCATACCAACACTCTCAAGCATTTTAGCATTAAAGTAAAGAGTACAGAAGGGCGGAAATATCCCAGGAAGCTTGAGACAATCCCACCATCCTCCGTGCTGGAGCGCTACCGTCGCTTCCAGCTCGGACCCCCGTACCAGCAGGCGGTCTCCAGTATGAATAGAGTCCATTGCGTTCGCTTATTATTACA
>NC_091189.1:15625698-15643198 GCF_040958095.1 Procambarus clarkii
AGCTGCAACAGGAACAGAACCATTGCAATAGCTGCAACAGGAACAGAACCATTGCAATAGCTGCAACAGGAACAGAACCATTGCAATAGCTGCAACAGGAACAGAACCATTGCAATAGCTGCAACAGGAACAGAACCATTGCAATAGCTGCAACAGGAGCAGAACCATTGCAATAGCTGCAACAGGAACAGAACCATTGCAATAGCTGCAACAGGAACAGAACCATTGCAATAGCTGCAACAGGAACAGAACCATTGCAATAGCTGCAACAGGAACAGAACCATTGCAATAGCTGCAACAGGAACAGAACCATTGCAATAGCTGCAACAGGAACAGAACCATTGCAATAGCTGCAACAGGAACAGAACCATTGCAATAGCTGCAACAGGAAGAGAACCATTGCAATAGCTGCAACAGGAAGATAACCATTGCAATAGCTGCAACAGGAACAGAACCATTGCAATAGCTGCAACAGGAACAGAACCATTGCAATAGCTGCAACAGGAACAGAACCATTGCAATAGCTGCAACAGGAACAGAACCATTGCAATAGCTGCAACAGGAACAGAACCATTGCAGTAGCTGCAACAGGAACAGAACCATTGCAATAGCTGCAACAGGAACAGAACCATTGCAATAGCTGCAACAGGAACAGAACCATTGCAGTAGCTGCAACAGGAACAGAACCATTGCAATAGCTGCAACAGGAACAGAACCATTGCAATAGCTGCAACAGGAGCAGAACTATTGCAATTGCTGCAACAGGAACAGAACCATTGCAATAGCTGCAACAGGAACAGAACCATTGCAATAGCTGCAACAGGAACAGAACCATTGCAATAGCTGCAACAGGAGCAGAACCATTGCAATAGCTGCAACAGGAACAGAACCATTGCAATAGCTGCAACAGGAACAGAACCATTGCAATAGCTGCAACAGGAACAGAACCATTGCAATAGCTGCAACAGGAACAGAACCATTGCAATAGCTGCAACAGGAACAGAACCATTGCAATAGCTGCAACAGGAACAGAACCATTGCAATAGCTGCAACAGGAACAGAACCATTGCAATAGCTGCAACAGGAGCAGAACCATTGCAATAGCTGCAACAGGAAGAGAACCATTGCAATAGCTGCAACAGGAACAGAACCATTGCAATAGCTGCAACAGGAACAGAACCATTGCAATAGCTGCAACAGGAACAGAACCATTGCAATAGCTGCAACAGGAACAGAACCATTGCAATAGCTGCAACAGGAACAGAACCATTGCAGTAGCTGCAACAGGAACAGAACCATTGCAATAGCTGCAACAGGAACAGAACCATTGCAATAGCTGCAACAGGAACAGAACCATTGCAATAGCTGCAACAGGAACAGAACCATTGCAATAGCTGCAACAGGAACAGAACCATTGCAATAGCTGCAACAGGAACAGAACCATTGCAATAGCTGCAACAGGAACAGAACCATTGCAATAGCTGCAACAGGAACAGAACCATTGCAATAGCTGCAACAGGAACAGAACCATTGCAATAGCTGCAACAGGAACAGAACCATTGCAATAGCTGCAACAGGAACAGAACCATTGCAATAGCTGCAACAGGAACAGAACCATTGCAATAGCTGCAACAGGAACAGAACCATTGCAATAGCTGCAACAGGAACAGAACCATTGCAATAGCTGCAACAGGAACAGAACCATTGCAATAGCTGCAACAGGAACAGAACCATTGCAATAGCTGCAACAGGAACAGAACCATTGCAATAGCTGCAACAGGAACAGAACCATTGCAATAGCTGCAACAGGAACAGAACCATTGCAATAGCTGCAACAGGAACAGAACCATTGCAATAGCTGCAACAGGAACAGAACCATTGCAATAGCTGCAACAGGAAGAGAACCATTGCAATAGCTGCAACAGGAACAGAACCATTGCAATAGCTGCAACAGGAACAGAACCATTGCAATAGCTGCAACAGGAGCAGAACCATTGCAATAGCTGCAACAGGAGCAGAACCATTGCAATAGCTGCAACAGGAGCAGAACCATTGCAATAGCTGCAACAGGAACAGAACCATTGCAATAGCTGCAACAGGAACAGAACCATTGCAATAGCTGCAACAGGAACAGAACCATTGCAATAGCTGCAACAGGAACAGAACCATTGCAATAGCTGCAACAGGAACAGAACCATTGCAATAGCTGCAACAGGAACAGAACCATTGCAATAGCTGCAACAGGAACAGAACCATTGCAATAGCTGCAACAGGAACAGAACCATTGCAATAGCTGCAACAGGAACAGAACCATTGCAATAGCTGCAACAGGAACAGAACCATTGCAATAGCTGCAACAGGAACAAAACCATTGCAATAGCTGCAACAGGAACAGAACCATTGCAATAGCTGCAACAGGAACAGAACCATTGCAATAGCTGCAACAGGAACAGAACCATTGCAATAGCTGCAACAGGAACAGAACCATTGCAATAGCTGCAACAGGAACAGAACCATTGCAATAGCTGCAACAGGAACAAAACCATTGCAATAGCTGCAACAGGAACAGAACCATTGCAATAGCTGCAACAGGAACAGAACCATTGCAATAGCTGCAACAGGAACAGAACCATTGCAATAGCTGCAACAGGACCAGAACAATCAAGGCAACAATAGTCAAAATGAACACAATTTATAAGCACCAACTACTGAGATGATTACCAAAATAGACCACATCCTTGTCAATATTAAGTTTATACTAAATTATTTATATATACAAGAGTTCTTGCATTCTTGTACAGCCTCCAGCACGCGTAGCGTCTCGGGCTTTATTATTATTATTATTATTATTATTATTATTATTATTATTATTATTATTATTATTATTATTATTATTATTATTATTATTATTATTATTATTATTGTTGTTATTATTGTTATTATTATTGTTATTATTATTGTTATTATTATTATTATTATTATTATTATTATTATTATTATTATTGTTGTTGTTGTTATTATTATTATTATTATTATTATTATTATTATTATTATTATTATTATTATTATTATTATTATTATTATTATTATTATTGTTGTTGTTGTTTTTATTATTATTATTATTATTATTATTATTATTATTATTATTATTATTATTATTATTATTATTATTATTATTATTAATACTTTATACTATAAATATTGCGTAGAAAAACAGCTGATGTAATACACCACAGTAAGAATAACAAATCCTTTGATAAACATTATATATGATCAGGAGAAGTGCATTAACATAGAAAAGTCCAGTTACTGCCCCTTCTCTCATACCAGTGCAAAATTTAACAGAGTGGTGCAAAATTTTTGCAGGAAAAATTTGGAAAAGGAAGCGAAACTACGCAAAGTGATGAAACAAATTTAGAACATTATGCAACAAAAATATACACAATTATTAAAAAAAATGCCAAAATATATAAAAGTATGCAAAGCTATGAAAGCTGATGGAAAATGTTGCAAAACTAACGATAAATTATGCATAAATTAGGCACGTATTGGATCCGTTGACACAAAATCTTTGAAACCTTACTTTTAAGCAGTCTCTCTCTTCTTAAACAATATTATTTAAAATCTCATCACTCAATGGAAGCTTACCAGGCGACCGCACTCCGGTGAAGATTAATGTGTAAGACGCTCCCACCAACGTTTGTAAAAATTATCTGATTTATTTTTTATGTGAACGGGGCCAAAGCGCCTCGGGGACCCGTCGGTGATCGAGTACCGAACGACGGACATTATTGTGGAGTCGGAATTGGTGCGCCCCGGTGACGTATTTCATGTGATATTGTAGTTTATATTCACTAAGATGAGTCTGTGGGGCTTTTGTTCTATCTAAGATGTGTCTGTGGGGCTTTTGTACTATCTAAGATGTGTCTGTGGGGGCTTCTGCACTATCTAAGATGTGTCTGTGGGGCTTTTGTACTATCTAAGATGTGTCTGTGGGGCTTTTGTACTATCTAAGATGTGTATGTGGGGGCTTTTGTACTATCTAAGATGTGTATGTGGGGGCTTTTGTACTATCTAAGATGTGTCTGTGGGGGCTTTTGTACTATCTGAGATGTGTCTGTGTGGCTTTTGTACTATCTAAGATGTGTCTGTGGGGGCTTCTGTACTATCTAAGATGTGTCTGTGGGGCTTTTGTACTATCTAAGATGTGTCTGTGGGGGCTTCTGTACTATCTAAGATGTGTATGTGGGGGCTTTTGTACTATCTAAGATGTGTCTGTGGGGGCTTCTGTACTATCTAAGATGTGTCTGTGGGGGCTTCTGTACTATCTAAGATGTGTCCTTGCGGCTTTTGTACTAAGATGTGTTTGTGCTTACTGAGATTGTGTCTGTGTTTTTTTTTCTATCCAAGATGTGTCTGTTGAGGTTTTGTACTCACTTAAGATGTGTGTACAGAAGGGCTATGTTAAAAAAAGTACAATATTTGTACTGCGATGAAGGAGTGGGACGACCAGAAACACATATTCTTTATCTCTGGTTCTGTTCCATCATCTGTGACGGATGCTGTCAAGTTAATAGCAATATTAATAAAGTTAATATCAATATTAGTACAGTTAATATCAATATTAATAAAGTTATTATCAATGAGAAAGTGTCACTTTCTCTGGGGTTATTATCAATGTTAATAAAGTGTATAGGAATATGAATATAGTTAATAGCAGTAGTTATAAAGTTAATATCAATATTAATAAAGTGAAGATCAATATTAATAAAGTGAAGATCAATATTAATAAAGTTAATATCAATATAAATAAAGTTAATATTAGTATTAATAAAGTTAATATCAGTATTAACTAAGTTAAGATCAATATTAACAAAGTTAATATCAGTATTAATAAAGTTAATATCAGTATTAACAAAGTTAAGATCAATATTAACAAAGTTAATATCAATATAAATAAAGTTAATATCAGTATTAATAAAGTTAATATCAGTATTAACAAAGTTAAGATCAATATTAATAAAGTTAATATCAATATTAATAAAGTTAATATCAGTATTAATAAAGTGAAGATCAATATTAATAAAGTTAAGATCAATATTAATAAAGTTAAGATCAATATTAACAAAGTTAATATCAATATAAATAAAGTTAATATCAGTATTAATAAAGTTAGTATCAGTATTAACAAAGTTAAGATCAATATTAACAAAGTTAAGATCAATATTAACAAAGTTAAGATCAATATTTATAAGAATTAATAGCAGTAGTAATACAGTTCATTTCAATTATGACAGTTTCACTGTCAACATCATAGTCGTAATAATAATAGAAACAATAATAAAAAAGTAATGCAAAAAATGAATAAATAAGAAATTAAACAAGAAAAACAGTATAGTAAAGACACATCCTCGAGCACTCTCACCCTGGAGCACTCTCACTCACCCTTGACCACTCTCACCCTCGAGCACTCTCACCCCGGTGCACTCTCACTCACCCTTGACCACTCTCACCCTCGAGCACTCTCACTCACCCTCGAGCACTTTCACTCACCCTCGAGCGCTCTCTCCCTCGAGCGCTCTCATCCTCGAGCACTCACTCTCGAGCACTCTCACCCTGGAACAGTGACCCTCGCACTATAGCAACACAACATGTTACACCTTCACAAGCCAGTAGCAGCAACAAGAGCAGCGCCGCCCCGCAACACAAGGGTTGCAACACTACATTTCTCTAAGGTACATTTACCCTCAGACGACGCCGTCGCCTCGCAGGCACTTGCCGTAACAAATTAAAGATGAGGAAATGCAGAAGTCAACAGACTCCAGAGGCAGCAACGGCTCCAAATGCCAGAATGGTTGTGACAGGACAATGGTATGACTGTGAGTGCCTTTGACAGGTCCCTATGATACTATACCTCATTCACCACCCGCTGTATGCTTGTGTATGCATGTTTGTGTGTATGCTTGTGCTCATGTTCTGGCCAGCACGAGATGTTTGTTACTCCTGATGCCTCTGTTCACCTTTCAGAGTGCAGATATTATTTAACTGTTGCGGGTTGCATCCTGGGGAAGGACAGTCATGGGGCCTGGGAGGATCACTGTAGACCTAACACGCTTCCTGTCCCCGGTAATGGGAACATAAATTCCTATAGTGATACGATCCTGGTGTCCCAATTTGCTGTCCCATAATGTGGGTGAAGTGAATGAGCCGAAATTTCAACCTTTCCACTCACTTCAACGACATTGTTCGTCTCTCTATACCATCCACGCCTCTTTACCCTATTTTCAATAAGGGAGTCGACCCTCTTAAACAATTCCAAATTTAGGGCATCACTTGGCAAAAAAAAAAAATAGCATATCTTTCTTGATGGTGCTATAAAAGGCTCGCTATGTTAAGTATATCTTCTATCTTCAGCAATTCAAGGATAAAGAGGCACTACATCAAAGCCAGGAATGGAATACTTTATAAAATTCTTTGCAGAAGTCAAGATGAATAACTCGCGTAATTGTAGGATTCAACAATAGTGGCGGGACGAGGAATACAATTTATGGTGGCTGCAGGTGCGCCTGTGAGTGGGAGCGTGCGCGGGTGCGCTTGCACTCGCCTAATTGTATTCAGCTAGTTGTGTTGTTTAGGGACTGACTTCAGCTCCGCCGTTCAGCCTTCAGGCGACGGTCTGCAGTGGTTACTGCTTCGCTCATTTCCGTATTTGAAGCTGCGTGTTGAGTCTGTCTCCTTTAGTGATGTTCTGTACGTCTTGAGCAAGTCTTTGTAATGCTCTTGTGGGTCATTTGGGGACTTTGTTTCACCCTGCGTTCAAGTGTGTTTACTAGTTGTGTTTTTGCGGGGGTTGAGCTTTGCTCTTTCGGCCCGCCTCTCAACTGTCAATCAACTGTTTACTAACTATTTTTTTTTTTTTCCCCACACCACACACACACACCCCAGGAAGCAGCCCGTGACAGCTGACTAACTCCCAGGTACCTATTTACTGCTAGGTAACAGGGGCACTTAGGGTGAAAGAAACTTTGCCCATTTGTTTCTGCCTCGTGCGGGAATCGAACCCGCGCCACAGAATTACGAGTCCTGCGCGCTATCCACCAGGCTACGAGGCCCCTCGGTGTGTGTGTGTGTGTGTGTGTGTGTGTGTGTGTGTGTGTGTGTGTGTGTGTGTGTGTGTGTGTGTGTGTGTGTGTGTGTGTGTGTGTGTGTGTGTCTGTGTGTGTGTGTGTGTGTGTGTGTGTGTGTGTGTGTGTGTGTGTGTGTGTGTGTGTGTGTGTGTGTGTGTGTGTTCAGTAAATGCACAGCACAGTTTTGTGATTATAACACTTTATAATTTAATAAATTTCCAACCTGATTGGTTGGATTTAATACCAATCAGGTTTTTGGAGTGTTGTCATGGTTTAATAACCTCGGTAGGGGGACATTAAGGTTACTACGATACCTTAATGGCATACCAGCAATGATACTTTAAGTCTCAAAAATAATTCAGGTAGTTGGGCTTAAGGCCTATGCGCATTTGAAGGGTTATTAAGGCCTATGAGCATTTGGAAGGTTATTAAGGCCTATTAACATTTAGAGGGATATTAAGGGCCGCCATTCTCTGGAGGGTTATTAGGGCTTATCAAATCAAATCAAATCAAAAGCATTATTCATAAATGATCGTACATTTATAATTGAGAAAGTTACATAAAAATTACAGTGAAATAATTACATGAGAGAGTGTGACAATAACACCATAGTGTGTAGACATTGTCATTATCGTAATGAGAATCTTTGTTGGCAACAACTTACACAAATCATTACAATAATGTCTGGACTAAACAGGTGTACAGCACTCTTAAGTCAAAGTTACATTGTTGGCATAACATTTAGCTTTGTAATTTGAAAGGTGACTTGTATTAGATACAGGTAGTGTGTGTGTTTGACCACTGGGACAGAAAGTCAGATATTGGCACAATTTTTATCACCAAATTAAGACGACGGGAAGAAAGAAGTAGAATTAATATAAACTATTCATACGTTGAAGTTGTGGCAATTGGCAGACACCTTCAGCATTCTACATCAATATATTATGGAGGTATTCCATCTTTAAATCACTCTAAAACACAGCTCATATAACTGATTGGTTAATAAGGACTCCAAATTTGTGATTGTAGTTTCTTAAAAACGCCAACCATGTCGCTAAGGTTTTTTTTTTATTATTTTCTACTACAGACGTGGCCACACATTTACAATGCTAACCAGCATATATACATTTTCTTCTGTCCTCCATGGACAGGGTTAGAGATCTGTTAAACATATAGTTCAAGGGGTCTCCCTGCTCTCTCCCTCTGCTGACCATAGCTGTTTCATTGTTCCCTCTAGACCCGCTACACCAGTATATACGTCACTCATTCTTAAGTTGTTTTTCTTGAAAATTATGTTTGTATTCCTGGAAAAGTTGGAGGAGTCAGTGATAAGTGAGCGCCTGGAAAGAAAACAAAGTTGATTGAGTTTGCTGGATGGGTGATTCCTGTCAGGAAAAAGATTATAGTATTCGATTTTTTAATTATATATTTTAAGTGTGGGTGTGAACATCAAGCCGGGTAGGAGTGTGCCAGTGAGGGATCAAAACCTCAAGGTCCTCCTTGAACATTTCCTCCGTTCACACTTAACCTTCCTCCTGGTCAGCATTTTGTAGGTCCCATACTTCTCACCCATACAAGCTTACACATTGAGTATTAAAATACTTGACTTTCGACCGGGTATCAAGACGACCATATTCATTCACGATAACATTGGTTTAACTCTGGAAGGTTATTAAGGCCACCATAAAAGCTTATTAGCCAAAAAGCATAGATAGTTACTGGGATACCCACAGTCCCATAATATTTACTAGGATACCCAAAATCCCAAGAGAGGTACTGAGACAGACAGATCACGGAATATCAACATCAGGGGGAATAAACATTAACCTCTGACCCCAGGCCGGTTTTGGTAAGTGGAAGAACTCGCGAAACCCACTACAGGCAAACTATAGGCAAGCCATGTGAAGAGATAAAAGAATACCCAATCGACAGGGGTGCAGCGTAATTATGACTGTCGGACAGTGCCAAAGATCTCGGGTCAAGATTAGAAAGGTCTCGGAGAGGGGAGGGGGGGGGGACCTTACCTGTAATTATCTCATGCATGCCTTGATGATGAATGAGATGATGCTACCTATCCTATGGTCGGTCTTGCCAACGAATATTCTCACGCTAGCTGCCTGAAATATTGATTGGGTATTCTCACACATTTGCTGCCTTAGATATTGCTCGAATATTCACACACTTGCCATACCATATATTTCAAAACAACTCAAAATATTGTCCATTACTTAATGAAGACAGGAAGACAACATTATTATTTTACATTCAAAACACTCGATAGGAGAATATGAGCCGTGGGTCGGTCGCTCCGGGCAGGCTGGTCGCTTGGGGAAGGTCGGTCGCTCGGGCAGGTTGGTCGCTCCGGCAGGTCGGTCGCTCGGGGCAGGTCGGTCGCTCCGGCAGGTCGGTCGCTTGGGGCAGGTCGGTCGCTCGGGGCAGGTTGGTCGCTCGGGGCAGGTTGGTCGCTCGGGGCAGGTCGGTCTCTGGAGCCAGGTGGTCGGCAAAGGGGGAACAGGTCACGGCCCGTTGCCTTCCATATCCCGACGTATTCATATTTTTTTTTCCAAGTGATAAAAAAGTAGCAAATTGTCCCGCCGTGAATAATTGTCTTGTATAATGTATATTATACTAAGCGTAGGTGTTTGGTATTTGTACTGAAATACATGTGTTGTATGAGCTTTGAAATACAGCAGCTAAAATGATGTAATTTTTGCAAGTATTTGATCAAACGAACAAAAATTGACTGTTTGGATCCAGAATGTTGACTTTTTTTATACTATATATTTAGGCTAAATGGTACAGTTAAGATTGGAAACGTAAGTAAGGGGTCCTAATCCTATGTTTAATGTCCGCTATCTTAAGGCTGATGGGTTATACTAGGCCTAGCGTTGTTTAAGATGTTGTCGTCCTGTCTCCAAAACGTGAATATTGGTATCTGCAACAGGTAATACCAGTTAATAACAGGTAATACCTACCAGTTAATCCAGTTAATAACAGGTAATACCTACCAGTTAATCCAGTTAATAACAGGTAATACCTACCAGTTAATCCAGTTAATAACAGGTAATACCTACCAGTTAATAACAGGTAATACCTACCAGTTAATCCAGTTAATAACAGGTAATACCTACCAGTTAATCCAGTTAATAACAGTTAATACCTAGTTAATATTTACCAGTTAATACCTAGTTAATAACTACCAGCTAATATCAGTTAACACCTACCAGTTAATAACAGTTACTACCTATCAATTAATATCAGTTAATACCAGTTAATAACAGTTAATACCTACCAGTTAATAACAGCTAATACCTACCAATTAATATCAGTTACTACCTATCAATTAATATCAGTTAATACCAGTTAATAACAGTTAATACCTACCAGTTAATACCGTACTTATTTGGTACGTTTGACCAAATAGTTGCTATAACTACTATCATTTTCGGAGGATGGGTTGATTATATTTTCCATATGTATGACAGGTGTCTGAGGTGCATATAGAATTTCTATGTAGCCCAAAATATATATATATATATATATATATATATATATATATATATATATATATATATATATATATATATATATATAATCGATATTGCTATATAATATATAAATAAAATAACAAATACCCTTTGTCCAAAATAATAAAATGAATTACTAATAAATACTCAGATGAAATAGAAAAAAAATAATAATAATAAAAAAGAAGTTAAATATATAAATGGAAACATTACAAATTATCATATTCATGAAGTGAGCTTTGAGAGTGGAGGTAGTTAGAGTACTCGTGGCGTCAAGGCAAGAGCGGGGACTGTCCAAGCTTGGACTAATTCAGGGTGACGTTTACTAGCGCTAATAACACAATTAAACTCGCCTTTTGTTCCCCTGTCAGCCTGGTGACCCCGGCGGCGGATGTTGTAACTGGTGCAAGGAACACAATTAGTCTTGCTTACCTGGGCTACCTGCTGGGAGGGGGGGGGGGGGCAGGTGACTCCTGCGGTGTCGCCGTGATGCTGTGGGGAGTCTGTTTGGTGTGTTTGTGTGTTTGTGTGTTTGTGTGTGTGTGTGTGTGTGTGTGTGTGTGTGTGTGTGTGTGTGTGTGTGTGTGTGTGTGTGTGTGTGTGTGTGTGTGTGTGTGTGTGTGTGTACTCACCTAGTTGTACTCACCTAGTTGTGCTTGCGGGGGTTGAGCTCTGGCTCTTTGGTCCCGCCTCTCAACCGTCAATCAACAGGTGTACAGGTTCCTGAGCCTATTGGGCTCTATCATATCTACACTTGAAACTGTGTATGGAGTCAGCCTCCACCACATTGCTTCCTAATGCATTCCATTTGTCAACCACTCTCACACTAAAAAAGTTCTTTCTAATATCTCTGTGGCTCATTTGAGCACTCAGTTTCCACCTGTGTCCCCTAGTGCGTGTGCCCCTTGTGTTAAATAGCCTATCTTTATCAACCCTGTCGATTCCCTTGAGAATCTTGAATGCGGTGATCATGTCCCCCCTAACTCTTCTGTCTTCCAACGAAGTGAGGTTCAATTCCCGTAGTCTCTCCTCGTAGCTCATACCTCTCAGCTCGGGTACTAGTCTGGTGGCAAACCTTTGAACCTTTTCCAGTTTAGTCTTATGCTTGACTAGATATGGACTCCATGCTGGAGCCGCATACTCCAGGATTGGTCTGATATATGTGGTATATAATGTTCTGAAAGATTCCTTACACAAGTTTCTAAAGGCCGTTCTTATGTTAGCCAACCTGGCATATGCTGCTGATGTTATCCTCTTGATATGAGCTTCAGGGGACAGGTCTGGCGTGATATCAACCCCCAGGTCTTTCTCTCTCTCTGACTCTTGAAGTATTTCATCTCCCAAGTGATACCTTGTATCGGGTCTCCTGCTTTCTACTCCTATCTTCATTACATTACATTTGCTTGGGTTAAACTCTAACATCCAATTGTTCGACCATTCCTGCAGCTTGTCCAGGTCTTCTTGAAGCCTCAAGCTGTCCTCCTCTGTCTTAATCCTTCTCATAATTTTGGCGTCGTCAGCAAACATTGAGAGGAATGAGTCTATACCCTCTGGGAGATCATTTACGTATATCAGAAACAGGATAGATCCAAGCACAGAGCCCTGTGTGTGTGTGTGTGTGTGTGTGTGTGTGTGTGTGTGTGTGTGTGTGTGTGTGTGTGTGTGTGTGTGTGTGTGTGTGTGTGTGTGTGTGTGTGTCTGTGTGTCTGTGTGTGTGTGTGCTCACCTAGTTGTGCTTGTGCGTTGATCTCTGGCTCTTTGGTCCCGCCTCTCAACTGTCAGTCAACTTGTGTACAGATTCCTGAGCCTACTGGGCTCTATCATATCTGCATTTGAAACTGTGTATGGAGTCAGCCTCCACCACATCACTACTGAATGCATTCTATTTGTTAACTACTCTGACACTGAAAAAATCTTTCTAACGTCTCTGTGGCTTATCTGGGTACTAAGTTTCCACCTGTGTCCCCTTGTTCGTGTTCCACCCGTGCTGAAGAGTATGTCTTTGTCCACCCTGTCAATTCCCCTGAGAATTTTGTAGGTGGTTATCATGTCTCTCCTTACTCTTCTGTTTTCCAGGGATATGAGGGTTCAGCTCCCTTAGCCTTTCCTCGTAGCTCATATCTCTCAGTTCCGGGACTTGTCTGGTGGCATATATCTGAATCTTCTCTAACTTTGTCTTGTGTTTAACTAGGTATGGACTGCAGGCTGGAGCTGCATACTCCAGGATTGGTATTACATTAGTGGTATACAAGGTCCTAAACGATTCCTTACACAATGTTCTAAAGGCAGTTATTATGTTGGCCAGTCTAGCATATGCCGCTGATGATATCCTTTTGATGTGGGGCCTCTGGGGACAGATCCGGTGTGATATCAACCCCCAGATCTTTCTCTCTATTTGACTCTTGCAGGATATCGCTTCCCAGATGGTACATTGTTTTCAGCTTCTGCTCCCTTCGCCTAATTTCACTACTTTACACTTTCCTGAGTTGAACTTTAGTTGCCGTTTTCTAGACCATTCCTCCAGCCTGTCCAGGTCGTCCTGTAGTCTCTGTCTATCTTCATCTGTCTTCATTCTTCTCATAATTTTTGCATCATCAGCAAACATTGAGAGGAATGAGTCTATACTTTCTGGAAGGTCGTTTACATATATTAGATACAGGATGCGTCCATCCATTGCTGGGTTGAACTTCAATTCCTAATTCCCAGCTTTGCTGTCAATTGGTTGGTTGGTTTAATTTAGCTTCTCGTTTCCCGCTCGTTAAGCCGTATACAGAATTTGTTTAAAACGATATACCGTTGTAGCCGGGGCCAGGATTGATGAAGCATCTACGTGTTCACTCACGAAACCTGTACATCTTTTATTAATCATGGTGGCTTAGTTTATTTCTACTGAAGAAAAGATGAGGTGGGAAGGTGTTCAACAGTAACACTGGGCGGAGAATGACCTCATTGCGTTACCAGGTTACATTATTAAACTTGACATTGTTTGATGAGTTAGATGCATCATGCTGACGATGAGTCACACTAACGGGGCTGAAGATAGGATGACCAAACCACACGTCACAAGATGAAGAAACAACGACGTTTCGGTCGGTCCTGGACCGAAACGTTTTGTGTATCTCAAGTCGTGTGTTGACATTTTGTTCTAGATAATTCCATGCTCTAGTAGGTCCACTACGGGCTCACCATAGCCCGTGCTACGTGGAACTTTTTGTTCCAAGTAGCTAATCTTAAACAACAACAGTTCCATGCGTTAGTACATTATTATACGAGCTGGACGTTATTGGACGAGTTCAACGGCATTTGCCCCTCTCTCTGGACATGCTGGTTCCTTGTTAGACAGTCTCGCGTGTTACGAATTTAATGTTTGTGTGTAGTGTTCCAAACTGTGACTACAATAGTGAGATGGGTTCTAAACGAGAGGTCTCGGTAGCGCAACTGGTTTCGTTGTCGACTCACAATTGGGAATCCCGGGCTCGAATCCCGGACGGGCTAGAAATGGTTGGGCTCGTTTCCTATCACCTAATTCCTGTGTTCACCTAGCAGTTCCTAGGTAGCCGGGAGTCAGGCAGCTGTTGTGGAGTTGTATCCTGAGGGGGGGGGGGACCCCCCTTATTTATTTATTTGTATTTATGTTGCTAATGAAACCTAACCTAACCTAACTTAACTTAACCACCCTAAGCCTAATACACGCTATCAGTGGCCTAATATAATACTATGCTATACTAGGCCTAGGAATATTTAAGTTTGGCTTTTAGCTTTATTTTTCCTCTATAACGGAAATTTTTTTCCTCTATACAGCGGAAATTTTTAGCTCTATAACGGGAATAGTACCAAGTTCTACTATCTAAGTGCATAGTTCCTCAATATATGAAGGTGTTCCTCCTAGTTATAAAAAAGTACTATTTAAAATTAATTCAATACCAGGGTATGTTAAATAGCGAGGGTGGGTATTAAATAGCAGTGTACACAAGTAGCAAGATATGGGAGAGCGCTGTATTGTTTCAAGCGTAGGTTAGACATATAAATGAGTGAATTTGGGTTGATATAAATAGGAGCTGCCTCGTATGAGTACAATAGGCCTTCTTCAGTTCCTTTATTCTTACGTTGTTAAATCGGAGACCTAAATAGGGCATTAAGAAAGAAGCCCGCGCACTAACAATGCACTTGACAACCTATTGTGAAAACACTTCCCTCATCCTATGTGGTTGATCATTCTAACACCCCTCCCCCCCCCCCCCCTCGCGCACTCCATGTCAGTAAACAGATCTATAATATCCTGTCTGTGTAGGACACACGAGAATGTATGCAGGCGATGAGTCACAATAACGTGGCTAAAGTAAATTGACCAGACCACACACTAGAAGGTGAAGGGACGACGACGTTTCGGTCCGTCCTGGACCATTCTCAAGTCGATTGTCTTTCTCATTCTCACAATCGACTTGAGAATGGTCCAGGACGGACCGAAACGTCGTCGTCCCTTCACCTTCTAGTGTGTGTGGTTTGGTCAAGACGAGAATGTATATATCCTTGTTAGCACTGTAAAAGCACTTCACTCACCTGCGGTTGAATGTTCAATAACTCACCGTGTCTGTGCATACAGCAGCTGTCTGTACTCGTGCAGGACAGAGGAGAATGTATTATGCTGTTTATCACTGTGGGGGTGGAGGCTCTCGTCTGTGTTAGAATATTAATATCCAATACAACATATGCATGAGAGATTTACGCCCTTGGATTAACCCAGAAACACCTGTTCCATTGAGCAGAAAAAGAAGGTTTATGACGTGTGTGTAATAAAATAATGGAAAGTTTTAAGAGCGGTTTTTGTAATTTTTCTCTTGTTCAGGACTTTAGTACACTTGCCGAGTGATCGCTGAGCTTTTGTGCTGAGCTTAATAAACCTCCTAAGGTTTGTTTGGTAACCATCTAGAATTTGTTAAGCCTTAATAACACCTTTGAGGTTTATGGGTCTTAATAACGTTCCAGAGGCTGATAGGCCTTAGTAACCCTTCTGATAAAGTTGATAAGCCTCATAACTCCCCCCCTCTCCCTCTGAGGTTGATAATCCTCACTAACCCTCCAGAGGTTGATAGACCTTAACCCCAGCACCAAACCCCGAGACGCTCAGATCGTCTACGGAACATTTGACCTTAGTGACAAGAATATTTTAGTTAATGGTTATTTGTATATTGTGACCTGGAGCCGGCCTGATACACCATATTCCTCCGTCTGTCTCCTGAAGTGTCGGATTTGTTTATCGATTAATCCATTATAAACGTGACGTAGTAGCGCCAATTAAAGCGCCGTATTGTTGACGATCTCTACACATTAGCCTCAATAGGTTAGGTGGGCTGTTTGGGCTTGTACGTTACTAGTTAGGCAAAAGAACTGCATTTTTTACGTAGTTGCAGATGGAGAGAATGGCTGAACCACGAGCAGTAGTTACGGGACACGTTGCCACGGTTTGACAAGCCTCTAATGTGAAGTGGTTTTGTCTTGCCATACACGTACGAAGCTGGTCAAATCCACCTGATTTTGCAGGCGATGAGTCACAATAACGTGGCTGAAGTATGTTGACCAGACCGCACACTAGAAGGTGAAGGGACGACGACGTTTCGTTCCGTCCCAATCGACCGTTCTCAATCAACTTGAGAATGGTCCAGGACGGACCGAAACGTCGTCGTCGTCCCTTCACCTTCTAGTGTGTGGTCTGGTCAACCCGCCTGATTTTCTTAACCTCAGCATGCGTATAAATTGAGTTGTATAAACTCCAATAAAGCGACTCAGTATGGACATTGTTGGTCTAATTAAAAAGAACATTACGTGTGTAATCCAGTTTAAATGCTCTCAAACCGCTGAAATGTTCTCAGATATTCTTTCGAGTTTTATTCATCAAAACCTTTTCGTTTATAAGCTTAGAATCTGACACCCAGTTATTCTGTGATGATATTATAAGTTATTCTCTTAAGTTGCGATGAAAGTACAGTAAAAATTGGACAAAAGCAGACAGCAGAACCACAGCAACCACAAGCTTAGAAGCTGTGAAAATTAATGTTTGACAGAACTCTGTCATGTTACCCAATTTTTCACTTCCAGTAACTCATCAAGTGGCCACTTGAGGAATGTTTCTTATTTAGTATAAGTTTAAACTTAATTTTAAGGTGTATTTGTACTCATTTAGCATCAAGATAATGTTAAAGCTTACGAAGTGTGCTGAGAAGTGACATGAAGTGAACGTCATTTAGACAGAGAGATGTTGTTTACGTGGCTCAGTTATGTTGCCGGGGACAGGTGGGGCTAGCCCCGACCCGGGTACAGGTGGGACTAGCCCCGACCCGGGTACAGGTGGGGCTAGCCCCGACCCTGGTACAGGTGGGACTAGCCGCGACCCGGGTATAGGTGGGACTAGCTCCGACCCGGGTACAGGTGGGGCTAGCCCCGACCCGGGTACAGGTGGGACTAGCCGCGACCAGGGTACAGGTGGGACTAGCCCCGACCCGGGTACACGTGGGCTACCCCGACCCGGGTACAGGTGGGGCTAGCCCCGACCCGGAGTCTTGAAGGAGTCAGCCATACGCTTATATTTCCTCTCCTTGATGAGCTTGCCTTAGTTCTGTAGCTGCTGTAACATCACCATCTCCCGCTCATGTAACACTTAATGAATTATAATACAAAATGTGTAATAGACATAAAATGAAAACATATAATTCAACTAAAATACAAATTTTCTAAATATATAAAATACACAATTTTAATAAATTTAAAATACACAATTTTAATAAATTTAAAATACACAGTTTTAATAAATTTAAAATACACAATTTTAATAAATTTAAAATACACAAT
>NC_091189.1:15649055-15651555 GCF_040958095.1 Procambarus clarkii
CTACTATTCAAGGCCCGATTTGCCTAATAAGCCAAGTTTTCATGAATTAATGTTTTTTCGTCTACCTAACCTAACCTAACCTAGCTTTTTTTGGCTACCTAACCTAACCTTACCTATAAATATAGGTTAGGTTAGGTTAGGTAGGGTTGGTTAGGTTCGGTCATATATCTACGTTAATTTTAACTCCAATAAAAAAAAATTGACCTCATACATAGAGAAAAGGGTTGTTTTATCATTTCATAAGAAAAAAATTATAGTAAATATATTAATTCAGGAAAACTTGGCTTATTAGGCAAATCGGGCCTTGAATAGTAGGCTGAGAAGTGAGTTCTGGCTACTAGGTACGACATATATATATATATATATATAATATATAATATATATATTAGTATATTTTGGTAGCAGTCTTTCCTGTAGACATATATTATTAAATATGACGGAAAAAGTAAGATTAATAATTCTAACACGAATTTTTTCAATCTTTCGTACATTTCTTTTCACTGTTGGAGGTAAATCAAAAATCAATTCTCCAAAATTCATTTTTATTTCTAGTCTGACGCGACACGAGCGCGTTTCGTAAAACTTATTACATTTTCAAAGACTTTAGTTTACAAATACACAACTGAATAGAACTTACGCATCTCCGTTTTTATATCTACATTTGAGAGAGGTGGATGGGGTGAGGTGGTATTAATAGGGTATTAATTTCATCAACACAAGACAGAACACGAAGCAATGGGTATTGAATAGAAGTGATTGTAGAAAGCCTATTGGTCCATATTTCTTGATGCTTCTATATTGGAGCGGAGTCTTGAGGTGGGTAGAATTCTACCCACCTCAAGACTCCGCTCCAATATAGAAGCATCAAGAAATATGGACCAATAGGCTTTCTACAATCACTTCTATTCAATACCCATTGTTTCGTGTTCTGTCTTGTGTTGATGAAATTAATACCCTATTAATACCACCTCACCCCATCCACCTCTCTCAAATGTAGATATAAAAACGGAGATGCGTAAGTTCTATTCAGTTGTGTATTTGTAAACTAAAGTCTTTGAAAATGTAATAAGTTTTACGAAACGCGCTCGTGTCGCGTCAGACTAGAAATAAAAATGAATTTTGGAGAATTGATTTTTGATTTACCTCCAACAGTGAAAAGAAATGTACGAAAGATTGAAAAAATTCGTGTTAGAATTATTAATCTTACTTTTTCCGTCATATTTAATAATATATATATGGGGATGTACGCAAACATTGCTACAACGGAACCCAATGTCCTGGTATGTGGCACCCTCTAAAAGAGAGTATCAATCAACGTCCCACACCAGCAGTCAGAGAAAACACCTCAACAGCTTCATTTCGACAGAGGAAGCTACTAGAAACTATCAAAGCGACATCGGTTAGAACCTTGCAGCACATCCCCAAAGCTGCCCGCACCCAAGCAGCAGCCACACTATCTGATCTTCTGAAAAATGTTAATAACTCTCCTGGAACAGCCCAAGCATGGTGTAACCTCTTGTTTGGTAACATATGCCTAGCTGTCCCTGCAAGGAGAGACAAATCACTAGTTTCCTCAATCATTATGGCTATAAATAGTTTTCCCTAGAGTGGACAACGAAGTACCCCTCCCCACCCGTGCCAAAAAACACCCACTGCAGGAAAGGTATCGACAACAGAACCGAGGCATCCAAAATCAGAGCAACCGTCAGCAAGAAAATAGATGAATGCAACACAGTAGGGACAATGAGAGTCATCACCAGCGAGGACACAGTTGCCACCAGGGATGCCTATACAGCACAAGCCCTGAGAGACAAACACCCACCCAGAGCTCCACGTGATGACAGTATTCCATTCGTCGGTGTCACCTGAGCAGAATCCCTGAGTGTGTTCGAATGCTTGGTGCATACCCCCAGGATCAGCAGGAGGGTTCACAGGACTAAGACCCAACCACATCAAACAAATGCTCAACCCTACATTGGGCGAGATTGCACAGGGCCTCCTGGTGGAACTAACTAGATTCTCCAACACATGCTTAGCTGGCAACATACCAGAGACCATACGGCCTTTCATTTTTGGTACTAGTGTCTGTGCTCTGAGGAAAATGGATGGAGGAATCAGACCAATAGTAGTGGGCAATTCACTCTGGCGCCTCGTCGCTAAAGCTGCTGCTAGAACAGTTAGCCAGGCAGCAGCAGACATACTGAAGCCAAAACAGCTCGGGTTTGGCATTCCCCAAGGGTGTGAGGCAGCGGCTCATGCAGCTAGAGCCTACATTGCCAACATTACAGAAGAAAAACCTCTGATAAAACTGGATTTCAAAAATGTTTTCAGTCTGGTAAGAGGGGCTGCAGTACTCAAGATAGGTCATCGTTATTTTCCTTCTCTCTACTCGTTTGAACACTCTTGCTACAGCAAGGACCTAACTCTGTTATTCGGGACCCCCCCCCCCCACCTTTGCTCCTTTCCTTTTCTGCCTAGTTATCAAAGAAGTCATCGATAA
>NC_091189.1:15656555-15686555 GCF_040958095.1 Procambarus clarkii
AATATGTGACTACCTTCAGCCGCGCCATCATCTTTCTCACGTATTTGGCTTCCTTTTTGTGGCTGTTGTATCATGACTTATCTTGAAACTGTGTATAAACAAATGCTTTCTTGCATCACTGTAGTTTGTATTTTCTACCCAGGCCTACTCGCCCTGACTCCTGTCCATGCAATAGGTTGGGATTATAGACACGTTACTAGTGCCTCTTAAGAATGCCATACGTTGTGATCATGCCACTGCTAATCCGTATTTTTTTCTTCTTTACAGCGAGGCGAGGTCACTCAGGCTTTCATTGGAGCTCAGTCCTCTCAGTTCAGTAAGTAGTATTTCGGCAAACGTTTAGACTTTGGTTAGAGTTCTCAAGATTTGTTATGTGTATTTGGGGGTTTCATAATGGAACAGAGAGAGAGAGAGAAAGGAGGCAGGGAGGGACCTGCCTCCCCATTTTCTTTCTCTCTTTTTTTCCTTCCCCTCCCCCTATCTTCCCCCCCCCCCCCCGCCCCAGCGTGGACTGAGTGGGGGGGTGGGACGGGGAGGAGGGGGGGGGATCACCGTCCGAGAGAGACGTCAACTCTCGGCCAAGTCTTCCGGGCCGTTGTCACTTGTTGACCTCCGTTGGAATATTGATGCTGTTGCCCAGTTTTTTACAAGATCTTCCCTGATAACGCCATCAGAATACCAACACACTGAGGCTCCTGACTCTTTTTTTTGTTTCGACGATGCGCTCTCCAACTGTTGAAGGTCTTAGAAAACCACAAGTGTTTTCACCGCAAACTTCGCTGCTTTGTCTCCAGAATGATGGCGCGGGGCCCAAGCCTCGTCCTGACTACCAATCTACCGGAAAATATCGCCCGAGAGGACTTGAAAACCGCCTCAACTCTGGCGGGAGATGGTGGGCCAGGGGTTTTTACAGCCCCGGTGTCACCGCTGGTGGAAGTCAGCGAGGTAGACACCGACATACCTCCAGAAGTGGATTGATCTCACCGACTCTAAACTAATGCCCGGTGTCTTAGCTCTGTGTCTGATGGCTACTGCCTCTCATCCATCACTGCTTCCTTCACTTGGTTCCCCATTTGTGGAGGCGACACCTCAACATGGAAACCGGTTTTCGTAATTAATGCACTACAATTTTGACGGTTTCAGCCCAGCGTCAAAATTTGGGTGATTTGGTGAAAGTAAAAGCATCTACATTTTGTAGCGTCGTTATACTAATGAGCGTTTCCCCTCAATAGGTTAGATCGTCCAGGATCGTACGATTCTGGATAAGCTAAAACACTTAACAAATTTACGCTGTGCGTATGAGTAAGATCACCTCTTGTTCAAACACTCTTCTGAGCATAGAGAAACCCTTGTGAGTATGAGGGAACCTTTTGTAAGTATAGGGAACCCTCGTAAGTATAAGAGAACCCTTGTGAGTAAGGGCAACACTTGTGAGTATATGTATATGGCAACATTAGTCAGCATAGGGCAACATTAGTCAGCATAGGGCAACATTAGTCAGCATAGGGCAACATTTGTGATCATAGGGGAACATTTGTGAGCATAGGGGAACATTAGTCAGCATAGGGGAACATTAGTCAGCATAGGGGAACATTAGTCAGCATAGGGCAACATTTGTGAGCAAATGGGGGACACTTGTGAGCATATGCAGCCCCTCCTCCTGTTTTGGTAGTACTTACAGTAACGATGAGGACCATAGTACATATCCCACTTACAACGAAACTAGAACGGTATAAATCTGAACTATTGAGTTGGACAAACCGGAAAACTACTTTTTACTTGTGTTGCTTTGACAAACTAACCTAACCTCCCTAGGCCTAATACACGATATATGAGGCCTAATATAGTACATATGTGTGCTATACTAGGCCTAGGAATATTTAGGTTTGTCTTTTAGCTTCATTTATTTTAAAATAATTCCTTACTAGTCAGAATATTAGTATTTGAAAGCTAAGTACACACGAATTCGTGACTATTGACGAAAGTCACAATAGGTACTATCTAAACAAGAGGATGGGTTGGAATATGGCAACACCTGTGAGTATGGGACAACACCTGTAAGTATGGGACAACACCTGTGAGTATGTGACAACACCTGTGAGTATGGGGTAACACCTGGGAGTATGGGGTAACACCTGTGAGTATAGGGCAACACCTGTGAGTATAGGGCAACACCTGTGAGTATGGGGTAACACCTGTGAGTATGGGGTAACACCTGTGAGTATAGGGCAACACCTGTGAGTATAGGGCAACACCTGTGAGTATGGGGCAACACCTGTAAGTATGGGACAACACCTGTGAGTATGGGGCAACACCTGTGAGTATGGGACAACACCTGTAAGTATGGGACAACACCTGTGAGTATGTGACAACACCTGTGAGTATGGGGTAACACCTGGGAGTATGGGGTAACACCTGTGAGTATAGGGCAACACCTGTGAGTATAGGGCAACACCTGTGAGTATGGGGTAACACCTGTGAGTATGGGGTAACACCTGTGAGTATAGGGCAACACCTGTGAGTATAGGGCAACACCTGTGAGTATGGGGCAACACCTGTAAGTATGGGACAACACCTGTGAGTATGGGGCAACACCTGTGAGTATGGGGTAACACCTGTGAGTATGGGGTAACACCTGTGAGTATAGGGCAACACCTGTGAGTATGGGGCAACACCTGTGAGTATGGGGCAACACCTGTGAGTATAGGGCAACACCTGTGAGTATGGGGCAACACCTGTGAGTATGGGGCAACACCTGTGAGTATGGGGCAACACCTGTGAGTATGGGGCAACACCTGTGAGTATAGGGCAACACCTGTGAGTATGGGGCAACACCTGTGAGTATGGGGCAACACCTGTGAGTATGGGGCAACACCTGTGAGTATGGGGCAACACCTGTGAGTATGGGGCAACACCTGTGAGTATAGGGCAACACCTGTGAGTATAGGGCAACACCTGTGAGTATAGGGCAACACCTGTGAGTATGGGGCAACACCTGTGAGTATGGGGAAACACCTGTGAGTATAGGGCAACACCTGTGAGTATGGGACAACACCTGTGAGTATAGGGCAACACCTGTGAGTATGAGGCAACACCTGTGAGTATGGGACAACACCTGTGAGTATGGGGCAACACCTGTGAGTATGAAACACCTGTGAGTATGGGACAACACCTGTGAGTATAGGACAATATTAAGAAGGACAGGAAGAAGCACAATAGAGTCGACGGAAGATGGAGGCGAACACAGAAGAAATATGGACACGGAAATGGAAATTGGGCACGTAAAGAGAGGTGGACACGGAAGGGGGGGTGGACACAGAAGGGAAGGTGGACACGGAAGGGAAGGAGGACACGGAAGGGAAGGAGGACACGGAAGGGGAGGTGGACACGGAAGGGGGAGGTGGACACGGAAGGGAAGGTGGACACGGAAGGGGAGGTGGATACGGAAGGGGGAGGTGGACACGGAAGGGGGAGGTGGACATAGGAAGGGGAGGTGGACACGGAAGGGGAGGTGGACACGGAAGGGGGAGGTGGACACGGAAGGGGGAGGTGGACACGGAAGGGAAGGTGGACACGGAAGGGGAGGTGGACACGGAAGGGGGAGGTGGACACGGAAGGGGGAGGTGGACACGGAAGGGAAGGTGGACACGGAAGGGGAGGTGGACACGGAAGGGGGAGGTGGACACGGAAGGGGGAGGTGGACACGGAAGGGGAGGTGGACACGGAAGGGGAGATGGACACGGAAGGGAAGGTGGACACCGAAGGGAAGGTGGACACGGAAGGGAAGGTGGACACGGAAGGGGGAGGTGGACACGGAAGGGGGAGGTGGACACGGAAGGGGAGATGGACACGGAAGGGGAGGTTGACACGGAAGGGGGAGGTGGACACGGAAGGGGGAGGTGGACACGGAGGGGGGAGGTGGACACGGAAGGGGAGGTGGACACGGAAGGGGGAGGTGGACACGGAAGGGGGAGGTGGACACGGAAGGGGGAGGACACGGAAGGGGAGGTGGACACGGAAGGGGGAGGTGGACACGGAAGGGGGAGGTGGACACGGAAGGGAAGGTGGACACGGAAGGGAAGGTGGACACGGAAGGGGGAGGTGGACACGGAAGGGGGAGGTGGACACGGAAGGGGGAGGTGGACACGGAAGGGGAGGTGGACACGGAAGGGGAGGTGGACACGGAAGGGGGAGGTGGACACGGAAGGGGGAGGTGGACACGGAAGGGGAGGTGGACACGGAAGGGGGAGGTGGACACGGAAGGGGAGGTGGACACGGAAGGGGGAGGTGGACACGGAAGGGGGAGGTGGACACGGAAGGGGAGGTGGACACGGAAGGGGAGGTGGACACGGAAGGGGGAGGTGGACACTGAAGGGGGAGGTGGACACGGAAGGGGAGGTGGACACGGAAGGGGAGGTGGACTCGGAAGGGGGAGGTGGACACGGAAGGGGAGGTGGACACGGAAGGGGAGGTGGACACGGAAGGGGGAGGTGGACACGGAAGGGGAGGTGGACACGGAAGGGGAGGTGGACACGAAAGGGGGAGATGGACACGGAAGGGGGAGGTGGACACGGAGGGGGAGGTGGACACGGAAGGGGGAGGTGGACACGGAAGGGGGAGGTGGACACGGAAGGGGGAGGTGGACACGGAAGGGGGAGGAGGACACGGAAGGGGGAGGTGGACACGGAAGGGGAGATGGACACGGAAGGGGAGGTAGACACGTAAAGGGAAGGTGGACACGGAAGGGGGAGGTGGACACGGAAGGGAAGATGGACACGGAAGGGGGAGGTGGACACGGAAGGGGGAGGTGGACACGGAAGGGGAGATGGACACGGAAGGGGAGGTAGACACGTAAAGGGAAGGTGGACACGGAAGGAGGAGGTGGACACGGAAGGGAAGATGGACACGGAAGGGGGAGGTGGACACGGAAGGGGGCGGTGGACACAGAAAGGGGAGGTGGACACGGAAGGGGGAGGTGGACACGGAAGGGGAGATGGACGCGGAAGGGGAGGTAGACACGTAAAGGGAAGGTGGACACGGAAGGGGGAGGTGGACACGGAAGGGGGAGGTGGACACGGAAGGGGAGGTGGACACGGCAGGGGGAGGTGGACACGGAAGGGGGAGGTGGACACGGAAGGGGGAGGTGGACACGGAAGGGGGAGGTGGACACGGAAGGGGGAGGTGGACACGGAAGGGGGAGGTGGACACGGAAGGGAAGGTGGACACGGAAGGGGGAGGTGGACACGGAAGGGGGAGGTGGACACGGAAGGGGGAGGTGGACACGGAAGGGGAGGTGGACACGGAAGGGGGAGGTGGACACGGAAGGGGAGGTGGACACGGAAGGGGAGGTGGACACGGAAGGGGGAGGTGGACACGGAAGGGGAGGTGGTGAGCCTAGAGGCCTGGTGATCTATCACCGTGAGTGGCGTGGTATGCTGTGATTCTGGCAGCGGACGGCAGCCACGTCTACCCTTCCTATCCTCTCTCCCTATTCCCCTCCCATCTTACAAACCCCTATCCCTTCTCATCCACCGTCTGTTTCTTCCCCACTCCCATTCTTCCACCAATCCCTTCCTATTCACCCACTCTATTCCCTCCCCAACCCACCCCCCTTCTACCCTTCCACATTATCCCTTTCCATCCATCTTTCCACTCCTTTATCTCCACTTCTTTCAACCTTGTATTTTATTCCTTCCCATCTTCTCCCTACGCTTACTCCCTCTTTCACCCTGTATACCTTCTCACCCTCTCCCTTCCATCCTCTTTCACTCCTTTGTAGGAACAACCCAGCAGGTGTGTGGGGAAGATGAACACAGGTACAGGACAACAGGTGTGTGGGGAAGATAAACACAGGTACAACCCAGCAGGTGTGTGGTAAAGATGAACACAGGTACAACCCAGCAGGTGTGTGATGAAGATCAACACAGGTACAACCCAGCAGGTGTGTAGTGGAGTGCATAATGTGTAATTGAAACCTCCCTCACTCGGTCTAAATACCACACATGCATTATTCTGGTCCACCACCCAACAAGTCAAGGATAATTTCAGGTTTGACGTCGGCTGGAGAAAAAAAAAATAAAAAAATCACAGACACAACTTCGAACACCAGTCATTTCGTTCACTTGTGTACGGATTATGTGTTGCGATACAGAGGTAATATTTATTCGAAACTTTCTGCTGTACTGATTACGGATTTATCGATGAATTAAGACCGATAAAACACAGGTTGAATTTCATTCCAAATTATTCCTGGTTGATTCAGATGAGGCCAAACTGAACGTCCTAACTTGTGTCGTAAAATTGTAATCAATTCTGCAGTTTCTAATAAGGTTATTTACAATTAAATTACAAGTTTTTTACTTTACTTTTTTTATTTTTTACTGTACAAAACTACCCAGGTTAAGGTGGACCAAGATCTAAAACATTTATCATCTGATCAGCTTTATTGATTAATTAGATCGACCAAATTGCGAGTTTGGAAAAGAGAAAAGATTGCACTATATTGATTTTGTTCTCTCATCTTCGTGGATACATTTTCTCTAGCCAAATTTCTATATATAATTTGTATTCAACATATATGCTTAAGGCGAGATTGAAAGACGGTTTACGCGAATAAATCACACCTGCATGACTGTTTAGTGAAGTATGTTGTGTGATTTGTGCTCCGATATGTATATGTTATGTATACTTATATATACTACGTTATGTATACTTGGTGGGGTAGCCGACGGTGCCCGGGTCGTCCCCAAAGCCAGGCTGAACTTCAACATGTAGACAGCAAAGATGGTCGAGTAATACTCAAAGATGGTTAGCATTTCTCAACAATTTCGAGTACCACTTTGATAGTGACTGATGCGGTGAAGGGCCCAGTCAGTGACTGATGCGGTGAAGGGCCCAGTCAGTGACTGATGCGGTGAAGGGCCAGTCAGTGACTGATGCGGTGAAGGGCCCAGTCAGTGACTGATGCGGTGAAGAGCCCAGTCAGTGACTGATGCGGTGAAGGGCCCAGTCAGTGACTGATGCGGTGAAGGGCCCAGTCAGTGACTGATGCGGTGAAGGGCCCAGTCAGTGACTGATGCGGTGAAGGGCCCAGTCAGTGACTGATGCGGTGAAGGGCCCAGTCAGTGACTGATGCGGTGAAGGGCCAGTCAGTGACTGATGCGGTGAAGGGCCCAGTCAGTGACTGATGCGGTGAAGGGCCAGTCAGTGACTGATGCGGTGAAGGGCCAGTCAGTGACTGATGCGGTGAAGGGCCCAGTCAGTGACTGATGCGGTGAAGGGCCAGTCAGTGACTGATGCGGTGAAGGGCCCAGTCAGTGACTGATGCGGTGAAGGGCCCAGTCAGTGACTGATGCGGTGAAGGGCCCAGTCAGTGACTGATGCGGTGAAGGGCCCAGTCAGTGACTGATGCGGTGAAGGGCCAGTCAGTGACTGATGCGGTGAAGGGCCAGTCAGTGACTGATGCGGTGAAGGGCCCAGTCAGTGACTGATGCGGTGAAGGGCCCAGTCAGTGACTGATGCGGTGAAGGGCCAGTCAGTGACTGATGCGGTGAAGGGCCAGTCAGTGACTGATGCGGTGAAGGGCCAGTCAGTTTGGAATTGTTGTCCTTGAGTAAATAATTTATTTGGTTTATTTGTCTTTTTGTTGTGTTAATTTGTTAACTCGTGTATTATTCACTGCGCGATTGTTGTGGGATAACTCATTGATGTGTTACTCACCATAGCGTGTATTTAGTTCTCATTAGTACATAGTACTAGCGATTCGTGAATGCCATTAGCCATTCACGGGGAGGATTGGAACCCGCATCATTTGGTGCTCCCAAGTACACGCCGTAGCCCACTACGCCATGACGTGATAAAAGCAATGCAACCTGCGATTCAGAGGAATCCTCTAGGGGTCCAGAGGCTTCCACTGAAGCCCAGCCAGACTTCCAGACATTGTCCCCTCATGCACTCTCTGGTCTAGGAGTTCTGCCTGCAACGCTTCTCTTCAAATGCATAAAGAAATCGCATGAACGTGCAGACGAGGAGTCACAATAACGTGGCTGAAATATGTTGACCAAACCACACGCTAGAAAGTGAAGGGACGACGACGTTTCGGTCCGTCCTGGACCATTCGCAAGTCGATTCAAGTTGAATCAACTGAAGTTGAATCGACTTGAGGTTGGTCCAGGCCGGACCGAAACGTCGTCGTCCCTTCACTTTCTAGTGTGGTTTGGTCAATACATGAACGTGATGCATGTCGTGGTCGAGTGGTTTTAGGCACATGCTTGGAAGTACTCAGTATACAGGTTCGAATCTTCTTCAGGACTCCTACTGATTTTCTCATTGATACATCACGTAAATATAATATCTTTGTGCATCATTTTGTATGGTGATAGGCCTAGGTTAGGTTAGAATAGGCCTAGGTTAGGTTGGGATAGACATAGGTTAGGTTAGGATAGGCCTACGTTAGGTTGGGATATACCTAAGTTAAGTGTTTTGGTTCTGTTGGCAATTATTTGTTCCTACAATAAATAGATGAAGCATTTATATATGAGCAAATCCAACACAGAATAAGAACATAGCAGTGTCTCAGGGTAAGTCAGAATGAAATCGGTTGTGGGATCCGTGAAGTGTTTTTCATTCATTCAAACGACGCTAGCGTCTTGAATTAACAAGCAGTTGATCTTCGTTAATGAGGACGGGCTGTAACACACAGCTTCTTAAATCTTATTACGCGGTGTCAAAATTCACCCACTTTAATTACACACAGAAATCACAATAGCGTGATGCGTCAAATGAACAAATCTTTAATTTATTGAAATCACAATCAATGAAAACTAATTTATAGGTAAGCAGATTCTCAGAGAGCAAATGCGGCAGTTTTTTATGGTTTTCTCGCTATTGTCTGGTATTGTTACGTGTTTTAAAAGCACAGCTGCTGTTGTCTGCCAGTCTGAGTCTCAGAAGAGTAGCGTAGACTATTCGAGGTCATTGTAGTGAAGAGCGAGGCTATCCTGGTGGTCACTCACCAGATTGCTAGCCACACTGGACAGTGGTTAACCAGGCTGGCGGCTGTGACACCTGCCTGTCTCTTTCTCGACAGAACTACATTAGCTGTCTTCAAGCTTTCTGGAGGGTCTTCTGTTTCAAGTGATTTGTAATATAACATATTTGTGGCGAGCACAGCTCCTCAGCTCCGCCCGTCCGTCAGTATTGGTGGTTATATGCTGTCAGGTCTCGCAGCCTTAGTCCAGCACTAGCAGGAGCCCCATCTGTGGTAATGTAAATACCCTTCCTAGCTGCTGGGATTGACACCATCACTCTCACCTCTGTTGTGTTTCTTCCACACACACACACACACACACACACACACACACACACACACACACACACACACACACACACACACACACACACACACACACGAAAGCGTGTGTGTGTGGGTGTGGGTGAATAAATAAGGCCAATAAAACCGAGAGTTTAAAACATGGAGACTTGAGGAGCGCCCACTAACGCGTCGTCAACATATCTTGCATCAGTGCAAGGGAGGCAGAGAATCACGTCCTGTGTTGGTGATGATTTAGTGTCGGGCGGAGGTGTGTGGCACGCTCTGATAACACATCGATACAGCCTGATAGTGAGAACACACACCAAGAGCTCCCTGACAGTCCTTAATTGCCGTATTCTGGTTCCTAATTAAGAGTGCCACTCGCTGCCTACGACGAGGGCGCTCAAACACTCCTCAAACATCACTACAATTATCAACTAAACCAGTTACCACATAACATGTTATACACATAAAAAAGGTAGAGAGCTAGAGCACCAGAAATCTAAAATTGATATAAAGTAACATTTGACGCCGGTAATGGGTTTGGGAGTTTGTGGTGGGCGCGCTAGTTGCTTCGCATTTGTTTGGCACCCAACCAATTTTCCCGCCAATTTCCCAATGAAGCGGCGAGACAGATGTCTTCCCGGGTGTCAGGCCTGCCTCAGCCGCCATATTGACCAGCGTCAAGCTTTTGTCCTCCTTAATTTTGTTCGGCTCGCAGGCATCACAGCCAGCCCCAAATTCCGTGTATTTTATACATTTACTGTATCTGCATCTAAGTTCAGTGTATGTGCTGCTTTGGAGTATAGATACACACGCTGAAGGAAATAGCTTGTGACATCTGGTGGAAAGTTTGGTAAGTTGCGCATTGTCGTTTTTTTTATATAGTTTTCTGCTGTCGCACTTATGCAGCTCCACTCTCCAGTAGTTTTTTCAGGCTTTGTTTAGGTAAGTTCAGAATAGCTTTTTTTTTGCTTTGCTGGTTTCTCTATTGCTGTTTTTTTTTGCGCTGATTCTGCTGTCTTTTGAAGCCCCTCTGTTGTGTCCATTGTGTCTGGTGTTCCTTTTCTGCCTCTGGAGTTCCTTCTACATATCCTACTATCACCTACAGCCACTCCTACGGCAACTACTACAGCCACTCCTACGGCAACTACTACAGCCACTCCTACGGCAACTACTACAGCCACTCCTACGACCACCAAGTCCCTGACGCACTATTCGCTATTAAAATAGAAAGACGAAATCCCCATCTGCACTAGTTCTTTGGTATTTCAGATCACTGTCTTTCCTCTTTCCATTCCCTCTCTGCCTGCCTGCCTGCCGCCCGTCTTCCTTCCCACCAATCCTCCTTCTTGTTCAAAGCCATCTTTAGTCCATCTCCCTCAGGAGCGCGGCAGGAGTAGCAGACATATGGGACGCGTTAGATAGAAAAGAAGAAATTGGAGGAAGTAGACGGGAAGAGGGGAGTTGGGAGAGAGAAAGAGGAGAGTGAGAGAGAGAGAGAGAGAGGAAAGGGGAACAAGAGGAGCAAGAGAGAAGAAGGGTATATAAGGAACCTGACGTGATATTAATTGGGCTCGGCTATCAAATCGGTGCTCGGTGAACGCTGGCAGTATTTCAAGTGTTCCGGCCGGTATTGCCCCCCCCATGGCAGAGGCCAGGGGGGGGGGTCCCCCGGGAGGAGAAAAATGGACGACTGTGATAATTTACGACAAAGTTGTCGCCGCCGCCGCTGCCTACACCACACTTTTGGAGAGCCGCGGCCCTCCAGCAGATCATATTAAGGCGCGCGTGTGATAGATAGGGAACATCGGGGTAGTTTTAGTCAGTTTTGGCGCCCAGGTTAAAGGATACATTTGTTGTGGCGGAAACTCACATTCACACACCCTTCCCCCCTCCACCCCTCCTTCACCACCCTAGGGTACTCTGTCATGTCTTTTAAGGAAGGATTTTCTGGTACATTTTTGGTGGCGGGAATTGGCGGTTTTGTGAATTAATTTTTTTTTTTATAAAGATATCTTTCTGAGTATTTGCATTTGACATCTGTAAAGTTGTATGTGGGTGTAGTGGGATGGGCGCGTCTCTCGGTCAGGCAGGTTAAGTACCATAGAGTCTGGCTAGTAACTAGATGGATGAATGATATGACAGCCTCGACGTCCTCGGTGTCCTGCCCCACTCTGCAGTATACGCTACGCTAGGACACATGTGGAGCCCAGGAAGGGGTCTCCCTACGGTTCATAGTGATGACGTGGAGAAGACGAGCAAGATAGACGCTATTGGTGAGTTGAGGAACCTGCAGGAAAACTTTTGGCGGCAAGAATGCTCCAAGAACTGGTTAATAGAGTTCATCCACTGCAAGTACAGAGTAACGAAAAGATACATCACGTTACTATGATTTCATTATGCAAACTAGTGAAAATTGCTACTGGTGGAAAGATAATCCAGTCACTGTCCTTACCTTGGAGGGCAACAACTCCAGATGTTTCGCAAGAGAACATCACACTGAACCTGTCCTCTACAACACATAAACCAACTAATATCAGCAGCATATGCAAGGTTGACATTTCACAGCTCAATGAACCACTTATGTATGATGAATATTTAAGAATGTAAGGCAATAATCAAGAGAAAGCACTAAGCCATTACAGCTGTATAATATTTGGAAGGGATGTGACGATAAGGATTTAGGATAGGACGGAAGAATTGAATGGTGCCCAACCACTTGGATGGTCGGGGATTGAACGCTAACCTGCAAGAAGCAAGGCCGTCGCTCTTCCTGCCCAGCCCAAGTGATTAGGCACCGTTCTTTTTTTCCGTTCTATCTTAAGTTCGCGAGAATAAAATGCCTCCGTGGAACCCTCACACAAATTAGTCCGTAAAGGAAGTGTAGAAAGATCAGAGGATACCTTCCACATTGGTGGAAAACCTGAGTGACGTGAATTCAATTTCTTTATTATGCACCCCATACCCATCCCGTGGGCGGTAGTGTAAAGGATTACAGAGGCACATAATCGGGTCAGGAACTGAACTCTCTAGTTCGTTTAGCTAAGCAAATAACATTTTTTGACGTTAGTTACACAATTATTAATGTTATATACACATGTACACATTCTCATACATACAAAATACCACAGCACTGGAGTATAACAAATTGAGATATAACCACCACATACCAAATACTCGTGGGTATCAACAAGGTGGACAAGGATAAATTGCTCCACATGGTAGAACTCGTTGGATATCCAGATGAGAAAGTGAGACTTTAGAATAAAGTTTTACCTCCCTCGGGTAATGTGGAATTATCTGGGTAAGTACAGCGGAGGCTGTACCCATTCATGAATTAAAGTTACATATGAAAGAGCTCAATAGTTGAATCGACTGAAAGTTATAAGGCAAGCCCAGGAGCTGTAGCTCAGTCCTCACACAAACCAGCCGGTTGTCCCGACCTGACAAGCACCAAATATGAATGGGTTTTGTCTAATGAACCCGAGGCCTCGCCCCTAACTCCGACATGCTGCCTGTGTGACTGCCGGCAGTAAACTGGCGGGTGCACGTCTGGTGCCCCGCAAGGTGATACATACTCGGGCTTAGCCCTGATTGGCTAAGCCCAGCTCCTACAAAATATGTTAACTATACGAGGGACACGGCTCGGGGACGCTGCCGTCGGCGTCCTTGTCCACTCTGTCATTGAAATAAAATTCCAGCTAATATTTGGAAAGGGATTTGATTCGTTTCAGGAAATGTTGTATCCGATATGCTGTTAGTTTTCTCTTGTAATCAAGAAACTGAAGTTGAAATAGAAGAGTTTAAGTTTTAGTTTGATTATAAACACAATTTCAGTCATTTTAAAAAGTAGTTGCAACTGATAAGCAACAAATTATCAGTGATGAATCAGAAGATATTGGCGATAAATAGTTGAAACATCGACATTTGGATTCTATTTTCACAATACACTAGGCTACTAGGCTTACCTGTATCTACGCGGGGAAATACAATTAACTCCACCATTACTGATGCCATCTGACGTCACATATGTCTTCATTACTGAACTAGTTATCCCACCACATCAAACCACTCAAGAACTCCTATCTACAGAATGATTTAATTGTGATTATTTTAACTTAGTATATTTAATATACCAACAAGTCCTATCCCTTTGAAAATATTGTTTACGTTTTATATTCATTTCAAACTTTACGGTACGTCTTTGAGACAAATTTAATGATAGAAATACTTATATAATAATCTAATATATATTTTATGTATATATTTTTCGTAACAAGGGAACATGGGATGTTATTTGTTTTTACAACAAATATCTATTTACTATCTTATGTTTGGCGTTATAGAATACGTACTGTCTTGGTAATATTATCACATTTGCTTCATGAATAAAATCACACCATCCACCAGCTGACGTGTCCAACACCCTCATCCATCAGACCATCCACCAGGTGACGTGTCCAACACCCTCATCCATCAGACCATCCACCAGGTGACGTGTCCAACGCCCTCATCCATCAGACCATCCACCAGCTGACGTGTCCAACGCCCTCATCCATCAGACCATCCACCAGGTGACGTGTCCAACACCCTCATCCATCAGACTATCCACCAGGTGACGTGTCCAACGCCCTCATCCATCAGACTATCCACCAGGTGACGTGTCCAACACCCTCATCCATCAGACTATCCACCAGGTGACGTGTCCAACGCCCTCATCCATCAGACTATCCACCAGGTGACGTGTCCAACGCCCTCATCCATCAGACCATCCACCAGGTGACGTGTCCAACACCCTCATCCATCAGACTATCCACCAGGTGACGTGTCCAACACCCTCATCCATCAGACCATCCACCAGCTGACGTGTCCAACACCCTCATCCATCAGCTGACGTGTCCAACACCCTCATCCATCAGACCATCCACCAGCTGACGTGTCCAACACCCTCATCCATCAGCTGACGTGTCCAACACCCTCATCCATCAGACCATCCACCAGCTGACGTGTCCAACACCCTCATCCATCAGACCATCCACCAGCTGACGTGTCCAACACCCACATATCAACAATAGACATCTCCTCAACACTGGTCATTCATTACAATCACTGAGGATCGTTTATCATGTACGAAACGAAGTGAAACATTTTCTTGGGCCCAGATGACAAGACTCATCTATAACCCAGCTATCAGTCACGTAGGCCTATGCCCGAGCAGCCCCCTTGGTCAGCCAACACATATCAATGTGGCAGGGGTCAGACCCCACGTACCAGTGTATGATAGAGGGGGAGGGAGGGGGGTCAGACCCCACGTACCAGTGTGTGGTGGGGGTCAGTCGGTCTTGCAGACAGGTGAAGCCGCACTGCCTCGCCCAATGAAAAATGAATCCAACATGAGCGAGGAAATGAAAAATGAAATAAGGCTTTTAGAGGACCGCATTACTCGCTTCTGGCCACAAGGTTTTTATTCCTTCAGTTGTGACAAATTGAAACCGAGGGTTGAGATGGGGGGCAGGGAGGAGGAGGAAGGAATGGTATGAGGGGGGAAGGGAGGGAGGGAAGAGGGGGGAAAGGGAGGGAATGGGAGGGGGAAATAGGGGGAGGAGGGGGAAAGAAATGGAAGGAGGGGAGGAGGAGGAAGGACTGGTAAGAAGGGGAAGGGAGGTGGAGAAGAGAAGTAGGAGAGGTAAGAAGTGTGTAGCAAATAGAGGGACGGGGATGGGTTGGAATAGTTAGATGGGGGGGGGGGGGGAATGTGACGGAGAAAAGGAGAGGTAGAGGGAATGAAAAGTGTGAAGGAGAGGCTACAAAGACAGGTGAAGAATATGGAGCTGAGTCACAGGTGAAGAATTGAGGAATCTTGAGAAAAAATGTTATAAAGCATAAACATTGTCTCTAGCGTCATGTCAACAAGGCCATTGACCCTGCATACACACAGCAGTCATCTATATATATATTCTAAGTACACAAGTCTAAGCTCAACACCCCAGAAGCGAGTCAGAATCGGAGGGGATAGGGCTATGTGGCCCTAAAGAACCTCAGTTCTCATCCCTAGCCACTGCACTCCGCACCTGGTTTTGGCAAAAACTTCATAGTGCAATTGTCAAGGACATATTTTTGCTGTTTTTATAAATGTTCAGGTAAAGTTAATGTCAAAATGTTTCTAAACTCAACCATTTTTTATTTCAAAACACGAAGAGTGAAGTAAACATTTCAAAAATTAAAATATAGCCTAATTAAACAATAAATAGTACAACTCTCAGAGCGCCTTAGGGCGCTCTGCGCAGAACAGTGGCTTTGACTTCAGACGCGATTGCTTCAGATTCTCGAAGAACACAACCTCTACTAACCCCACCTTTTCCGGAAGGTAACATACCAAGGGTGAGTGAGGTTGATGGGAGAGGAGCAGAAAGTCAAGTGTGTTATGGAGAAGAGGAAATGAGAGTGTGGGAAGAGACTGAGAAGGAGCAGAGAGAAGAGAAGTAATAGGATTGGAAGCCAAGAGGGAGACTCATCATCATCATCATCATCATCATCATCATCATCATGGAGTTTAAACCCATTTAGGTGCTAGTAGACAGAAATCGACCCCCTTGGTGAATACTATTGGATCTTTGTTGTTGGTGCGGTGTTCTTTCATGTTTATAAGGCTTCAGGCGTAGTCTTGTATATAAGGCTTCAGGTGTAGTCTTGGATATAAGGCTTCAGGTGTAGTCTTGTATATAAGGCTTCAGGTGTAGTCTTGTATATAAGGCTTCAGGTGTAGTCTTGGATATAAGGCTTCAGGTGTAGTCTTGTATATAAGGCTTCAGGTGTAGTCTTGTATATAAGGCTTCAGGTGTAGTCTTGGATATAAGGCTTCAGGTGTAGTCTTGGATATAAGGCTTCAGGTGTAGTCTTGGATATAAGGCTTCAGGTGTAGTCTTGGATATAAGGCTTCAGGTGTAGTCTTGGATATAAGGCTTCAGGTGTAGTCTTGGATATAAGGCTTCAGGTGTAGTCTTGGATATAAGGCTTCAGGTGTAGTCTTGGATATAAGGCTTCAGGTGTAGTCTTGGTATAAAAGGCTTCAGGTGTAGTCTTGTATATAAGGCTTCAGGTGTAGTCTTGTATATAAGGCTTCAGGTGTAGTCTTGTATATAAGGCTTCAGGTGTAGTCTTGGATATAAGGCTTCAGGTGTAGTCTTGAATATAAGGCTTCAGGTGTAGTCTTGGATATAAGGCTTCAGGTGTAGTCTTGGATATAAGGCTTCAGGTGTAGTCTTGGACATAAGGCTTCAGGTGTAGTCTTGGATATAAGGCTTCAGGTGTAGTCTTGGATATAAGGCTTCAGGTGTAGTCTTGGATATAAGGCTTCAGGTGTAGTCTTGGATATAAGGCTTCAGGTGTAGTCTTGGATATAAGGCTTCAGGTGTAGTCTTGGATATAAGGCTTCAGGTGTAGTCTTGGATATAAGGCTTCATGTGTAGTCTTGGATATAAGGCTTCAGGTGTAGTCTTGGATATAAGGCTTCAGGTGTAGTCTTGGATATAAGGCTTCAGGTGTAGTCTTGGATATAAGGCTTCAGGTGTAGTCTTGGTATAAAAGGCTTCAGGTGTAGTCTTGTATATAAGGCTTCAGGTGTAGTCTTGGTATAAAAGGCTTCAGGTGTAGTCTTGGATATAAGGCTTCAGGTGTAGTCTTGGATATAAGGCTTCAGGTGTAGTCTTGGATATAAGGCTTCAGGTGTAGTCTTGGATATAAGGCTTCAGGTGTAGTCTTGGATATAAGGCTTCAGGTGTAGTCTTGGATATAAGGCTTCAGGTGTAGTCTTAGATATAAGGCTTCAGGTGTAGTCTTGGATATAAGGCTTCAGGTGTAGTCTTGGATATAAGGCTTCAGGTGTAGTCTTGGATATAAGGCTTCAGGTGTAGTCTTGGATATAAGGCTTCAGGTGTAGTCTTGTATATAAGGCTTCAGGTGTAGTCTTGGATATAAGGCTTCAGGTGTAGTCTTAGATATAAGGCTTCAGGTGTAGCCTTGAATATAAGGCTTCAGGTGTAGTCTTAGATATAAGGCTTCAGGTGTAGTCTTGAATATAAGGCTTCAGGTGTAGTCTTGGATATAAGGCTTCAGGTGTAGCCTTGGACATAAGGCTTCAGGTGTAGTCTTGGATATAAGGCTTCAGGTGTAGTCTTGGATATAAGGCTTCAGGTGTAGTCTTGGATATAAGGCTTCAGGTGTAGTCTTGTATATAAGGCTTCAGGTGTAGTCTTGGATATAAGGCTTCAGGTGTAGTCTTAGATATAAGGCTTCAGGTGTAGCCTTGAATATAAGGCTTCAGGTGTAGTCTTAGATATAAGGCTTCAGGTGTAGCCTTGAATATAAGGCTTCAGATGTAGTCTTGGATATAAGGCTTCAGGTGTAGCCTTGGACATAAAGCTTCAGGTGTAGATGGAGTGCTCTCTGTTACAAGAAGCTGTAACTGTCTAAGACATCCCGTCACCTCCTGTTCCATGCGCATCGCACCTTTTCCATCCCTTCACATGTTTTATAACCTCACCTCCTCTTCCCTCCCCTCACTTCCTGGTCTCTCTCTCTCTCTCACCATCTCCGTCCCCTCATCTTCTGTTCCCTTCCCCTCACTTCCTGTTCCATCCCCTCATCTCCCGATCCACACCCCCCTCACGTTCTCCATTCCATCCTGTTTCATCCCCCCTCACCTGTTCCATCTCCTCACCTGTTCCATCCCCTCACCTGTTCCATCTCCTCACATGTTCCATCCCCTCACCTGTTCCATCCCTTCACCTGTTCCATCCCCTCACCTGTTCCATCCCCCTCACCTGTTCTATCCCTTCACCTTCTGTTCCAGATCCTCGATTGTTTCAGGCATTGCCATTCCTCCATCCAACAAATTTTCTCCCCCTCACCCCTTCCTCATCTTCCTCCTTCCTCCCCACTCACTCCTTCCTCCCCTCTCACCCCTTCCTCCCCACTCACCCCTTCCTTCACCCTCACTCCTTCCCTAAAAATAAATACCATTTTACCTCACAAATATCACCCAAGCTTTATCAATGATGTTGCCGGAATTGCATCATTACCTTGTCTCTGGAGCTTGCAATATCCAACTGTTAATCTAAATATCGCATTCGTCAATATATGACTTTGTATTGTCTCGTGGTTCATTTGACGATCTTTAACAGTGAGGAAGGTGATGATGAACGATAACTGGTTTAGTGTACGGTGATCTCTCATGCGTAAAAGAAAGCAATTTGCAGCAGTGACGTATGTTGCAAGACAGCTGGGTTCTCAAGACACGGTTTCCTTTCAACCCTCAGCCTGTAAATGGAGATATCTGTATGCATAATCTATTTACAGGTAGAATGACTGACAGAGGCTGTTTGTAGACGTTGTGAGTGTTTATAAGAGTCGAATTAATTCTCTTCGTCTCCCCCAAGCTGTTCTGTCCATGTGAGGTTATCCCTGAGTTCCTGTGTAAAGTTCCTGGGTCGGCTTGTGTTGATCAGAACAGCTAGCTGATCGACATTGCGACATGTGCTGATTGCTGATCATCAGCTGGTTGGACACTCGAGCTTGGGCTGACTCGATGAGCTGACGTACTCCAGCGGGTGCTGACTGAATCACCTTGACTGACAGCTCTGTTTGTCCTCACCAGCTGGTAAAGACCGCAGTTTGTTTTGATTGGATTTTCTTGTGTTGATTGGATCATCTGATGGACTGAGTTGTGTCCGCTAGCAATGATCCTCTGACACGCCTCACTCCCTGTCTGCTGGATTAGAGACAGACACAGACAGACGAACAGAGACAGGCAGACAGACAGACACAGTGACACGAGTGTGAATATTTTACCACCACATCATGCAGATTAAACACTGATAAAGAAATAAAAGAAATGTGTTCCAAACATTTTCTCACACACCTGCGGAAGACACCCCCCCCCCCGGGGACAGCCACAGCTGTTTCTCCTTCCCCCCTTCCCTTACACCCCTTCCCCCCCCCTCTCTCCTAGTACCTCTCCCCCTCCCCCCCTAATACCCCTTTCTCCCCCTTTTTCGTTGCTACCATCTATCTCCCTTTGTACATTGTCTTCTGTGAGTTTGTTTTTGTTTCCCTGTTCTTGTTCGTATATTGTTGCGTCTCGTGATTTGGTTGTGTATGATCGTGTTTTTGTTTCAGTTTGTGTTTGTTTGTGCGTGTCGTCTCTCTGGTCCGTGTCCACTATGTATGTTTAGGTACCGTGTCCACTATGTGTCTTTAAGTACCGTGTCAACTATGTGTCTTTTAAGTACTGTTCTGCGCGTACTGTAAGGCGCTAGTCACTATAGCTGTAACTATGCCTGAAGTGTATACCTGTATACTGTATTGTTGGGAATGTACTTGCCTAGTTGTGCTTTCGGGAGTCGAGCTCTGGCTCTTTGGTCCCGCCTCTCAACTGTCAATCAACTGGTGTACAGGTTCCTGAGCCTACTGGGCTGTATCATATCTGCTAACTACTCTGACACTGATATAGTGTCTTCAGGGTACTGTGTATTACCTCGTTTGCGTATAGTGTTTCCGAGTAAGGTCACAATGTAAGGCTTTAAGGTCAGGTCACAATGTAAGGCTTTAAGGTCAGGTCACAATGTAAGGCTTTAAGGTCAGGTCACAATGTAAGGCTTTAAGGTCAGGTCACAATGTAAGGCTTTAAGGTCAGGTCACAATGTAAGGCTTTAAGGTCAGGTCACAATGTAAGGCTTTAAGGTCAGGTCACAATGTAAGGCTTTAAGGTCAGGTCACAATGTAAGGCTTTAAGGTCAGGTCACAATGTAAGGCTTTAAGGTCAGGTCACAATGTAAGGCTTTAAGGTCAGGTCACAATGTTAATGTTTCCCCTTCATATTTAATTTTTGTTTAATATGTTTTTGTAATATCTTAGTAAACATCGCGCGCACGCGCGTGTGTGCTTGTGTATTTACTATTTCTGCCTGCAGAATCTAGCTGTTAGCTCTTGGACTCCGCCTTTCTTGGCGTCGGTTGTTTAATGTACTGACACCTGACATATTTTCCTCTTTTATATCTACTACATATATTTATCTCTAGCACGCATACACACACACACACACACACACACACACACACACACACACACACACACACACACACACACACACACACACACACACACACACACACACACACACGCACACACACACAGGAAAGGCGGGCCGAAAGAGCAGAGCTAAATTCCCGCAGCTAGGCGAATACAGAAAGCAGCCCGTAGCAGCTGTCTAACTCCCTGGTACCTATTTACTGCTAGGTGAACAGGCGCATCAGATGAAGGGAAGGGAACTATGAGAATTTAGAAGTATAATTGTATACTAGGAGAAAGCGATAAGCCATCACAACTATATAGCACTGGGAAGGGATCGGGATAAAGATTTGGGATGGGATATGGTGGCGGAATGGTGCAATGGTGCCCAATCACTTGGGCAATAGGAGATTGAACACCGACCTGCAGGAAGCGAGACCGTCGCTCCTGCATATCCAGTCCAAGTGGTTGGGCAGAGATCAGGTGAAAGTAATTCTGCTGTTTTGCTCAATCGGGACTCGATCTCAGGTCCTTAGATCACGACCCCTCGAGCACTGTCCACTACACCGCGAATGTGTGTACTCACCTAGTTGTGCTTGCGGTGGTTGAGCTTTGGCTCTTTGATCCCGTCTCTCAACTGTCAATCTACTGGTGTACAGATTCTTGAGCTTCTCGAACTCTATCATATCTACATTTGAAACTGTGTATGGAGTTAGCCTCCACCACATCACTGCCTAATGCATTCCATTTACTAACTACTTTGACACTGAAAAAAGTTCTTTCTAATGTCGGCTCATTTGGGTACTCAGCTTCCACCTGTGTCCCCTTGTGCGTGTACCACCCGTGTTAAATAATCCATCCTTGTCTACCCTGTCAATTCCCCTGAGAATTTTGTATGTGGTAATCGTGTCTCCGCAAGCTCTTGTCTTCCAGCGATGTGAGGTGCCGGTTACGCAACATTTCCTCATAACTCATGCCTCTTAGTTCTGGGACTAGCCTAGTGGCATACCTTTGAACTTTTTCCAACTAGTGTTTGACAAGCTGGTCTTACATACGTGGTATACAAGGTTCTGAAGGATTCCTTACACAGGTTCCTGAAGGCAGTTCTGATGTTAGCCAGCCTCGCATACGCCGCCGATGGTATTCTTTTGATGTGGACTTCAGGAGATAGGTTTGGTGTGATATCAACTCCTAGATCTTTCTCTCAGTCCGTTTCGTGAAGGACTTCATCCCCCATTCGGTATCCAGTGTCTAGCCTCCTATTTCCTCCACCTAGTTTCATCACCTTACATTTACATTTACATGGGTTGAACTTTAGTAGCCATTTGTTGGACAATTCCTTCAGTTTGTTTAGGTCATCTAGTAGCCTTATACTATCTTCTTCTGTCTTAATCCTTGAGGTTATCTCGAGATGATTTCGGGGTTTAGCGTCCCCGCGGCCCGGTTCTCGACCAGGCCTCCTTTTTGTTACCCCCCCCCCCCAGGAAGCAGCCCGTAGCAGCTGTCTAGCTCCCAGGTACCTATTTACTGCTAGGTAACAGGGGCATCATTGTGAAAGAAACATTTTTCCCATTTGTCTCCCGCCTCCACCGGGGATCGAACCGAAGCGCTGTCCACTCAGCTGTCACGCGCCCATAATTTTTGAGCGCCTGACAATTTTAATTATCCTCATATTTTTTGCATCATCTGCAAAAGAACGATTCTATTTCCTCTGGGAGATCATTTGCATATATCAGCAACAGTATAGGTCCAAGGACTGATCCCTTTGGGACTCCACGGGGATGCCTCGCGTCACCAGTGGAGTGGAGCCCAGAGGTCCACTCGCTGTTCTCTGTTGCTTAGGTACTCCCTTGTGTGTGTGTGTGTGTGTGTGTGTGTGTGTGTGTGTGTGTGTGTGTGTGTGTGTGTGTTTTACACCAACTTCAGTAACACAAAGTCAAACTTCAGCAAGTCACTTAATTATATAGAGTGGTATTTTCAGATATTTTCCTAGAAAAAAGGAGAAGATCGGTAATAGAGCAGTAACCTGGACATGTGAATGACGTAACCTTTGGAATGGTGGAGTGGTAGCGAAGTTGGGAGTTCGTCTGCTGACCCTTCAGGGTTCGAACCTCCCTCATGTGTCACGACAAACACCCAAACTTGATTCTCAAACTTTGCAACTAAGTTTTCGAAACCCTTTTGACTGAAACGTAAACTTTCTCTCTCTCTCTCTCTCTCTCTCTCTCTCTTTGTTTCTCTCTGTTTATAACCCATACAAATTGAACAAGCAAATAACATTTCCGATGCACAATTAAAGATCGAAAGTGTCATAAAACCCCCGTTCTTAGAGCAGATTACTTCCGAGTATAGAAAGAAAACTTGTAATTTTCTTAAGTAACGGTAATTACTTAATGCGCAAGTATTATTTTCTTAAGTAACGGCAATTACTGAATGCGCAAGCAGCATATAAGTTGCTGCTTTGTTCTAAAGGCGTTTTCTGGAGTAAACACGTCAATGTTGTTGATTTTAAGCCTAAGGATATTAGTAAGGATATACTACACTTCTCCAGGCTACACTAGACTACACTGCTCCAGGCTACACTGCTTCGGCCTACACCAGACTACACTGCTCCAGGCTACACCAGACTACGCTGCTCCGGGCTACACTGCTCTACCTGTTGCCTCTGCTCCGCCCTCTGCTTCCTACCCTCTGAGATGACACGCCCATTACCATCGACTGCTCTGGGCGTGGTAAGCTGTTTATGACACCCGTTCGACACCCGGAAGGCGTGGCGAGGCGCGCACGAACTATGGTATTACCTGACCCAGCACGGTTCGAATCCTGCCTGTAGGAGGAGCTCAACAGGTGTGAAGTGTGTGAGCTATATGAAAAGTGCTTCCTTCCTCGTGGACTGTGAAGGGCCAGATGTTATGGTGGTCGTGAGGGTTATATTGGGCCAGATGTTATGGTGGTCGTGGAGGTTATATTGGGCCAGATGTTATGGTGGTCGTGAGGGTTATATTGGGCCAGATGTTATGGTGGTCGTGGGGGTTATATTGGGCCAGATGTTATGGTGGTCGTGGAGGTTATATTGGGCCAGATGTTATGGTGGTCGTGAGGGTTATATTGGGCCAGATGTTATGGTGGTCGTGAGGGTTATATTGGGCCAGATGTTATGGTCGTCGTGAGGGTTATATTGGGCCAGATGTTATCATCAAAATAATAATAATAATAATAATGAATAATAATAATAATTATAATTATAATAAAATTAATAATAATAATAATATTAATTACAATAATTCAATAATTCATAGTTCAAAGTTTCGAAAACGTGTCCTCAAGTTGACTTCAAACTTAACATACTGACGCAGCAAAAGTATCAGTTGCCATAGGAACAATGAAGCTACATAGCGATGACTTTCTTTGTTCTTGCTGGATCATGAGAACACTTTAGTTCTCATCAGTTAGTCATAAATGTCGCTACATATATATATAATAGTTTACACAAAATTGCAGTACATTATTTACCGACAATGAAATTATAATAACATGTCGTCATTGAAATTATATGATGAATAAACTTAGATTTAGACATAGAAGCTGTGGACGTGAAGCTCTTATGGGTGGTCTGAAAATGTAAGTTTATTATTGGAAAATATAGGCATATAACAAGTTATTTTTTTTTTATTTAGATGGGAAAAATGACTCCGTATTGACTTACAACTTTAGATACTTACAAATGATCATAACAAAAATATTATTCTCATTACTGTTGCGTAAAGTCGATTGTATTTATTTGTTACTATTAATATTTTATTGGGTTTGAGTTAGTTTTAGTTTAGTGCAAGTTTACATCTATGGTGAGTCACACAGTTACTAGTCTTGCTCCACACCCACCCAACTGGGCGGCAGCTTTACAGTCAAGTGCAGGCTGCACGTACAGTCATGTACAGGCTGCACCTACAGTCATGTGCAGGCTGCACGTACAGTCATGTACAGGCTGCACCTGCAGTCATGTGCAGGCTGCACCTACAGTCATGTGCAGGCTGCACCTACAGTCATGTGCAGGCTGCACCTACAGTCATGTGCAGGCTGCACCTACAGTAAGCAAATTTTGGATACTTCGCTAAGATTCCTGGCAGTACATCATTATGAATGAAGTACTTACACGTTTCTTGGATACCACTGTTCTTTGAAATCCGCTATTTTTTCGCCTTCAATTATATAATGACGTAGTCAAGTCTACATCAGCAGGTGGTTAGTTATATAGTTTGGTTTAATTTGACATGGACGAACGAAACAGCTTTATCATCTGTGAGGCAGAAAAAAAACAAGACCCTAGTCCCAAATTTCCCCTCCAATAACAACTTAGCACTCTAACGACCATCACCCTAACTCATCACTGTAACCCCTACACCCCACCCATCCCTATATCCCACCCATCCCTACACCCCCACCCATCCCTACACCCCCACCCATCCCTACACCCCCACCCATCCCTACACCCCACCCATCCCTACACCCCCACCCATCCCTACACCCCACCCATCCCTACACCCCCACCCATCCCTACACCCCACCCATCCCTACACACCCACCCATCCCTATATCCCACCCATCCCTACACCCCCACCCATCCCTACACCCCACCCATCCCTATACCCCACCCATCCCTATATCCCACCCATCCCTACACCCCACCCATCCCTACACCCACCCATCCCTACATCCCCACCCATCCCTACACCCCCACCCATCCCTACACCCCACCCATCCCTATATCCCACCCATCCCTACACCCCACCCATCCCTACACCCCCACCCATCCCTACACCCCCACCCATCCCTACACCCCACCCATCCCTACACCCCCACCCATCCCTACACCCCACCCATCTCTACACCCCCACCCATCCCTACACCCCACCCATCCCTATACCCCCACCCATCCCTACACCCCCACCCATCCCTATATCCCACCCATCCCTACACCCACCCATCCCTACACCCCCACCCATCCCTACACCCCACCCATCCCTATATCCCACCCATCCCTACACCCCACCCATCCCTACACCCCCACCCATCCCTACACACCCCACCCATCCCTACACCCCACCCATCCCTACACCCCACCCATCCCTACACCCCACCCATCCCTACATCCCACCCATCCCTACACCCCACCCATCCCTACACCCCACCCATCCCTACACCCCACCCATCCCTACACCCCCACCCATCCCTACACCCACCCATCCCTACACCCCCACCCATCCCTACACCCCACCCATCCCTACACCCCACCCATCCCTACACCCCACCCATCCCTACATCCCACCCATCCCTACACCCCACCCATCCCTACACCCCACCCATCCCTACACCCCACCCATCCCTACACCCCACCCATCCCTACACCCCCACCCATCCCTACACCCCCACCCATCCCTACACCCCCACCCATCCCTACACCCCCACCCATCCCTACACCCCACCCATCCCTACACCCCACCCATCCCTACACCCCCACCCATCCCTACACCCCACCCATCCCTACACCCCACCCATCCCTACACCCCACCCATCCCTACACCCCACCCATCCCTACACCCCACCCATCCCTACATCCCACCCATCCCTACACCCCACCCATCCCTACACCCCACCCATCCCTACATCCCACCCATCCCTACACCCCACCCATCCCTACATCCCACCCATCCCTACACCCCACCCATCCCTACACCCCACCCATCCCTACATCCCACCCATCCCTACATCCCACCCATCCCTACACCCCACCCATCCCTACACCCCACCCATCCCTACACCCCACCCATCCCTACACCCCCACCCATCCCTACACCCCCACCCATCCCTACACCCCACCCATCCCTACATCCCACCCATCCCTACACCCCACCCATCCCTACACCCCACCCATCCCTACACCCCACCCATCCCTACACCCGCACCCATCCCTACACCCCACCCATCCCTACACCCCACCCATCCCTACACCCGCACCCATCCCTACACCCCACCCATCCCTACACCCCACCCATCCCTACATCCCACCCATCCCTACACCCCCACCCATCCCTACACCCCACCCATCCCTACATCCGCACCCATCCCTACACCCCACCCATCCCTACACCCGCACCCATCCCTACACCCCACCCATCCCTACATCCCACCCATCCCTACACCCCACCCATCCCTACACCCCACCCATCCCTACACCCCACCCATCCCTACACCCCACCCATCCCTACATCCCACCCATCCCTACACCCCACCCATCCCTACACCCCACCCATCCCTACATCCCACCCATCCCTACACCCTACCCATCCCTACACCCGCACCCATCCCTACACCCCACCCATCCCTACATCCCACCCATCCCTACACCCCACCCATCCCTACATCCCACCCATCCCTACATCCCACCCATCCCTACACCCCCACCCATCCCTACACCCCACCCATCCCTACACCCCACCCATCCCTACACCCGCACCCATCCCTACACCCCACCCATCCCTACACCCCACCCATCCCTACATCCCACCCATCCCTACACCCCCACCCATCCCTACACCCCACCCATCCCTACACCCCACCCATCCCTACATCCCACCCATCCCTACATCCCACCCATCCCTACACCCCCACCCATCCCTACACCCACCCATCCCTACACCCCACCCATCCCTACACCCGTACCCATCCCTACACCCCACCCATCCCTACACCCCCACCCATCCCTACACCCCACCCATCCCTACACCCGCACCCATCCCTACACCCGCACCCATCCCTACATCCCACCCATCCCTAAACACCCACCCATTCCTACACCCACCCATCCCTAAACACCCACCCACCCATCCCTACACCCCCACCCATCCCTAAACACCCACCCACCCATCTCTACACCCACCCATCCCTACATCCCACCCATCCCTAAACACCCACCCATTCCTACACCCACCCATCCCTAAACACCCACCCACCCATCCCTACACCCCCACCCATCCCTAAACACCCACCCACCCATCTCTACACCCACCCATCCCTAAACACCCACCCACCCATCTCTACACCCACCCATCCCTAAACACCCACCCACCCATCTCTACACCCACCCATCCCTACACACCCACCCACCCATCCCTAAACACCCACCCATCATAGAACACCCTTCCACCCATCCCAGAACACCCACCCTCATTCTCTCTCCCCTCTGTATATCCATATTTTAAAATATATGTACGATGGGGCGGGGGTTTATATTTTTTGTTCTTTTTGAAGAGTATTCAGTATATATATATTTTTTTATGGATATTCCTGTCATATGGAATATTAATAGTTTCCTTGATCCCCCACCATCGGATAATACCCAGTTATTATAATTAATAATAATTATTATTTTGTTGTATAATTGACATTGGATATTATTTTGCTCTAATACCCATTAATTTTAGAGATGCGCGAATTGTTGAAATGTCTGTATGTTATGTCTGCCAACTTGGCGACAAGAAAGGTCCTCAAATTTGGTGTATTTTGACGGAAATGAATTTCGAAATTGTCCAGTTCACACAAAAAGAAAATTACTTGTTGTGGCTACTTGTTGTACTGGTTGTGTGTGTGTTATTTTTGAGTTGTAGATCAGATATGTGTTGGTTTGGGTTATGGGTCATTTGTAAACAGGCCACTTTTGTTTCACTGTATCCCCCTTTATTCATGTCAGATATTTAGGCACGTGTTTGAATCTCCCATGATGCAAATGAATGTAATTATCTAGTGCTGTGGATTACATCACATGTAAATGAAAGGGATGTATATTACTGCTAGAGAGTCATGGTGGGGCTACTGGGAAAGTTTGAAATCTCTGTTGGGTACCAGTTAGGTACTTCAGAGACTTTTCCTTATAGTGAGCACCAGGTCCCAATTCTCTATGATCCGGGTAAGTGTTCTGTTTTTTTAATATTTTACTCGGCAATGATAAGCAAATATATTTTTTTATAAGAAAGAGAAAGAGAAACATGAGGAGGGGGAGATAGAGAGAGCGAGAGACAGTGAGTGGGAGAGACAGACAGACCAGAGCAATATATATATATATATATATATATATATATATATATATATATATATATATATATATATATATATATATATATATATATATACAGTATATAAAGATTAGTATAAGAGAGACCAGGTTATTAAGTGAATATCCGAATAATATTTAAAAGTATTGAAATACGATATTTTGTTACATATACAAAGACTTGAATTTCATCTGTAGGATTACGGAGCAGCTCTGTCTGCAAGAAGGTAACTGAGGTATCACTAGTTGTAACTAGTGAATCATAAGGGCTAACTAACGAACTAAATACAAGATAACCAAGAAAGAAAATAGGAGAAAATACAGATCAGTCATTAAACAAAACAGAATTTCCTCCTTCAGTGCACACGATTTCAGAGTCAAATATTTTTACATCCTCGCACATTTTCAAAAAGGAACTATAAAAATACAAATAAATATGTACATAGCTTTATGAACTGCATATTGACTGGCAATAAAAGTAAAGATAAATAAAAGACATATAATATTATTAAACCAACTGGCATAAAGTATTTCGCCGAGGTATTAAAGTCGTGTAAACAAATAAGGAAGCAATGAGTGGTGGGTTGGCGGCCCTCGGCCTGGAGGACCCGAGAGTGTAAACATTGTCCTCCCAAGACAGCTGGAGGCAGCAGCGGACCAGCTGGCGGGGGCTGTACTTCACCCCTCCGCCCCATGCCTCACCCCTGGGTATAATACGCCATCGACAATCATTTTCAATTGTAATATCCTCCCGACGTTCACAAATGGAGAGAATGCAATATTGAATCCTTCCTCGAGTAATGATATCGGACAACACATTGCAACTCAGCTCTCGCGTCATGCCCAAGACTCATTAAGTCCGAGTTATGAGGCCATTATACGCACACGGCGCCGGGAAATTACGAGGCTCCGCTGTACTCGAATAAAAGCTGCCTGGCAGAGGGTTAAGAGCGTCTTTCGCTGTCTCTTGAGTCATCTCGGGAGGTTAAAATAGCCGGGTTATAGATGGAAATACCCGCAGGACATAAACATGATTTATTATATGGTTATCTGTCGATAATTCGGAAAGAAGTATATCAGAGAAAATTTTAAATACAAATATGAACTTTTTTTTAATGGCAATAAAGTTAGAGAATATACAGAAAAATATATATCATATATATATATAATATAGAAAATATATGTTAATATAATGTATAAATTAGAATGTCTGTCAGTCCGAAGATGGAGGCCAAACACTTGGGGGCTGTCTGTAGGATTACGACTTTGCCACATCAAATTTTGTACCCTGATTCCTGTGGGGTAGGTACCCAACATGTTCGGGTCGGGATCGCCAGAATTCAAGAGGGAGAACAGTGTGCCAGGGTCACATACTGACCTCAACGACTGATTATGGCTCTTCCAGCTGGCTATTCTTGGCTCAATATTTTGAAAATACAAGTTTTCAAAACACTATTATTCCTTCTTATGAAACATTATACACTGATCTCGAGAAAATTAATAGAAATGT